>NC_134880.1:23647245-23669745 GCF_041734735.1 Babylonia areolata
TCCCTCTCTTTCTACCCCCTCTCTCTCTCCCTTCTCTCGCTCTCTTCCTCTCCCTCTCTTTCTCCCTCTCTCCCCCCTTTCCCCCCTCCCTATCTCCCTCTCTCTCTCTCTCCCTGTTTCTCTCTCTCTCTCTCAATCTGTCTGTCTGTCATCCTTTCTATCTCTCTATCCCCGATATCTCTCTATTCCCCCACCTCTCTCTCTTTCCATTTCTGTTTGTCCCAAAGGTGGTTCTCATTATCATCCGTTCTGTGCATTTCACGAATTGAAGAAAACTGTCTTTGTACCTCTGTCCCCTCCTCTCTGTCTGCCTGTCTGTCTGTCTCTGTCTCTCTCTCTCTGCGTCTCTCTCTCTCTATCAGTGATGGTTCTCATTATTATTTGTTCTGTACATTAAAACGAATTGAAGAAAACTCTCTGTCCCTATGTCTCCTCTTCTCTGTCTGTCTATCTGTCTGTTTGTCTGTCTGTCCCTCCCCCCTCTCTCTCTCTCCCTCTCTTCCGCCCCCCCTCTCTTTCCCTATTCGTATCTCTCAGAGATGGTACTCATTATTATCAGTTCTGTGCACTTTACAAATTGATGAATACTGTCTCTGTCCTTTTCTCTGTCTGTCTGTCATTCCCCCACCCTCTCTCTCTCCCTCTCTCTCCCTCCTCTCTCTCTCCCCCTCTCTCTCCCCTCTCTCTCCCTCTCTTTCTACCCCCCCTCTCTCTCCCTCTCTCTCCCTTCTCTCGCTCTCTCCCTCACTCTGTCCCTCTCTCTGTCCCTCTCTCTTCCCCTCTGTCTCTCCCTATCTCCCTCTCTCTCTCTCTCCTCTCTCTCTCTCCCTGTCTCTCTATGTGTCTCTCGGGGAGTTGAGTTGATGTCACTGACGTGAAGAGACGTGTGATTCAAGCGCTGTTCATTTTTTGGGATTAACTGGCTGATTTGCTCATTAATCAGTGGATTGTGCGAGTAGCTTTATGCACAGCTGAATTACCTACGTTATGCTATCACAGTGGTGTATTTTTTGTGACTAAAAGTGACCATGCCTGTGTAACAATGTGTGTTTCCGTGCTGCGTGCAGACTGTTCCTTGGAATTTACAACAGCTTCATGACGAAACGCTTGTTGTTTGTGATGAAAATGCGCAAAGGAGCAATCACAGTGCGGAGCAAACTGGAAGTTTTTGTTGTTTGTGTTTGTGGCTTCATACTTTCTCTGCTGTGGCGATGTGGAGCTGAACCCCAGCCCTGTGAACAGTGTGTGATACCCCCAGCCGTCAAGAGTGTGGCACAGCAAACAGTGCGACAGGCAGTGACAGCGTTGATACTCACCACGGTCAGACTTCCACTTGTCCCCCCCCCCCCCTCTGGCGTCTCTCCAGACATGGCAGCACAGATCTTGGAGGCCATACGACAGCAAGGTCAGAAGTTTGATTCACTGACACTCGATATGGATTCTTATCAGGAAAGATATCGGTTCGATCAAGACTGATGTCGGCCATGTAAAGTCCCAGTGTGAGGAGATAGGTAGGAGGTGTGACAGACTTGAAGAAGAAAACTCAACGCTTGTCCTCATCAGTAAAGGAAACGAAGGAAGATCTTCACGACCTGTTCTCAACCTGTAAACAGAACGACCACAACCTGTCGACTTTATTTTCAACTGCAGAGCAAATGGAGGCGGAGATAAACACAATCAGAGAACAATGTGATACTCTGGAAAGTTTTTCAAGAAGAGACAATCTGTGCTTCGACGGTATCCCTCTCTCCCCCTCCTCTCTCTCTCCCCCTCTCTCTTTCTCTCTCCCCCTCTCTCTCCCTCTCTTTCTATCTCTCTTTCTACCCTCTCTCTCTCTCTCCCTCTCTCTCTCCCTCTCTCTCTCACCCTATCCCCCCCCTCTCTCTCCCCCATCTCTCTCTGTCTCTCTCTGTCTCTCTCTCTCCCTCTCTCTCCCCCCGTCTCTCTCAGTGATGGTTCTCATTGTTATCAGTTCTGTGCACTTTACGGATGGAAGAAAACTCCTCTCTCTATCTTTGTCTCTTTCTCTCTGTCTCATCCCTCTCTATCTATCTCACTGTCTGTCTGCCCCTGCACTCTCTGTTTTTCTTTCTCTCTCTCCCTCTCTTTCCCTTTCTGTCTCTCTCAGAGATGGTTCTCATGGTCATCAGTTCTGTACTCGCACCTTACGAATTGAAAAACAAAATGCACACAAAGAGACCCATCCAACCCCAGTCTTGACAAGACGACCCTCTAAACTCAATTATGTACTTTCCCAGTCTTTCTAAAGTCTACCTTTGTCTGCCTCAGTGCCTTACTCTGTCTACAACTGTCTCATGTCGCGTCCGCATGAACCTAAGTGTGAATGCCTTGTGCATGCATGCGTTTGTGTGTGTGTGTGTGTTAGTGTGTTAGTGTGTGTGTGTGTGTGTGTGTGTGTGTGTGTGTGTGTGTGTGTGTGTGTGTGTGTGTGTGTGTGTGTGTGTGTGTCTGTGTGTGATAAAAATCACTTAGGAAATTACTCCACCCATAACAGATCAATGTGCTCCCAGAATGCATGTATGAACAGACCAGTATACCCATATACACACATACCCACACACATGCTCACCCCCACCCCCACCCCCCACCCCCTCCAGCCCCTTCCCCTCTGCACACTCAACCACAGCAAGTAAATCATACATGATTTCCGTTCCCCTTTTCTGGAGAAGATATGTTGATAATTGTGCATTGAGCAAAACTAATTCGATATCATCACTTCCGTATTATGGCGGTGTGTGTGTGTGTGTGTGGGGTGGGGGGGGGGGGGGGGCGGGCGTGAGGGCAGGTGGAAAAACCCAATAACACATCTATGAACACTGTCCGTCAGATGAAACATAAGCTCGATATGATCAGAACTCTCAAAACGTATCACACACAGAGAAAGAATGCGAGCAAAGGGGCATGACAAATTAATTATCCTTTCCCTACACCTTCGCAGTAATCGAATATTATTATCTGACCCAAGCACGAGGGGGTGGGGGGTGGGGGTGGGGGTGGAGGTATTGTAGCTGCGTAAATAACAATGTTTCCTGTGTGTGACAGTATCGTAACATGAGTAAGCCAGACAATTATTGTTCTGCCACAGAAATGAAGCGGGCACATAATTATTAGCTAACTAAATTTGGTGTATGTCTGTCTACTGCCAATGAACATGATTTGAGAGAGGGGAGAGGACACACACACACACACACACACACACACACACACACACACACACACACACACACACACACACACACAAACACAAACACAAACACATACAGAGAGGGAGAGAGAGAGAGAGATAGATAGATAGATAGATAGAGAGAGAGAGAGAGAGAGAGAGACATAGACAGACAGAGACAGAGACAGAGGCAGAGACAGAGACAGAGACAGAGACATAGAACCTGTACCTGTAGATGAAATTTAGCATGCATTGTTAGATTATCACACACACACACACACACACACACACACACACACACACACACACACACACACACACACACACACACACACACACACAAGTGGTGTTAGAACTTTTTTTTTTTTTTTTTTTTTTTTTAACGGGGCGACAGGGTCAAGAAATCTTGGACTTTTCACTGTTTGATTTTTTTTTCTCTTCTTCTTCCAAATCTTTGTTAAAAATAGTCTAATTGGGTTTTTGATATAACCATTGATTTTTCTTTTTGTTTTTGTTGTTGCTTTCTTTCATTTCATTTTGCGCCTATTTGCTTTACAGTTGGAAAGCTATTCTCTTAGTCAGATTGTTGTTAAGTTAATGTTGGGAACAGTATTGTTTTTTTTTTATCCCTCCCCCCCTCCCTTTTTCTCCCTTTTATTCATGTCTGATATCACTGAATGTGGACAGACATTTAAATGAATTTGAACAGAGAGATGGAGAGAGAGAGAGAGAGAGAGAGAGAGAGAGAGAGAGAGACAGAGACAGAGACAGAGAGACAGACAGCCACCCCCCCCCACACACACACACATACCCTCCACCCCACCCCACCCACCCACACACTCCCACACAGAATAGAGTTTCATGGTGAGTTAATAACTCCTTTCTCTCCTTCACACAAATGGAATTTCTCTGACCTGAGCACGGGTGTGTGTGTGTGTGTGGGAGGGGGGGGGGCGCATTATAGCTATGTTAATGGTCTTGTTTCCTCCTGTCATGCTTGTGAAGGCATCGTGATATGAGGTGTCAGATTAGCATGCCTTTGGGGGGCAGGGGGGGGGGGGGGGGGGGGGGGGGAGGGAGGGAGGGAGGGAGGGAAAGGAAGGAGGCGGAGAAAAACGCGGACACTTGATTATTGGTTAATGAAGTATGGTGCATGCTTCTGGAATCTCTTCTACTCTGCGTCTCTTGTTTCTCTACGTCTCTGTCTTTGTCTCTGTCTCTGTGGCAGTGTCTGTGTGTTTGTCTCTGTATCGGCCATTGTGTGTTTGTTTCTCTGTCAGCCTGTCTGTCTGTCTGTCTGTCTGCCTGTTTTTCTGTGTCTGACTGTCCATTTGTCTGCCTGTCTGCTTGTCTCTCCCCCCCCCCCCCCCACACACACACCTCTCTCTGTGTCTATTTATATGAGTGTGTGTTAAGCGCCCATCCTTGTTGTTTTTCAACGTATTTACGTCTTTTTTTTATGAAGTGATATCAGACGATGGTATGTGTGTGCTTATGTTATGTGTTTTTTTGTGTGCGCGCGTTTGTATGTGTCCGTATGTGTGGTATGTGTGACTGTGTGTTCATGTGACCGTGTGTGATGGTGCGCACGCGCGCGTGTGTACGTGTATGCGTGAGACAGACAGATAGACGGAGAGACGGACAGATAGACACAGAGACAACAATACAGACGGACAGACAGACAGACAGACAGACAGGCAGGCAGACAGACCAACAGACCGACATCCAGACTCAGAGAGACTGAACATCATGACAAAGTATCCAACTGGTTATTTGTGTGACGGCCTACACACAGACACACACATAGACACACACAGACACACACACACAGACACACACACACACACAGACACACACACACACACACACGCACAGACACACACATAGGCATACATAATACATAGACACACACAGACACACACACACAGACACACACACACACACACACACACACACACACACACACACACACACACACACACACACACACACACACGCACAGACACACACATAGGCACACATAGACACACACAGACACACACACACAGACACACACACACAGACACACACACACGCACAGACACACACATAGGCACACATAGACACACACAGACACACACACACACACACACACACACACACACACATAGACACACACAGACACACACACACACACACACACACACACACACACACACACACACACACACACAATAACCAATCTAAAATCATTATTCGCATTCCCAACACTCCCTGCCCAGTCAGTCATTTTGGCAGCAGAAGGCCAGCAATTGCCCATAAACGAAAACTCCACCCTACTCTCACCAGCAAAAATCTCTCAGAAACCAGAGACCATCAGAGAGTCTCCGACGTATCAGATACAGACAGCATGTTGGTTGAACGACGAGGAGAGATCACCTTAACAGTGATCGGATTCATTTGTTCCGATCGCATTGTAACACGAACGGGCATATTATTGATGTTCCCAAACGCTCGTTATTGGTGGAGCAAGTTGAATGCTTGCCAGTTATGATGACTGATGAGAGAGAGAGAGAGAGAGAGAGAGAGAGAGAGAGAGAGAGAGAGAGTGTGTGTGTGCGTGTGTGTGTGTAGATGAAGAAAGAGAGACAGAGAGGGAGAGAGAGGGAGGGAGGGAGAGAAACAGACATACAGACAGAGGGACAGAAGGAGAGACAGACACTCTCTCACTCTCTCTCAGTCACACATAAACACTTTCACACACACACACACACACACACACACAAACAAACAAATATTATATCTCTCTCTCACACACACAAACACACACACTCACAGGGAAACACACACCCGCACACACACATACAAGTGCACTTTCACACAGACACAAGACAAACACACACACACACACACACACACACACACACACACACACACACACATTACATACAAAAACATGCACCGGTCTAAATCATTATTCATAATTCCAGTACCCCCTGACCATAAAGCCAACTACTGCCCATAAACGATGATTTTCCCCAAACTCCTCCTCAGAATCTCTCAGAAACCAGAAACCAGCAGAGAGCCTCAGACGTATCAGACACAGACAGCACGCTGGCCGAACGACAAGGTGAGGTCACCTTAACAGTGATCGGATTCATTTGCTCACACACACACACACACACACACACACACACACACACACACACACACACATACACACACACACGCGCGCGCGCGCACACATAAACACACACACACACACACACACACACACACACACACACACACACATACACACAGTGTGGAGTGATGGCCTTGATGTAACGCGTCCGCCAAGGAAGCGAGAGAATCTGAGCGCGCTGGTTCGAATCACGGCTCAGCCGCCGATACTTTCTCCCCATCCACTAGACCTTCAGCGGTGGTCTGGACGCTAGTCATTCGGATGAGACGATTGACCGAGGTCCCGTGTGCAGCATGCACTTAGCGCACGTAAAAGAACCCACGGCAATAAAAGGGCTGTCCCTTTTGTAGAAAATTCCACTTCGATAGGAAAAACAAATAAAACTGCACGCAGGAAAAAGAAAAGAAAAAAAGGGTGGCGCTGTAGTGTAGCGACGCGCTCTCCTTGGGGTGACCAGCCCCGAATTTCACACAGAAAAATCTGTTGTGATGAAAAATAAATACAAATACAAATATAAGTGCACTTTCAGACAGACACAGACACACACACAGACACACAGACACAGATACACACACACACACACACACAGACAGACACACACACACACCAATATTGTCTGCAAGAAGGCCAGCAACTGCCCATAAACAATGAATCTCCCCAAGCTCCTCCCACCCTCCCCAGAATCTCTCAGAAACCAGAAACCAGCAGAGAGCCTCAGACGTATCAGAAGGTGTGTGTGTATGTGTGAGTATGGATGAAGGAAGAAAGAAAGATGGAAAGAGAGAGAGAGAGAGAGAGAGAGAGAGAGAGAGACAGACAGACAGACAGACAGACAGACAGACAGACAGACAATCAGTTTCAGTTTCAGTTTCAGTAGCTCAAGGAGGCGTCACTGCGTTCGGACAGATACATATACGCTACACCACAACTGCCAAGCAGATGCCTGACCAGCAGCGTAACCCAACGCGCTTAGTCAGGCCTTGAGAAGACAGACAAGCAGACACAAACACATAGACTGACAGACAGATAGACAGATGGACAGGCTGACAAACAGACACACACAGAGAGAAACATGAACATCACGACAAAGTGTTCAGCCATGTGTGTGACGGCTTGACAACATGGGCAGCCACATGATCGACATTGCTCAACACGCGACACTGGAGAACTTGGTTTTGGGTTAACCAAGTTTAGCACATGTCCATAATGATTTCTCTCTCTCTCTCTCCCTCTCTCACTCTTTCTCTGTGTCTCTGTTTCTCTCTGTGTCTCACTCTCTCTCAGTCTCTCTGTCTCTTTCTCTGTCTCACTCTCTATTTCTCCGTGTTGTTTTTTTCCGAATTGATGATATTCAGGATGGCAGTATGAACACTTTGATCCTTCCTTTTCTATCAACCCCCCTTTCCACGTTGACTGCATTTCCACTTCCCCATAAACCCAATTGTCGGATCACTCTCACACCCACCCACCCACCCACCCGCCACCCACACTCTCACAACAACAACAACAACTACTAACAAACAAAAACAACAAATATTCAAACAAACAAACAAAAAACAAATAAAATACCAAAAAACCCAAACAAACAAACGCAAAAGTGCAAAGAAACAAAAAACAAGCAAACAAACCCAACAATAACTATGAAACACACACACACACACACACACACACACACACACACACACAGAGAAGAAAACCCTGAGTTGTGTAGTAGACAAATAAACTCTAAACATTCTAAGTTTCCAAAGACAAACAAACAAACAAGCCAAACAGAACAGAAACTTGATAATACATTTCGATTGAAACGGAAAATAGCTCGTGCTCTAAACCTCCCTGAGATAATAGTAATTCCTGAAACGGGAGCAAATTATTCTTTGTCGATAGTAATTCCTGAAAGGAGAACATAATTATTCTTTGTCGACCGGAAATCTAAATAGAAAAGGGAAGTTTAATTTGCTTTATTAGGCTTGTAGCTTGAATGTTCTGAATCCGTTTGTGTATTGTTGCTGTGTCTTTATATTCTTCTTCTTCCTCCTCTCCTCTTCTTCTTCCTCCTCCTCCTACCCCTCCTCCTCCTTCTTCTTCCTCGCTATCACTCACGTAATAACGCATAAAGCTGTCTTCGCCACCTCCTGAAGGCTGCAATAGAGCTTAATCTTCAGTGAAATCTGTCCGTGTCGCCTGTCGTTGTTCTTGATAAAGAGGGCACCTCTGAAGAAAGTGACCAGTTGTCTGGTCCTCTTGACCCCTTTCGGCAGGTGGGTGAGGGTGACAGCCTGAACCTCCTGATTATGTCAAGTCAAGTCAAGATTTTATTTTTTATTTTATGATGGTGATTTGAATAAGCAACAAATGCTTTTTTATTTTTTTTTACATCAAGCTATCAATAAAAAATAGAGAAAAATAGAGAGAGAGACAGAGAGAGAGAGAGAGAGAGAGAGAGAGAGAGAGAAGAAGAAGAAGAAGAAGAAGAAGAAGAAGAAGAAGAAGAAACAAGCAGATGAAAGCAACTACAACAACAACAAAATGCATATATATACAAGAATATTGTGATAATGAAATACATTATTGCATTTCACACACACACACACACACACACACACACACACACACACACACACGCACACGCACACGCACACACACACACACACAGAGTTCTGAGTCGGTTGTCTCCGGGGTTTCGGAACGTCACACGGATTACCTTGCTGTTCCCTGGACATGTGGTGGTGGTCGTCATTCTGTTTCTGGTTTCAGAAGAGACATGATAAAGCTGTTTTGCTCACAATATCTAACGCAATTGTTAAACAGGGCTTCCTGGACTCCTGTTTTATTCCCAGTTCAGCTTCCCTCTCATTCTCTGGGACTCCACTCCGCATTTGGCTGGGATCATCCGGAAGACTGCTTTGCTGGATTGTCCAACCTGTTGTGGATATTATCAATCGGAATACTGCTTTTTCTGGATCTTCCGACACGTTGTGGGAATTTAGTTAGACGGGATAGCTTGTTATTCTCCAGGGCCTGCATGAGTGCTTCTGTCTTTGTGAATTTTGCAGCGCGCGTACGCATTTGGCAACAATTGCAACAACTGTATCACATTCAGTGAACTTTAACTCACTCAGTACGGCCAGTCCTCTCTTCTCCTCTACACGGACCCCTCGGATGTCCAGTGGGTATCTGAATGACCCAACCTTTAGCTTCCGTCGTCAGAATTGTGGTATTCTTTGTCAACATTCACCTCTTCAGCATAAGAGCCTTCCGCTTGCAATATTTTGATGATGGTAATTGGGGTGAAACGCTGTTAACGTCGTCTCTTTCGCCGTTCGTATGGAGAGAGTTAAAAGGATGTCAGCTCCTCCCTTAGTCACAGAGTGAAGTCTAACTGTCCCTTGGCGCAGTGTCTTTAACATTTTTGCGAGCTTGGGATTGGCCTTTGGGTCTTGCAGAATGCACAGTGTCACCATTATCTCGATCTTTTGCATTAGGAAGCTCCCTCTTGATCTCATTGAATTCGTGTTATATATCATCAACCTCCTCTGCATCTGAGTTGCACTCTCCTTATGGCAGAGTACTGGGGAAAAACACTAGCCCCAAAGGTTCACATAGAAGTTGCTGGGCCGAAAGGAAATCGATATTCAGAGAAGTCTGCGGCTCAGAATAATTGAATTTCCTTTCTGGGTCAGCAAAAAGGCTAACATCGTCCTGCTCTCAATGTTTCACAATTAATCGCTTTGGTTTAGGCCTTCACTTCATCACACGGTTTTCGCACTTTCAAATCTTGAAACAAAAACGAGTAGTGTGCTCTATTTATTTTAGTCCCTCTGTTTATGCCACACTCGTTTGTTGTAACTTTTATGTCATGCTCAGTGATAAATGCGACCTATTTCGTCTTACCTCTAATGTTTTTTCAGTGTTTATTTTTCAAAAAAATATTTCATATTTGAAAACGTGTAAAATCAATCAAATGTATTACCGACAACAAATCTCTGTCTGTCTGTCTGTTTGTCTGTCTCCCTCTGTGTGTCTGTGTGTGAAAGAATAGAATAGAACAGAATAGAACAGAATAGAACAGAATAGAATACTTTTTATTGTCATAAAACCTTAAAGTTTATAAGACAAAATGAAACATAAACATGAGCATATTAAGAAGTGTGTGTGTGTGTGTGTGTGTGTGTGTGTGTGTGTGTGTGTGTGTGTGTGTGTGTGTGTGTACGTGTGAATGACACTTTATCAGGAATGTTCAGGCAGCAGTGAAGAAGGCGAAATGCAGACAGAGAAATAATCACACACGCGCGCACGCACGCACGCACGCACGCACACACACACACACACACACACACACACACACACACACACACACACACACACACAAGTACACACACAGACAAGCACACTCGAAGCTCGCACACTTTAGACATGCATTAGCACACGCGCTCACACAAATACCAGAGAGAGAGAGAGAGAGAGAGAGAGAGAGAGAGAGAGAGAGAGAGAGAGAGAGAGAGAATCATACTGAACAGTCCATACAAGAGCAACAAAGAAATCCAGATCTCTGTAAGCACTGATCAAGGTGTCATTATCATGTTTAGGATAACATGCAGTCATGAGATTCCGGGCGGGGAAAAGATAAAAGGCCAATTCAAAATTCAAACTTCAATTCAAAATTCAAATCAAAAACACTTTATCAATCCACACGGAAGTTACTCTATCTTGAAGAGAAGGCGAAAACAGAGAAAACATAATTTGCAAAGAATGTAATATGTGTACCGTTGAGGATGACTTTCATTTTGTTTTAGAATGTCCCCCAAAATACAGTAATTCGAAATAAACTGATACCACATAAACATAAATCACATATGTCAATGTTCGGTTTATGCAATTTATTCAGTGCTGGGAAGAAAACACAACTTAGTCTAAGTAAATTCATAAAACTTGGAAAGGGTGTGTAACTTTTGTTACATCTAAAACATACTTGTCAGTATGTTTAAGTTTGATTTGTTTTATTGCAAATCATTATCATTAGCGCGCGTGTGTGTGTGTGTGTGCGTGCGTGGGTGTGCGTTTTTGCGTGTTTCGGAGACATCGTTGGCCTGAAGTTGTGATTCAATGAGTATGTATTGTTACTGTATCCTCCACACCCCCAAAGGGGCTAAAGGATTAAATTTCTTTGAATCTGTTTTTTTCTGTTGTTGTTGAAAAGTCCATTAAAGAGCCGAGTTCATCTTGTTGAGGTATCTCTCTGTCTCTCCCTCTGTCTCTGACCGTCTGTCTGTCTGTCTGTCACTCTCTCTCTCTCTCTCTCTCTTTAGCAGCAATTGTCAGGGCGCATGCTGAAATAAAAGCGATTTACGTACCGAAAAAATAAGGAAAAAATGCAAACAAAAAAGCAACAACAGACCCCCCACCCCCCAACCCCCACACACAGAAAAAAACAAACAAACGAAAACAAACAGATGAATAAAGCAATTGTAGTCCAACACATCCCTGATCCTCATTTTATCCGATAAAAGGCAGAGTCTGCCACATCCCATGATCCACCCCTCCCCCATCCTGCCGCAGCACTTTTCTGTCTCTGTCTGTCTGTGTCTGTCTCTCTGTGTCTGTCTCTCACTCTCCATCATTCTGTCTCTGTCTGTCTGTGTCTGTCTCTCTGTCTCTGTCTCTCACTCTCCATCATTCTGTCTCTGTTTGTCTCTGTCTGTCTCTCTGTCTCTCACTCTCCATCATTCTGTCTCTGTCTATGTCTGTCTGTCTCTGTCTCTCACTCTCCATCATTCTGTCTCTGTCTGTCTGTGTTTGTCTCTCTGTCTCTCACTCTCCATCATTCTGTCTCTGTCTGTCTGTGTCTGTCTCTCTGTCTCTGTCTCTCACTCTCCATCATTCTGTCTCTGTCTGTCTGTGTCTGTCTGTCTGTCTCCGTCTCTCACTCTCCATCATTCTGTCTCTGTCTGTCTGTGTCTGTCTCTGTCTCTCACTCTCCATCATTCTGTCTCTGTCTGTCTGTGTCTGTCTCTCTGTCTCTGTCTCTCACTCTCCATCATTCTGTCTCTGTCTGTCTGTTGGTCTCTCTTGACAAATGAATTATTTCAACAATCGTAACAATGGCATAAGAAAGAAGGAAGCAGAAGACACGAAATAAAAACGTTGCCATAGTGATCCTTAACGTTTCATATCCATGAACATATGGCAGTAAATGTTTCTCCGCACTCATCTTTTCTTCTAAATTTAATTATAAAGATTTTCCCCATTTCTGCACTCCTACTATTTTTCTAGTATTTTTTTTTTTTACATCATTAGCTATTCATCATTTGACATCCATTTTTTCCCTATGCCAGCCACAGCTTGTCAAAAATCTGTGAAGGAATGAATGCCTTCGTGTCGCGAACAGTCTTTTAATGGGCAGGCGTGCACTCTTGTCCTTACAACACGTGGGAAGCAAGCAGCATCGATTACGTGTCAGAAGCAGTTTACTTTCCTCGGTCGAAGCGGAAAGATTCTGGCCTTCAAACCCCTGTGGCCATTTTGTGCGGTGTGCATGCCGGACGGCATTCATCCCGCTGCACTCTTTTCCGGCGGAAATGGCTCGAGGCACGCATGCGCATTAGTTGTGAAACAAAAGTGCGGCTCGCTCGCGGGGGCCTGAGGGTGAGGTTGGGTGGAGGAGGTTGAGAAGATAGGAGATATATTGGTTTGTGTGTTTGTGTGTGTGTGTGTGTGTGTGTGTGTGTGCGCGCTCGTGCTGGAACTCGTGCGTGCATGTGGTGTGGTATGTGTGAATGTGTGTGTGTGTGTGTGTGTGTGTGTGTGTGTGTGTGTGTGCGCACGCTCTCGCAGGCACGCTTGGATGTGGCATGGTATGTGTGTATGTGCTGTGCTGGGGAAAGGTGAAAGTCAGCTCTTCTTTCTCTCAGAGGAATTGTTTCTTTGATGCATGTTACTGGGGGAGACAGATAGATAGACACATGCACAGACCAGGAAGAAAAGACAGTAAACAAAAAGGAGGGGAAGATGGACAGACAGATAGGAAGACGGACAGACAAGTAGACACTCACAGAGAGAAAGAGAGCATGCGCAGCGTTCGACTCTCCAAAGTGCATTCCATCTCAACAAACGGTGCTGGATGAATCGGTATGATGGCGTATAATTACCTGTCAGCCGTGAGCTTGCCTGTCTGTCTCTCTGTCTGTTCGTTTGTCAGTCTGTCTGTTTATTCGTCCATCAGATTATCTGTCACTCACACACACACACACACACACACACACACACACACACACACACATGCCCACCCCCCCCCACACACACACACATACACACTCTCTCTCTCTCTCTCTCTCACCACCACACCAACCATCAAACCATACACTTGCAAGTGCGTGCAAAAAACAACAACCCACACTTACATTACAAAGGACGACACATTTGACTACAAGGGAGTGTTTGACGTGTTTGCAGATAAAAAGTAAATCAAAACCAAACAAAACAAAACAACAAAACAATCACTTTGATCCCAATAGACTACTTCCCTTTTCTTCTGAATTTCAAATGCAGTGTAACGAACTGGAGCCTGTTTACACTCGGCCGTGAGAATATCGTGTTCCACCAATCATGAGCAACGTATTTTCTTCGAATGTGGTTGTTCCATTTCCTGTTCATTTTGAGTATTGTCTGTCCTCCCGCAGAGGGCCCATATCATCATCTGCAGAGCCCAAGACTCTCTCAGCTCCAGGCAGCAGCCAGTCGCAGACAGGCAGAAAAAAAAAATGTGCACACAGTTAAGCCCGTGATGGAGTTCGAAGTAATGTCTCTGTGCTGGTACTGAATGTCATCCCCTTGTAGAGAACGTCCGTCAATCTTAATGTCACCCTGGTACAATTTGTCACCATGCGTAAATAATGTCACCGAGGTACAGAATGTTAACTTGGTACAGAATGTCACCCTGGTGCATCATGTCACGCTGGGTAAAGAATGTTACCTTGGTACAAAATGTCATCCTGGTGCAGAATGCCACCCTGGGTAAAGAATGTTACCTTGATACAAAATGTCACACTGGTGCATAATGTCACCATGGTACAGAATGTCACACTAGTGCAGAATGTCACCCTGATACAGTATGAAATCCTGGTACAGAATATCAGCCCAGGTTCAGGACGTCGCCTCGTGTGGAATGTTACCCTGGCACAGAATGTCACCTTGATGACATTCTCAGTGACCAGTCGCCAATCTCACTTTCTTTAGGTAAACGATGAAGATGGTGACAACACTGACGAATCCTGTATTTGATGATGATGATGGATGGTTGTGATATGCTGCTATGAGCCCACTTACTCAAAGGCGTAAGTGCATGGCGTTAACCATTCGCCACGGCGCTGGTTCATTCATTCAATCCCGCAGTTTACACTCTGCTCTACATTCTCTCTCAACCCTTCTGGCTCCCACCTAATGACAGCTGTTCCACCCAACCCCATGGACAGCAAAGAAACAACAGACTGGATTTCAAAGGAAGGTTGAAAACAAAACAACCAAACGAAACAACAGTCTGGGCATCAGTTCCGATGTCTCCATCGCTCCTCCATTGCATGATGTCAGCGGCGTGAAAGTCATTTTCACGCTTTCCTGTTGAAACGTCCAGACACAGACGAAGCAGTAGAGTTCCCTGAAGACAGTAATTATCGTCTGAGGTCTAGGTGAAGGAAGGCTGCTGGCTCCTGCTACATCTGTACAGCTTCCCGCTCCTGTCCATTTAGGGAGTTGGCGGACTGGAGCTCAAATGGGTTTGTCTGCCAACTATTGAACTGTGGCTTGTGGAACATTTCCGTGCGGTATCGCTGTAGTTGTTCAGGTTGTTTTTGTCGGGAAATCATTGACCAGTAGCTTACCAATTTTCCTGGGAGGGTCTGGGTAAACGTACTATACTGTCGAACTTACAGCAGTTTCGGAGAATAATTTCTGTTTGGAGAAGTAATCGACTGGCGAAATTTAGACTTGTTTCCCAGCACGTATGGAAACGTGGAGGTGTTAATCGCTCCGCCTTGCCAGCAATACACCAGTGTCTACACGGGAGGTCGTTCTGTCTGGCTCTGAGTGGACGAAATGGTTTTGCTTGGTCAGGGGCATGATTTGTTGAGTCTGTGCTGTGTATATTGAACCAGGACAAGTATCATCAAATACTGCTTCACTGTCTGTCTTCGTCCCCTCTCCTCCCCCCCCCCCCTATTCACCCTTATCTTCCTCCCTGAAACTTAAAGGAAACAAGAATGGGACAAATTCGAAACAACTGACCACGTAACAGCATCAGGGCAGGTTGTAACTCTTGTTGCACTTGGTCAGATGGTATATTTGAAGATGATGTAATGTGTATACTGAAAAGTACAAGTACCATCAAATACTCTTTCAAGTGCTACATCTTTGCTTGTTCCACTTTAGCCCTGTCTACCTTCTCCACTCCCTTTAAATAATTAAAAAATGATCTTGGATTTCACACAAAGCATGAAAGAATCGAAACAATTGTTCAAACAACTGCCTCCATCACTGGAGTAAAACTCACCTTCACACAGGCAAAGTAGGATTGTTCCCTCGTCACACTAAATATACCTGACGTGTTGGAGATAGATGTTGGCTGCTGCTACTGCTGTAGTGCTTCCTTTCTCTGTCTGTTCAGGGAGTTGGCAGACAGTCTGGAATGACTTTTGTCTACCAGGTTTTAGTCTGGAATGACTTTTGTCTACCAGGTTTTAACCTGTGACCTATGAAACATTTCCATGTGGTACCGCCGTAAAGGTTCTGGTTGTTTCGTCAGGAAAATACTGACCAACTAGTCCACTAGTTTCTCCTGGGAGGGGAAGCTGGGGCTGGGGTTGGGGTGGGTGTTTCAGCATACTGTACTGTCAGACTCACAGTAGTTTCGGAGAATCTGTTCTGTTTTTTAAGAAGTATTTGATTTACATTTTTGTCTGTACAGGACTTCGAACATAGAAGTGTAAATCACTTGGTCTAGCACGCACAACACAATTGCCGCATTAACCCAAGGTCACTTGACGTGTAGACTCGCATGCAAGGCTTGCAGTCTGACTTCTCTCCAACCCAAGGATAGAAAAATGACTCGATAAAGCGACTTCCTCCTTATTATCTAACAGTTCAAAGAAAACAAAAAAATAGTTTTCCTCCAGGGATACATTACATCAATACATCTGAAACTTCAAACCTCAGAGTCATATGACATATGAAAGAAAGAAGGAACGGAAAAAGTTAATCAGTGAAAGACAAGAAAAGCGTGGCCTTCATGATCCTTAACATTTTGTATTCATTAAAATGTGGCAGGAAATGTGTCTCCACTCACCACTTCCTTTTTTTTCGCTTTATATATAAATAAAAAAAGAATCCTTTTTATTCATTTTTCGAATTTCCTCACTCCTACTACATTTCGAGTGTTTTTAATCATTTTGTAAATATAAATAATTCATTTGGTTTATTTAACATCCATTTCTTTCCCCTTTTGGGCCATACCTTGTCAGAAATCTGTGAAGGAATGAATGCCTTCGTGTGGCGAACAGTCTATTAATGGGCAGGCGGGTTCTCTTGTCCTTACAACACGTGGGAAGCAAGCAGCATCGATTACGTGTCAGAAGCAGTTTACTTTCCTCGGTCGAAGCGGAAAGATTCTGGCCTTCAAACCCCTGTGGCCATTTTGTGCGGTGTGCATGCCGGACGGCATTCTTCCCGCTGCACTCTTTTCCGGCGGAAATGGCTCGAGGCACGCATGCGCATTAGTTGTGAAACACAAGTGCGGCTCATTCGCGGGGAGCTGAGGAAGAGAGGGTAAGGTTGGGTGGAGGAGGTTGAGAAGATAGGAGATATGTTGGTTTTTAGTGTGTTGTGTGTGTGTGTGTGCGTGTGTGTGTACTCGCATGTACACTTGGATGTGGCATGGTATGTGTGTTTGTGTTGCGCAGGGGTAAAAGTGAAAGCTCTTCTTTCTCTCAGAGGAACTGTTTCTTTGATGCATGTTACTCAGGGAGACAGATAGACACATGCACTGACCAGGAGAAAAAAAAACAGTTAAGAAGAGAGAAGGAAAGTTGGACAGACAGACAGGAAGACGACAGACAGCCAGTCACACAAAGAGAGAGGGGATAGAATGTGCAGCACCGTATGAAGATCGCCCACACTGATGAGTGTCCATGTGGCACTGGACCCCAGACCCCTGAACACATCCTCCAACACTGCCCAACCCATGAAGCTCTACGGCGTCAAACCTGGCCAGGGGGCACAGAGCTACAGGCGCAGCTTTGGGGAGACCGCCACGACCTGGAGAAGACCGTGGGCTACATCGTGGCGACAGGGGTGACCGTCTGACGCAGCCAAAACATCGAACGCAGAAGAAGAAGAAGAAGAAGAAGAATGTGCAGCGTACGACTTTGCACAGTACCTTCCATCTCAACAAACAGTGCTGGGGGAATCGCTATGATGGCATATAATTACCTGTCAGCCGTGTGCTTGCCTGTCTGTCTGTCTGTTCGTTTGTCAGTCTATTTATTCGTCCGTCAGACTCTCTGTCACACACACACACACACACACACACACACACACACACTCGCTCACTAACCCTCACCACCACAACCACCCTCAAACCACACACTTGCAAGTGCGTGCTGAAAAACACACCAACATTATAAAGACTGTCACGTTCACCTACAAGGGAGTGTTTGACGTGTTTGCCGATAAGTTAAACAAAACAAAACAAAACCAAACCAAAAATCAGATTAATCCCAAGAGACCACTTCCCTTTTCTTATGAATTTCAGATGCAGTGTAACGAATTGGAGCCTGTTTACACTCGGCCGTGGGACTATCATGTTTCTCCAAACATGAACAATGTATTTTCTTTGTATGTGGTTATTCCATTTCCTATTCATTTTGAGTATTGTCTGTCCTCCTGCATAGGGCCCATTTCATCTTCAAAGCCCAATCCTCTCTCAGCTTCGGGTAGCAGCCAGTCACAGGCTGGCAGAAAAAAGTGCACAAAGTTAAGCCTTTGATGGAGTTTGAATTAATGTCTCTGTTCTGGTACAGAATGTCATCCCCAATTATAGAACGTCAATCTCCATGTCACCCTGGTACAATTTGACACCCTGGGTAAATTATGTCACCATGGTACAGAATGTATCCTTGCCTGAGGATGTCACCCTGGTGCAGAATGTCACCCTGGGAAAGGAATGTCACCATGGTAATAATATTACTCTGGCACACAATGTCAACCTGGTACAGAATGTCACCCTGGTACAGTATGACAGCCCAGGTACATACCATTACCCTTGGACAGAATGTTACCCTGGTATGGGACGTCACCTGGTGTGCGAAATGTTACCCTGGCTCGGAATGCTACCTTGATGGCATTCTCGGTCACTAGTCACCAATCTAACTTTATCCAGGTAAAACGATGAAGATGATGACGAAACCGACGAATCCTGTTTTTAATGATGATGATGATGATGATGGATGATGGTAGGGGTTGTGATATGCTGCTATGAGCCCACTTCCTCCAAGGCGTCAGTGTACAGTGTTAACCATTCGCCACGGCGCTGGTTCATTCATCCATTTGATCCATCAATTTAGACTGAGCTCTACATTCTCTCTCAACCCTTCTGGCTCCCACCTCATGCCAGCTGTTCCACCCAACCCATTGAACAGCAAAGAAACAACAGACTGGATTTCAAAGGAAGGTTGAAAAACAAAACAACGAAACGAAACAACAGTCTGGGCATCAGTTCGGATGTCTCCATTGCTCCTCCACCACGTGCTGTCAGCGGCGTGAAAGTCATTTTCACGCTTTCCTGTTGAAACGTCCAGACACAGACGAAGCAGTAGAGTTCCCTGAAGACAGTAATTATTGTCTGAGGTCTAGGGGAAGTAAGGCTGCTGGCTCCTTCTACTGCTGTACAGCTTCCCGCTCCTGTCCATTTAGGGAGTTGCAGACTGGAGCTCAAACGGGTTTGTCTGCCAACTATTGAACTGTGGCTTGTGGAACATTTCCGCACAGTATCGCGATAATCGTTCAGGTTGTTTTTGTAGGGAAATCATTGACCAGTAGTTTGCCAATTTTCCTGGGAGGTTCAGGGTAAACGTACTATACTGTCGGACTTACAGCAGTTTCGGAGAATAATTTCTGTTTGGAGAAGTAATTGACTGGCGCAATTTAGACTTGTTTTCCAGCACGTATGGAAACGTGGAGGTGTTAATCGCTCCATCTTGCCAGCAATACACCAGAGTCTACACGGGAGGGTCGTTCTGTCTGGCTCTGAGTGGACGAAATGGTTTTGCTTGGTCAGGGGCATGATTTGTTGAGTCTGTGCTGTGTATATTGAACCAGGACAAGTATCATCAAATACTGTTTCACTGTCTGTCTTCTCTCCCCCCCCCCCGCCCCCATGCACACCTATATTCCTCCCTGAAACAGAAAAGAAACAAGAGTGAGAAATTTTCGAAACAGTTGACTACGTAACAGCATTAGTGCACGTTCTAACTCTTGTTGTACTTGGTCAGAAACAGCACATATACCATCAAATGCTGCTCCACGTTTTACATCATTGTATGTTCCATTTAACCCCCACCTACCTTCTCCACTCCCTTAAATAATTAAAAATAACCAAGAATTTCACACAAAGAGCGAAACAATCGAAATAACTGTTCACACACCTACCTTACGACAGTTCCAAGCACTTCTCGTCACGTGACATCACTGGCGTAAAACTCATCTTCACACTTTCTCAGTCAACAGTACAGACACAGACAAAGCAGGACCGTTCCCTCGTCACACTAATTATGCCTGACGTGTTGGAGATAGATGTTGGCTGCTGCAACTGCTGTAGCGCTTCCTTTCTCTGTCTGTTCAGGGAGTTGGCAGACAGTCTGGAATGACGTTGTCTTCCAGCTGTTATCCTGTGACCTATGAAACATTTCCGGGCGGCACCGCCGTAAACGATCTTGTTGTTTCGTCGGGAAAATACTGCCCAGCAGTCTACTACGTAATTTCTCCGGGGAGGGGAGGTTCAGTGGGGTTGGTGTGTGTATGTGTGTGTGTGTGTGTGTGTGTGTGTGTGTATGGGAGGCGGAGAGGGTGCGGGAGGGGAGGGGGTGCGGAGGGGGGGCGGGGGGGGGGGGCAGTGTTAACGTACTTACTGTCAGAATCACGTTCGTTTCGGAGAATCTGTTCTGTTTTTAGAAGTAATTGAGTGGCATTTTTTTTCGACACTCGACTACGAAGGTACAATTGTTCATCATTCGGTCTGGCAGGCAAGACACAATTGCTGCATTAACCCAAGCTCACTTGACGTACAGACTCGCACACATTGCTTTCTCCAGGGATAAATTACATCAATACACCACTTTACGGAAATACAATCATAAATTTCCCATCTTCTCTTACTTTTTCAGGTTAGGCTTTACCGATTTTCATGAATCTTCGCATATAAAATCGAATTGTTTCTCAGCTGGCATTGCTATTCACTACATCCAATGATCACTTCTTGTTGTGCGTCTTAGAATTGGAGGAAGATTGTAACCGCACAGACCAAATAGTCTGGTCCGAAAACACGTGTTGAAGATCTACAACTTCAAGACAAGCTTTCCTACAGATTCGCAGTCCAATATCCAGGACTTGAATTTTCTATGAAAATGCCAAATATCCCTTTAAACTTAAGACACCAAGGTCTATCCATTGAACAGGTGACTTCTGTGACCTACACCTCCATGCACTCCATGTGCAGAATGGAATGACAGTAACTGTGGCGCACGTCGCAACACATTAATTCGTGAACAAATATTTACCTCAGCGCCTGGAGAACGTGCCCCACTCGCCCTCCTCCACAAATCCTGTTCAGAGCAAATTACGTTGAAATAGTCAGGTCATACAAAGTTTATTCCCTTCACAAGCAGGCGACAATATCATGACATCAACCAAAACCCGTTTTCATGACAATCGTTCTGCCTTGTTTCATGTGAAAGAAATGGTGTCCTTTGGTAAGGGGGATATTTTGTTGAGTGTATATTAAATCCAAACAAGTACAATCAAATACTGGTCCACATTCTATCTCTTTTCATATCGCTTTTCGTCTCTACCTCCCTCCCCTACTCCCTGAAACAGAAGCGAAAAAAAGGTAGGATTTTACTTAGAGAAAAATCGAATGAATTGTCCAAGTAACTGCATGACCACATTTTCCATTGCTTCACAGTGCATGACATCGCTGACGTGAAACTCGTCTTCACACTTTCTCAGTCAAAGGTACAGGCACACGCGAAGCGACATAGTTCCCTCGTCACACTAATTATGCCTGACGTGTTGGAGATAGATGCTGGCTGCTGCTACTGCTGTAGTGCTTCCTTTCTCTGTCTGTTCAGAGAGTTGACAGACAGTCTGCAACGAGTTTGTCTTCCAGCTGTCAACACGTAACCTATGAAACTTTTCCGTGTGGTACCGCCATAGACGTTCTGGTTGTTTCGTCAGGAAAGTACTGACCACGAGTCTGTCAATTTCCCCAGGCGGTCTGCGGTAAGACCATTGTAGCTTGCTGTTGGACTTTGAGTCGTTTCATAGAGTGTATTCAGTTTGGAGAAGTAATTGACTATCTAATTTTAGAATGATTATTCGGTATAGGATAAAGAATAGATAGGCAGACGTTTCAATCATTCCGTCTCACCAGCAGTACCACAGTGTGGACACAGGAGGGTCGTTCTGTCTGGCTCCAGGTCGAAGGATTGGTTTTACTTGGTCAGTGGGATTATTTTTCGATTCTTTACTATGTATATTGAATTTGTATTTTGTATTTCTTTTTATCACGACAGATTTCTCTGTGTGAAATTCGGGCTGCTCTCCCCAGGGAGAGCGCGTCGCTATACTACAGTGCCACCCATTTTTTTGTATTTTTTCCTGCGTGCAGTTTTATTTGTTTTCCTATCGAAGTGGATTTTTCTACAGAATTTTGCCAGGAACAACCCTTTTGTTGCCGTGGGTTCTTTAACGTGCGCTAAAAGCATGCTGCAAACGGGACCTCGGTTTATCGTCTCATCCGAATGACTAACGTCCAGACCACCACTCAAGGTCTAGTGGAGGGGGAGAAAATATCGGCGGCTGAGCCGTGATTCGAACCAGCGCGCTCAGATTT
>NC_134880.1:23682245-23689745 GCF_041734735.1 Babylonia areolata
GAAGAGGCATTTGGCATTGGGTCGTTCGCGTGCACACACACCGTCTGTTTGTGACCAAATTATTTACATATGGTTCATCTTTACACACACACACACACACACACACACACACACACACACACACACACACACACACAGAGAGAGAGAGAGAGAGAGAGAGAGAGAGAGAGAGAGAATGAATAGTTTATCTATCTATAGGCTATTGTCCCTCATGAAACTGTTAAAAGGGTATTTGTATTTTTATTTCTTTTTATCACAACATATTTCTCTGTGTGAAATTTGGGCTGCTCTCCACATGGAGAACGAGTCGCTACGCTACAGCGCTACCCATTTTTCTGTATTTTTTTCCTGCATGCAGTTTTATTTGTTTTTCCTATAGGGTGTCAGAAAAATTACATTTGAGAAAACAACAACACAAAACAAGATCAATAGCATACATGGTCCAGCGATACACACGCAGCTAAGTAGTACACAGTACAAATAAATAACACATACCTATTTAACTACACTCAGTAAAGTTATACATTGAATACAGAGAGAGAGAGAGAGAGAGAGAGAGAGAGAGAGACAGACAGACAGACAGACAGACAGACAGACAGACGGAGAAGTTTGTATTTGCGACACATACGACCAGATGATAAGCACAACAAAATGGATTGTGAGATTATTGCGTGATGCACGTGCTTTCCATCGCTGAAGCCGGGCTCTGTCTCGTCTGTTCTGGTAAACAGACACGAGACCAGCTACAGTCCGGACACATGGCTGCAGAGACAAACAATGGTTGAAATGATGGCCAGTCAGGATTTAGGCTCGTTTACCTTCCTCACGTATAGCTGCCGAAAGCCTACATTGCTGCCTTCCTATGACCACACACACACACACACACACACACACACACACACACACACACACACACTACACTACACTACACTACACACAAACACACACATTACACTACACTACACATACACAAAACAAATAACAAAAAAGCAAAGCAAAACAAACAACAACACCAACAACAAAAACAAAAACAAAACAAAAGAAACAAAAAAAATGCCACACAAATACACACACACTCCCATAGGCTGCAAGACGATCATTGGGATTATGCCCCTTGTCTTGCTATGGCAGCCGCCCTTGCGCACCCGATGTCGCCCAGGGTTGACCAAAACAGTGGGAAAAGGTCAACCTCATTCCCAGCTTCCTGTACAAGCTTTTAACCGAGATGACTATGAAACCGACAGCAAACGGAACCTGTTGAATGCCGTTTGTTTGGAAGGTTGGCGTTGTTCTGGTTTGTTAGTGAGTTTTGCACCTGTCAGTTCTTGTTCTGTTTTCGGTTTAGATTTTGATTGCGTAGATTCAGTATTGTGATTGGCCTCTCTCTCTCTCTCTCTCTCTCTCTCTCTCTCTCTCTCTCTCTCTCTCTCTGTGACATGGAAAGATGAGCCAGTTCAGTAAAGTCTCTGTCTGTCTGTCTCTCTTTCTCTGTGACATGAGAAGATGAGCCAGTTCAGCAATCTCTCTCTCTCTCTCTCTCTCTCTCTCTCTCTCACTCTCGCTCTCTCTCCTCTCTCTCTTCTCCTCTCTCTCTCTCTCTCTTCTCCTCTCTCTCTCTCTCTCCTCTCTCTCTCTCTCCTCTCTCTCTCTCTCCTCCTCTCTCTCTCACTCTCTCTCTCTCTCCTCTCTCTCTCTCTTCTCCTCTCTCTCTCTCTCCTCTCTCTCTCTCTCACTCTCTCTCTCTCTCTCTCTCTCTCTCTCCTCTCTCTCTCTCTCTTCTCCTCTCTCTCTCTCTCTCTCTCTCTCTCTCTCTCTCTCAGTGTATTTCAGTCTGCCTGTTATGTTCCCTTCCCAAAAATAATTCCGCCGATTCAAAATATCGCACGCACGTTATGATTTCATCGCAAGTCGTGTTAAATAAACGGTGCTATTCAGTGAGAGAGGGGACATAGAGAGAGAGATCACATTGTCGTGAATGTCAAATAAAAGCGGAAATGGAAGGGACTTAGGTAAAATTAGCAGATTATATCGGATTTCTTTCCCTTACGTGAAGCGCGCTATTCCTTTTTCAGACATTAAGATCCAGCGGCCTTTTTCTTTTATTTGTAGAAAGAGGAACGAGAATGTCCTGAATGGCGTCTGTAAGGTTCTGTCGTCACCTGCTAATGACCACCACATTGCTTCCGTTCAGGGAAAAAAAACAAAAAAAACAAAAAAAAACAAAAAAAAAACAACACACCTCCCGCAGGCTGCCACACCACCAGAGAAATTCCGCCCCTTGCCTGCCATGGTAGCCTCCCTTGGACGCGAGATGTCGCCCTAAGCAGAAGAGAATGGCGGGCCCAAAGGTTAACCTCATTTTACGCATCTTGAGGCTTCCTGTCGACGCGGACACGGAGAGACAGACTGTCAGCTGCTGTTTGGAACGTTGGAGCTTTGCTTGTTAGTGAGGCTGCACCTACCAACGCTTTTGTCATGGTGGTGTTTTTTTTAATTTTTTATTTTATTTTTTTATAATACATTATTTCGTTCTTTTTTTTCTTTTATCGATGTTGATGTAAAGTTCGGATTTAAAAAAAAATGCCTTAGTCGACGTGGCCGTTTGTCTGCCTGCTTGTCTGTCTGTCTGTCTATCTATGTGGCTCTTCTTTCTCGTCTCTAGGTTTGCTCATACTTTCCTTTAAAGGAAAAGTGTACATTAAGATTTTATCACAAAGACACACACACACACGCACACACACACACACACACACACACACACACACACACACACGCACACACACACACACACACACAGATCAATATTTGTGTCATTAATTGCTCGGATATTCAGTTGCACTGGTTAGAACCAGAGTGGGAAAGAGAAATACTCACCCCCCTCCCCTCTCTGTTTCTCTCTATTTGTCTCTCCCTCTTTGTCTTTCTGTTTGTCTGTCTCTTCCTCTCTCTCTCTCTCTGCCTCCCTCCCTCCCCATCTGTATCTTTTCACCCCCTCCCTATCTCTCCCTATGTCTCCCCCGCCCCCACTCTCTCTCCTCCATCAGAAAGGATTTGATATGCCGTCCTTGGAAGGATTTAATCTCCCTAGTCCCCCATTATCCAGCAACTATTCTCCAAAGCGACCAATGCAATACTCGCTCAGTGTCCTTTTGGGGAGTGGTCCTAAACTTCAATTCGAGTCCGTCAGGGCTGCCATCTGTCTTCCACGCTGTTCTACATACTCCAGGAAAGCATAATGACTGACGCGATTGAAGATCATGTCAGCACAGTCAGCACTGGAGGAAGAACAATCAAAAACCTTCGCTTCGCAGACCATATCGATGGCTTGGTAGGCAGTGAGGAAGACATCGTCCAGTTTGTCAAAAGGCTGGATGAAACATCGATAAGATATTGCATGAAAAAAAATGAGGCTGATGGCCAGCCACAACACCACCATAACTGCTGATATAACTGTCCAAGGACATAAGCTAGGAACTGATTCAACTGTTCAAATGATCTAACAACGAAAATCCTCGCAATGGGAAGCAGAGACAACATCAGAGCTGTCCAGACTGAAACCTATATGGAAGGACAGCAATATTTCCATGAAACACAAGATCAGACTCATGTGTGCACTGGTTTATTAGATCGTCCTGTATGCATGCGAGACATGGACCCTCAGGGCGGAATTGCAAAGAAGAATTTCAGCCATGGGAATGAGGTGTTATCACAAGATACTGTACATCCAATACACTGATCACATCACTCAATGAACAAGTCTGCCCATTCGACCTTCTGAAGTTCTGCTGCTATCAGTTAACAAAAGAAAGCTACGCTGGTATGGCCAGTCCTCCAAGTAACCGTTGAGGGAGGGAGACGGGACGGGAGTGGGAGTACCCAGACTTTGACACAGCTGACAGACCTAAAGGAATCAGGTGATCTGGTCTTCTGTGCGGCGCCCCAAAACGATTCTTCACAGAGTTGAGGAAGAAGAAGATGAGGAGAAGGAGGAAGAGGCCCCCACATCCCCACTTTTTATAATTGAAAACAAATCTCAGCAATGCCATTTTTAAATGGTGAAGGAGTAGTTTGCCTGCAGGTGTTTTTCTCTGCCGTTCAGTTCCCACATTCCTCCCCCGCGACCATCCACCTCTATCACCCCTACCACCAGTGCAGACAGATTGCTGCAGGAACCCCAGGCAACTCTGGCGCTGACTGGCAAAGTGAGAGAGGACTTACCAGTTCTGGCTTGTTAGTTTGACCGATCCCAGTACTGTGTGGTAGCGTCCCCCACTACTTCATAATTACTGTTTCTTTGCCAGTGTGAAGTGGGCGGGAGGAAAGGTACTGTGCACTTCGCTGCAAGGCTCTCCAGATTCTAAGGTGGACATTTTTTTGGTGACTCCCCAAGGCATACATAAATAGTAGCACAGAAGTGTGTGTGTGTGTGTGTGTGTGTGTGTGTGTGTGTGTGTGTGTGTGTGTGTGTGTGTGCAAGTTCAAAGCGTTTTAAATCACTGGTATCGAAAACAGAGGAAAAAATTAGTATGAAACTAAAACTATGTATTGTGTATATTGTGAATCACCAGCGCGCATTGCAGTTTTAAATCAGTGCTGGAACATTAAAGAATGACTGTCTTTGGTGGATCATTCATGCTGAATTTATGAACGAGTACTGTGACGTGTTTATAAGCAATCGCTGTAGCTATTAGGGATGGTTATTGCGGAGTATGATTCATCACTTCAGCTTGTTTAAGAATCATTACTTATTGCGTTTGTAAATCATGACTGGTGAGGAAAAATCCTGTTGTTGCCTTGAAAAGGGACTCTCTTTTGTGTGATATAGTGATATGTCATCAACGGGTCAATATGTCACGGCGTGAGTAAGTCACTAGGTCATCTTCTTGTGTGAGAAGGAGTCTGAGTGTTTCCACTCTCCCTGTTTCTGCTACTCTCTCTCTGTCTCTCTCTCCCCCTCTCTCTCTTGCTATTCACCTTCATCGCTCACATTAGGTGAATTATCTCCCTTGACATCAGAGCTGTAACACACCAATGCCAATAATAGTTTTCACTGCCTTCGTCTCTTTCTCATGAGTAATGAAAATCAGCGCTTTGGCCACTTTCTCTTTTTATGTTTATGTTTGTAAGTAATTGAAGAATCATAATCCTTATTAATCATTAACCCTTGAATAAGATATTGATTTTGTAGATTGACATTCTCTGATATTTGTTTGTTGGTATCACACACTTACATGCTCACACACACACACACACACACACACACACACACACACACACACACAGAAGCAATGCACCAGTGTAAACCAAAAAAGACAACAGAAAGATGGGAAAACTACGATTATGCACCTCCTGTCTTCAAAAGCCTCACCAGTCAATAGGGAAATTATCCTCGCTGTAAACACCACGACTGCATCCGCCATACAGCCTGCAGCTTAGACACCCACAACACGCGAAAACAAGGTTAACCTTTGTGCAGCTATTTTCGTGTTCCCTTTTTTTTTTGTTGTTGTCCAAATAAGAACTATCTTTCAAGGGAAGCCACCACGACAGACAATTCCCCCCCACTTGTCCCCAAACCCTCAGGAGGCTGGCTGGTTCTGTCAACAACGGTCGAGTGGAAATTACCTCGTGGGGCGGTAACGGGGTACATTTCCCTGTTTCTGTCTCACATGGTCAAGGCCTGACCAGAGCGCTGAGTTTATGCGGGGAGGGGTGTGGGGGTGGGGAAGAGGGGGGGGGGGGGGGGGGCGCAGGCATCTGCTCTTCCTTTTCTTTAATACAGCAGATGTGGTGTAGCGTATATGGATCAGTCTGCACGTTTTTGACAGCTCCTTGAAAATGGAATTGGAAGCAATCGGTCTTATAGGGTAGGTAGGCCTAATTGCGAACACACACACACACACACACACACACACACACACACACACGCACACGCACAGAGAGAGAGGTTTTATTCATTGGCCATAGCCCCTTAGAAGGGGGTACACCGACGCAACATGTAGACTTGTCGTTTCTCTCATTCTCTCTCGCTTTGACTACTGTAACTCGCTATTGTCTGGTTTGCCTGCTTCATCCATTCAGTCCCTTCAGCGTATACAAAACTCTGCTGCACAACTCGTCCTCAGAAAGAAAAGATCTGATCATATCACTCCTATTTTGCAATATCTCCACTGGCTCCCTGTCGCACACAGAATGAAGTATAAGAACAGCACTCTATGTTATAAATGTATTCACAAATCCACACCTTCCTATCTTTTTGGCTGCCTTCACCTCTACACTCCATCTCGAACTCTAGGATCGGCGTCGGATCCACTCTGTTTACGCATACCCAGATTCAAACACTCCACTGTTGGACGCCTTTCTTTCTCTGTGTCTGGACCTTGCATTTAGAATGAACTTCCTCTTTTGCTTCGTCAGGTCTCCGCACTCAGCTCTTTCAAGTCTGGCCTTAAAACCCACCTCTTCACAAAGTAGCCTCCCCCCCTGCCTCTTCCTTGTCTTCAGTTTTAGAGTTATGCATGCGTGTGAATGACTGGGGTGAAAGCGCTTAGATTTGTCTCTGCACACGATTCAGCGCTATATAGATACTATTATAATTATCATTATTATTACACATGGAATTGGCATAAAGTCGCATATTAATACAAAGAAAAATTACGTTACATAGGCACTGCGTTGTTTAAAAGCTCTATGCAAATATAAAGCAACATGTTGTGCAATACTTTCGTTCGTAGACGACGATAACAAAATGAGTTTGAATAAACAAGGCTGTCTATAAAATTTGAGTGGAATTAATTTTTCTCTAATATTTCTCAATACTGGACAACTGAGCACAAAATGGACCTCATCTTCAGTTGATTCTTTGCATAATGTGCATAACAAATTACAAATGTTTTACTGCCTATAACGGTACTGATGAGAAAGAACATCAGAGACACCGAATCTAGATTTCGTCATTAAATACTTCAAACCTCTAGCACTATGCATACGCAGATAAATTGGAACACTATGTAAATTATTGATCATTCTATATACATTGAATCTGTCACTGTCCTGGATATGAGAATTCCAACTTTGCCATACAAAACAAAAACCGCCTTCACATAATTTCTTTCTAGCATTTGAAACCCAATTTCTTATACACTTATTATCTAATTCTGACAACATTTTGTATGCTTTGTAAGGCAATCTGTGTTCATCCATTTGTGTTAACTTGAGCCAGTACTTTATACATTTAACAGTAGAGAGCAACGATATTGGGTATCTGTCAGTCTCACCATAGACGAGATCATTTGGTGTCTGAAGAGAGACCCCCTAAAACATTTTTCAAAGCATATAGATGAATTGTTTCACATTGTATAGCAGCAGATTCAAGACCCCATAAATCTGCCCCGTACTGTATCATAGGCTGGATTTGAGAATCAAATATTTTTAGGAATAATTTAGAGATTCATTTTGTACTAATGACGATTTCTTCATGACATATAACAATACACACAC
>NC_134880.1:23694745-23707245 GCF_041734735.1 Babylonia areolata
CGTGACTGTCATTTTTGTTGGGGTTATTCTTTCTGTTCCTCTCCCTAACCGCCCCCTGCTTTCATCGGGATTAACGTCATTAGGAAATTATGACAGATTCGTGTGTCAAATAGCTGCTCCATTATTTACGAGAACCTGAACTCTCTCTTTGTCCGCGTTCATATCTCTGTCTCTGTCTGTCTGTCTCTCTTTTCTGTCTGTCTCACCCCATCGACCCCATCTCTCTCTCGTTTCTCTTTGTCCTCCACTCTGTGTGTGCCTCTCTCAGTCTCTCTGTCTCTGTCTCTCCCCTCTCCCTATCTCTGTCTCGCCTTCTCTCTTTCCCCGTTTCTTTGTCCCTCTCTCCAAGGACTAACGGAGGAATGGATCATACATAAAATCTTGATCCTTGAACAAAAACGTTTTGAGTTCTGAGTTTTGAGTTCTTTACCTTTGTTTCTGCCCCTCTACCCCGCCCCCTCTCTCTTTGGCTCACTGCCCCCCACCCCCCTACTCCTCTCTCTCACCCCCTTCTCCCAAATAATACTCTGTTGATGTGTTTATTTTCAAAGCGCTTTGCTTTTACCCCAGGGCTGTTGGGGAAATTGTAAAAAGCATGTGCGTTTGCTTACCTCATTACTTTGGTTAAATGAAACTTCGTTTTGTTTCTCCTACCCCCATCTCTCTCTCTCTCTGTCTCTCTCTCTCTCTGTCTCTGTGTCTCTGCCCCCCCCCCCCCTCTCTCTCTTTTTTCGTTCCCTGGGTTTTCTGTTTTCTTGGGCTCGCATCCAGAAGCAGAAAATTGCGTAACCTCAAACATTGTCATGTTCTCTTATCTTGGTAACTATCATCTTCTGTCACCTCCACTTTTCCTTCTGGAGACAGAAAGTGGCTTACGCAGTGGACGTCTTCCTCGATGTGTTTGCTTATTTGTTTGTTGCTGTTGTTGTTGTTTCTTTTCTTTTCTTTTTTTTTCTTTTTTTTTTTGGTGGGGGGAGTTCATTTTTTCTTCTTCTTGTTTTACATGCTGAAAGAGAAAAACAACAACAACACTTCTCTGCTTGACACAACGTCTTGCAGCACATTTCCCAGCTGCCGTTGCTACTGCAACTTCGACTACTGCTACTACTACTATTACTGCTACTACTACTACTACTGCTACTACTACTCCTACTCATGCTTCTTCTTTTTCTTCTAAGATGGTCACGATGATGATGATGATGACGATGACGACAGCAGCAACAACAACAGTAATAATAATGATAATAATACTGATGATGATACTAATAATGATAATAATGATGATGATGACGATGACGACGATTACGACAACAGCAGCAACAACAACAACAACAACACACGAACATAAATAGAAATAACAAAGGCATGCAAACAACGCACTCTAAGCATGGCAGCTTAACGCATCAGTTATCTTTTCAACAGGCCCATTCCCTGTGCATGTTTAGAATCTTTCAAAATCTTGTTTTTTTTTCTTCTTCTTTTTTTTCAAAGAAGACACATTAAACAATTACGCAACTAATCAAACCGTTTAACCAAATTCAAACGCGTTAGGAGGAAGGGTACGTGCTTAAAAATAGGTGGGGGGGGGGGGGGGGAGGTGAGGGGGTAGGGGCATGGGTGTGTGTTTGTGTGTGTAGGCAGGGGGTGGGGGGGGGTGAGGGAGTGAATGGCTGGCCATGTATCTCCACTAAAATCAGCGATACTATCGACCCGGTGTTCGTCAATGAGAGTTGATGTTTCATGGTGTTCCTGTCCGAAGCCTGTTCTAATGGAAAGGTCGTGTTCACTCAGTGTTTGCAAGCGTGTCTCTGAAGTTGAAATATTCCAGAGCTTGTCCTTTCTTTTTCTGCCTCGTGGTTTTTGTTTGTGTTTGTTTGTCTGTTTTTTCCCCATTAGGAAAAGAGATTGCCGTTTGCCAACATGTTCAAGCCATGTCTGTCCAGACATTTAATTACTCTTTTCGCCAGTATGGTGTTAAGTACTGCGATAAGTCTGAGGTGTATTAACATCTAAACACGAGTATGGTGTTAAGTACTGCCAATAGTCTGAGGTGTGTTAAAGTCTGAACACTGTAATGTGGTGTTGAGTACTGCGATAATATTAGTCTGAGGTGTGTTAAACTCTGAACACTGGAATATGGTGTTAAGTACTGTGATTAGTCTGAGGTGTGTTAACATCTGAATACTGGAATATGGTGTTAAGTACTGCGATAATATTAGTCTGAGGTGTGTTAAAGTCTGAACACTGGACTATGGTGTTAAGTACTGCGATAATATTAGTCTGAGGTGTGTTAAACTCTGAACACTAGAATATGGTGTTAAGTACTGCGATAATATTAGTCTGAGGTGTGTTAAACTCTGAACACTGGAATATAGTGTTAAGTACTGCGATAATATTAGTCTGAGGTGTGTTAACGTCTGAAGACTGGAGTATAGTGTTAAGTACTGCGATAATATTAGTCTGAGGTGTGTTAACCTCTGAACACTGGAATAATTATGGTGTTAAGTACTGCGATAATATTAGTCTGAGGTGTGTTAAACTCTGAATACTGGAATATGGTGTTAAGTAGTGCGATTAGTCTGAGGTGTTTCACCGACTGAATACTGAAGTATGGTGTTAAGCACCTCCCTTAGTCTGTGGTGTGTTAAAGTCTGAATACTGGAATATTGTGTTAGGTACTGCCATTAGTCTGTGGTGTGTTAACTTCTAAATTCTGGAGTATGGTGTTAGGTACTGCCATTAGTCTGTGGTGTGTTAACTTCTAAATACTGGGGTATGGTGTTAGGTACTGCCATTAGTCTGTGGTGTGTCAACTTCTAAATTCTGGAGTATGGTGTTAGGTGCTGCCATTAGTCTGTGGTGTGTTAACTTCTAAATTCTGGAGTATGGTGTTAGGTACTGCCATTAGTCTGTGGTGTGTTAACTTCTAAATACTGGAGTATGGTGTTAGGTACTGCCATTAGTCTGTGGTGTGTTAACTTCTAAATTCTGGAGTATGGTGTTAGGTACTGCCATTAGTCTGTGGTGTGTTAACTTCTAAATACTGGAGTATGGTGTTAGGTACTGCCATTAGTCTGTGGGGTGTTAACTTCTAAGTACTCGAGTATGGTGTTAGGTACTGCCATTAGTCTGTGGGGTGTTAACTTATAAGTACTCAAGTATGGTGTTAGGTACTGCCATTAGTCTGTGGTGTGTTAACTTCCAAATACTGGAGTATGGTGTTAGGTACTGCCATTAGTCTGTGGTGTGTTAACTTCTAAATTCTGGAGTATGGTGTTAGGTACTGCCATTAGTCTGTGGTGTGTTAACTTCTAAATTCTGGAGTATGGTGTTAGGTACTGCCATTAGTCTGTGGTGTGTTAACTTCTAAATACTGGAGTATGGTGTTAGGTACTGCCATTAGTCTGTGGTGTGTTAACTTCTAAATTCTGGAGTATAGTGTTAGGTACTGCCATTAGTCTGTGGTGTGTTAACTTCTAAATTCTGGAGTATGGTGTTAGGTACTGCCATTAGTCTGTGGTGTGTTAACTTCTAAATACTGGAGTATGGTGTTAGGTACTGCCATTAGTCTGTGGTGTGTTAACTTCTAAATTCTGGAGTATGGTGTTAGGTACTGCCATTAGTCTGTGGTGTGTTAACTTCTAAATACTGGAGTATGGTGTTAGGTACTGCCATTAGTCTGTGGGGTGTTAACTTCTAAATTCTGGAGTATGGTGTTAGGTACTGCCATTAGTCTGTGGTGTGTTAACTTCTAAATTCTGGAGTATGGTGTTAGGTACTGCCATTAGTCTGTGGTGTGTTAACTTCTAAATTCTGGAGTATGGTGTTAGGTACTGCCATTAGTCTGTGGTGTGTTAACTTCTAAATACTGGAGTATGGTGTTAGGTACTGCCATTAGTCTGTGGTGTGTTAACTTCTAAATTCTGGAGTATGGTGTTAGGTACTGCCATTAGTCTGTGGTGTGTTAACTTCTAAATACTGGAGTATGGTGTTAGGTACTGCCATTAGTCTGTGGTGTGTTAACTTCTAAATACTGGAATATTGTGTTAGGTACTGCCATTAGTCTGTGGTGTGTTAACTTCTAAATACTGGAGTATGGCGTTAGGTACTGCCATTAGTCTGTGGTGTGTTAACTTCTAAATACTGGAGTATGGTGTTAGGTACTGCCATTAGTCTGTGGTGTGTTAACTTCTAAATACTGGAGTATGGTGTTAGGTACTGCCATTAGTTTGTGGTGTGTTAACTTCTAAATACTGGAGTATGGTGTTAAGTAGTGAGATTAGTCTGAGGTGTTTAAACATCTGAACATTGGCATATGCGCTGTAGGAGTGAGCCTGGTGGTAATGCGTTCACTTAAGAAGAGAGAGAGAGAATCTGAGCGCACGGGTTCGAATCCCATACCTGCTAGTATTTTCTCCCCATCCAATAGGCCTTGCTTGGTGATTTTGACGCCAATCATTCGGAGCATGCACATAACGCACGTAAAACAATCCATGGCAAAAAAAAGAAAAGAAAAAAAGAAAAAAAAAGGTTGTTTCTGGCAAAATTCTGTAGAAAACCCCCCAACCCATTTTGATATGAAGATAAATACACTTGTAGGCAGGAGAACAAGAAGAAACATATGGTGTTGCACTGTAACGACGCATTCTCCATGGGACAGCACGCCGAATTTAACATAAATAAATCTGTTGTGTCAAACGAGTAAATAGACCAACATGCTTCATTTTCAGTTGTCAGAATGGAAAGACAGGAGTGACGGTTTATTGTTGAAATGAATTCCCCTGAATTCCACCACCCTGCATTGAGTAGCCTATACAGAAAGAGTAATAACATTCATGTTTACGAAGATCATGACATTTCAATGACAGTCCACTTTCAGAACTTTGCGCCCATATCGATGGTTAAAAAAAGAGAAAAAAAAGTTCTAGCATTGAACCGCGTGTCTTAATTAATTAGTTCCGTGTACACACAAAACACCTCTGTGATGTTCTTCGTTGTTGTCTGCTGTTTGCCTTCCTGTTTGCCCTTTTCCCTATGTCTGTTCTCTCTGTCTGCACCCCCTCTCCATCACCCTCCCCCCCAACAACACCCCTCCCCCCCCCCCCCCCAGTCCCGTCTCTATTTCCTCCAATCTACCGAGCTACGTCAAGAACTCCGAACCGTAAAATTGAATTCAAGGAGGAAAGAATGAAGGGAAAAGAAACGGGAGTGATGTTGGGGACGGGGTGGTGGTGATGGTGGTGGTGGTGAACAAACAGAGAGGCTGAGGAACTGTTAAAGGGTGTAGTAGTATTGGTGGTGGTGGTTGTAGAAAGGAATCCTCGACGGGGGCAAAAAAAAAAAGCCGAGTGGTTAAAGCGTTGGACTTTCAATCTGAGAGTCTGAGGTTCGAATTCCGGTCTCAGCGCCTGGGTTGAGTTTTGTTTCCGATCTCCTAGATCAGTTTCAGTTTCAGTTTCAGTTGCTCAAGGAGGCGTCACTGCGCTCGGACAAACCATATACGCTACACCACATCTGCCAAGCAGATGCCTGACCAGCAGCGTAACCCAACGCGCTTAGTCAGGCCTTGAGAAAAAAAAAAAAGAAAGAAAAAAAAAAGGGGGGGGGAATAAATAATAGATAAGCTTACATAAATAAATAAATAAATAATAATTATAATATAGAAAAAGGTAGTAGTAATAATAATAGTAATACTAATAAAATGATAATAATAAAAAATAAATAAATAAATAAATAAGACAACAATGGTGATAATTAAGCGAATGAATGTAAAATATGACGACACACATTCACACATACACCCACACATGCATAACAGAAATGCACCAAACATGCAGTTTCACAGATATGAAAGTACAGTCAAATACATATAAACGTACATGAGCTCCAACACACACACACACACACACACACACATTACCTTGCACCTCCTCCAACCCCCTCCTCCACACACTCATTTCTAGCCTACGTATCGCAGCTTCCACGGCACACACACACACACACACACAACAGATCAACAGATGTGCAGATGTGCAAGTGTCTGAACCTCCTTTTTGCGGGTACACGCATGCAGAAGATCAAATATATACGCACGCTAAAAATTATGTAATCCATGTCGGCGTTCGGTGGATTATGAAAACACGAACATACACGGCATGCACCCCCGCCCCCATTGCCACCCCTCCCCCCCTCCACACCTGAAAACAGAGTATAACCGCCTGCATGGCAGGGGTAAAAACTGTTCATGCACGTAAAAGCCCCCTCGTGTATACGAGTAACCGTAGGAGTCGCAGCTTTCGAACTAAGAAGAAGAAAAGAGAAGTAAGGAATCCACGACAGATGTTATTTAGCTTGCTCACTCGTTTGTTTTACGTGGGGACTGCTAGCAGCGACAGGTAGGTATCTCAGAGAGAGAGAGAGAGAGAGAGAGAGAGAGAGAGAGAGAGAGAGAGAGGGGGGTGGCAAGTCTTTCACACGCTGCTCTGCACTGGGCGGCACTGTGCTATAGAGTGTCTGGCACCTGCCTTCCTGCTGCTTCTTTCTCGCCTGACGCGTTGCCCGTGCAGTGCCAGACACTTGTGTTTGTGGGGGATGGGGATGACTGGCAGTGTGGGACTGGGGGTGAGGGGCTTTAAGAGGAAGGGTGGTTTGTTTTTTTGTTTTTTGAATTTTGGCATGTTTCAGTGGTTTGTGTGTGTGTTGGTGGGTGTTTCGGAGGGGTGGGGGTGGGGGGGGGGGTTGGTTTCGCGTGAAGAAAAGACAAGACGTGTGTGACAAGACGTGTGTGTGTGTGTGTGTGTGTGTGTGTGTGTGTGTGTGTGTGTGTGTGTGTTTGTTTCTGCTTACGCTCAATGCATTTTTCATTGATAATAAATTTACGAAAGGGAAAAGTTGAGTGAAACGAAAGTTTATATTGTGTACATTGTGAAACACCCAGCGCACTGTATTTTTAAAATATTTAGTTCTGGTATTGTGAACGTATAGAGAAGCTGGGGAATTGTGAAGGGGTGTAGTGGTGGTGGGTATGGAAAGAAATCCACGACAGACGTTATTCAGCTTATTCACTCGTCTGTTTTACGTGGGGGCTGCCAACAGCGACAGGTAGGTATCTCAGAGAGAGAAAGAAAGAGAGACAGAGAGACACAGAGAGAGACAGACAGAGAGACACACAGAGGCATAGACAGAGACAAAGAGAGAGAGAGAGAAAGAGAGAGAGAGAGAGAGAGAGAGAGAGAGAGAGAGAAATAAAAAGGAGAGAGATACAGAGAGAGAAAGAAAGAGAGAGAGAAATAGGGAGAGAGTGACAGAGAGAGAGAGAAATAAATGAATAGATACAGAGGCACAGAGAGAGAGAGAGAGAGAGAGAGAGAGAGAGAGAGAGAGAGAGAGAGAGAGAGACAGACAGACAGACAGACAGACAGACAGACAGACAGACAGACAGAAACAGAGGCGCCAAGTCTTCCAGACACTGCTCTGCACTGGGCAGAACCGTGCTATAGAGTGTCTGGCACCTGCCTTCCTGCTGCTTCTTTCTCGCCTGACGCGTTGCCCGTGCAGTGCCAGACACTTGTGTTTGTGGGGGATGGGGATGACTGGCAGTGTGGGACTGGGGGTGAGGGGCTTTAAGAGGAAGGGTGGTTTGTTTTTTGTTTTTTTAATTTTGGCATGTTTCAGTGGTTTGTGTGTGTATTGGTGGGTGTATCGGTGGGGAGGGGGGTGGATTGGTTTCGCGTGAAGAAAAGACAAGACGTGTGTGTGTGTGTGTGTGTGTGTGTGTGTGTGTGTGTGTGTGTGTGTGTGTGTGTGTGTGTGTGTGTGTGTGTGTGTTTCTGCTTACGCTCAATGCATTTTTCATTGATAATGAATTTACGAAAGGGAAAAGTTGAGTGAAACGAAAGTTTATATTGTGTACATTGTGAAACACCCAGCGGACTGTATTTTTTAAATACTTAGTTCTGGTATAGTGAACGTATAGAGAAGCTGGGGAATTGTGAAGGGGTGTAGTGGTGGTGGGTATGGAAAGAAATCCACGACAGACGTTATTCAGCTTGTTCACTCGTCTGTTTTACGTGGGGGCTGCCAACAGCGACAGGTAGGTATCTCAGAGAGAGAAAGAAAGAGAGACAGAGAGACACAGAGAGAGACAGACAGAGAGACACACAGAGGCATAGACAGAGACACAGAGAGAGAGAGAGAGAGAGAGAGAGAGAGAGAGAGAGAGAGAGAAGGACGCAGAGAGAGAGAGAAATAAAAAGGAGAGAGATACAGAGGGAGAAAGAAAGAGAGAGAGAAATAGGGAGAGAGCGACAGAGAGAGAGAGAAATAAATGAATAGATACAGAGGCAGAGAGAGAGAGAGAGAGAGAGAGAGAGAGAGAGAGAGAGAGAGAGAGAGAGAGAATGAATGAATGAATGAATGAATGAATGAATGAATCTTTATTTTCCAACGGTGAAGATATTAGCACTTTGGCCGACTTACACATCTGCCGTTGTTCCAAGAGACACACAAACATGTACGCATATAAATGTAGTTATACTGAATACTTAATACATGTATAATGTACTAGTATAACACAGCGTCAAACTGAGAGACACAACATCACTCACATCTGTACGGAACGGAAGCGAGTAACGCACACACGCACACACGCACACACGCACACACACACACACACTAACACACACACACACACACACACACACACACACACACACACACACACACACACACACACACACACCAAGGGGAAAACAACAACAAAACCCTAGCATGAATGCTACACATGAATGATTCAAGTGAAATTAACACAGAAAAGTAACGATAAAATTTTAAACACAGATGTAAGAGTCATAAAAGGCAGCAAATAAGGCGACGGGTAATAGGGATATGGACAGATAGACACATTATGTGAAAGACAGAGAGAGGGAGAGACAGAGGGGAGAGAGAGACACAGACAGACAGACAGACAGAGATGTAAAGATATGTCAGTGTGGGGAAAAAAGAAGAAGAAGAAAAAAAAAAAAGAGTTGGGTGAGGGTGGTTCACAATTTGTAATACATGTAAGTATACAAAATCGTAGACGTAGAGAGAGACGCAGAGAGAGAGAGAGAGAGAGAGAGAGAGAGAGAGAGAGAGAGACAGACAGACAGACAGACAGACAGACAGACAGACAGAAACAGAGGCGCCAAGTCTTCCAGACACTGCTCTGCACTGGGCAGCACCGTGCTATAGAGTGTCTGGCACCTGCCTTACTGCTGCTTCTTTCTCGCCTGACGCGTTGCCCGTGCAGTGCCAGACACTTGTGTTTGTGGGTGATGGGGATGACTGGCAGTGTGGGACTGGGGGTGAGGGGCTTTAAGAGGAAGGGTGTTTTGTTTTTTTGTTTTTTAAATTTGGCATGTTTCAGTGGTTTGTGTGTGTGTGTGTTGGTGGGTGTTTCGGAGGGGTGTGGGGGTTGGTTTCGCGTGAAGAAAAGACAAGACGTGTGTGACAAGATGTGTGTGTGTGTGTGTGTGTGTGTGTGTGTGTGTGTGTGTGTGTGTGTGTGTGTGTGTGTGTGTGTGTGTTTGTTTCTGCTTACGCTCAATGCATTTTTCATTGATAATAAATTTACGAAAGGGAAAAGTTGAGTGAAACGAAAGTTTATATTGTGTACATTGTGAAACCCCCAGCGCATAGTGTATTTTTTTTAAATATTTAGTTCTGGTATAGTGAACGTATAGAGAAGCTGGGGAATTGTGAAGGGGCTGTAGTGGTGGTGGGTATGGAAAGAAATCCACGACAGACGTTATTCAGCTTGTTCACTCGTCTGTTTTACGTGGGGACTGCCAACAGCGACAGGTAGGTATCTCAGAGAGAGAAAGAAAGAGAGACAGAGAGACACAGAGAGAGACAGACAGAGAGACACACAGAGGCATAGACAGAGACACACACACACACACACACAAACACACACACACACACACACACACACACACAGAGAGAGAGAGAGAGAGAGAGAGAGAGAGAGAGAGAGAGAGAAGGACGCAGAGAGAGAAATAAAAAGGAGAGAGATACAGAGAGAGAACGAAAGAGAGAGAGAAATAGGGAGAGAGCGACACAGAGAGAGAGAGAAATAAATGAATAGATACAGAGGCAGAGAGAGAGAGAGAGAGAGAGAGAGAGAGAGAGAGAGACACACACAGACAGACAGACAGACAGACAGAAACAGAGGCGCCAAGTATTCCAGACACTGCTCTGCACTGGGCAGCACCGTGCTATAGAGTGTCTGGCACCTGCCTTACTGCTGCTTCTTTCTCGCCTGACGCGTTGCCCGTGCAGTGCCAGACACTTGTGTTTGTGGGGGATGGGGATGACTGGCAGTGTGGGACTGGGGGTGAGGGGCTTTAAGAGGAAGGGTGTTTTGTTTTTTGTTTTTGTTAATTTTGGCATGTTTCAGTGGTTTGTGTGTGTGTTGGTGGGTGTTTCGGTGGGGAGGGGAGTGGATTGGTTTCGCGTGAAGAAAAGACAAGACGTGTGTGACAAGACGTGTGTGTGTGTGTGTGTGTGTGTGTGTGTGTGTGTGTGTGTGTGTGTGTGTGTGTGTGTGTGTGTGTGTTTGTGCTTGTGAGGGGCTCTAAGAGGAAGGGTGGTTTTAAGCGGATTCTGTGTGGGACTGGGGGTGAGGAGCTTTAAGAGGAAGGGTGGTTTTAAGCGGATTCTGTGTGGGACTGGGGGTGAGGGGCTTTAAGAGGAAGGGTGGTTTTAAGCGGATTCTGTGTGGGACTGGGGGTGAGGGATTTTAAGAGGAAGGGTGCTGAAAATTCAAATGAACTGGATTCTGGCATCTTTCGGTGGGTGAAGACATGTGGTGTGTGCGTGTGTGCGTGCGTGCGTGTGTGCGTGCGTGCGTGTGTGTGTGTGTGTGTGTGTGTGTGTGTGTGTGTGTGTGTGTGTGTGAGAGAGACAGAGAGACCGACAGACAGACACACAGACGCACAGACGGACGAACAGAGAAAGAGAGACAGACAGAGCTTCTTCTTCTTCTTATGCTTCTTCTTTCTGGCCTTCACAGGTACACCATCACTCGAGCTCTGGCGATGAATGACGTCATTTCCTTCAGCTCTTCTTGGCTGCCACAAAGTTTGGTGGTCACATGTAGCGAAAACTGAAGCTGGTGTCATCTCCCGACCTCACCTGCCCCTACCTGTGGACAGGAAGACTAGACAGCGGAGGGCATTCTTCTCCAAAATCTGCCTTCCTGTACAAACAGGCAAGACAAAAAAATGTGTGTCCTGTTGACACTCTACTCACGGACACAGACAGACACACAGGCAGACGAGAAACATACTAAGAGACGCAGACTGTCAAGACGCCATATACAGACCGACTGAAAACTAAATGGAAACGCCTTTCCAAAAAAATTAATAATGTACCAGGCGGTGAAAAAATAGTGAAAATGTGTTTTCTATCATCCTAATTTTCTTTCTGCATTTTTCTTTGATTAACTTTAATTCTTTTTTGATTATTTACTGTCGCTTACAGCCCATATCACTATCTATCTATCTATCAAACTCTTTGTTGATGACATTGTAAGTTTCTTTCTCTATCACCATTTCTATGTGTTCATTTCATATAAGTGTGTGTGTGTGTGTGTGTGTGTGTGTGTGTGTGTGTGTGTGTGTGTGTGTGTGTGTGTATGTGTGTGTGTGTGTGTGTGTGTGTGTGTGTGTGTGTGTTGTGGAGAAGAAAAAAAGAAAAAAAAAGAAAGAAAAAGAGACAGACAGACAAACAAATAGACAGACAGACAGACAGAGAAAGACCGAGGAAAACAGACTTACAACTGCAGCTACTGCTTCTTCTACTACTACAACTTCTACTACTACCACACAGACACACACACTGAAACCCTTCCCCCCACACGCACACACACACACACGCACACACACACACACGCACGCACGCACACACACACACACACACACACACACACACACACACACACACACACACACGCGCGCGCGCGCTCGCTCGACATCACAACTATTAGTTATTTTTCCGCCTCAAAGTTTAGTTGAAGCCACGTTATTAACTGAGCACGAAGAAAGACAGAGTGGCTTATATTCCATCATACTCTGCCGACGCAATCAGACTCGGCCATCAAAAAGGGAATGGATGTTGGTTTTACCCCTCAATAAGAACTCCCACGTCACGAACCCCCCCCATCCCCACCCACCCACCCACCCCCTAACCCCAAACCCAACCCACAACCCTCCACCTCCCCATTACTCTCACACCTTGAACCGAAAACGAATTCTACATCGACAGTAAAACGGCAATCAAACGTGACAGACGTGGTGACTGGTTCACTGGCCTGAGATGATATATAGTTGTTCATATCTAATTCTGATCTAGTTCATACTTTTTTTTTTTTTTTTGCTTGGTTGAAATCTCACTGGGCTAGTAATTGAGTTGTTTGTCTTCGTTTTTCAGTCTCTTTTCTCTGTCCTACTGTCTGTTCC
>NC_134880.1:23712245-23724745 GCF_041734735.1 Babylonia areolata
CACTCATTTGAAGATATTCCACAGTGCGAAGGTACCCAACAGAAAGTTAATTTAATGTCCTGTTTTGTCAGTTGGTGAATAATATGTTTTATTTCCATTGTCATCTCTATTCGCTTCTTTGAATTTGGAGATTCTATAGCTTTTAATACTGACTTCGAGTCTACACATAATAGAATTTCACTGACAGTTTTCGGAATGTCTGAAATATAATTTAAGGCCATAAGTATGGCTATAAGTTCAGCTGTGAAAATGGAATATTGTCTACCAATATAGTATAATTTTTCTAATCTAAATGAAGGAATTACAAAAGCCGCTCCTGAATTACCATCTTCTAGAACAGATCCGTCTGTGTATATTTTTAGATAATTAGAATATTGATTTTCTATATGGGAGAGCACTTCAGGTTTTAACAAAAATGGTGACTGGTTCTTGGATAAATCTGTATAATCCATGTCAAAGGTAGCTTTACACTGCTCCCATTCAGGGACTGGTGAAAAAGTAGGTATTTTTGCAATTTGTTTGTCTCTTGATTCCGTAGCACTAATGATATCTGATGCAAATGTATTGATGGATGTCATAGACTGTATCGTCTTAGCTCGTTTAGCAAAATCTTTTTGTGAACTTAAATTAACTTCTTCTTTTGAAAAGGTTTCATATGCTAAAGATTTGATAACGAATTTCGCGGCTGAAGCTTTCCTTTGTTCATCAAGAGATAAAACACCTGCTTCTCTGTAGGTCCCTAAATTTGATGTAAGAATGGGCACACCTAGAGCAAGTTTATAAGCCTTACAATCGATGCTTTGCAGCTTCTTTAACAAATGCAGTGGAGCACTGAAAAATACCTCTTGAGCGTATGTCAAGCGTGAACGTACGAGAGAGGTTGCGAGAGATATCAACGCTTTGGTATCTTGCCCACAGTGCTGTTTACTAATTATTTTAAGGAAATTTAGACCTTTTCTTGCTTTGTTTAGTATATAGTCAATATGATAATTCCACGAAAGCTTTGAAGAAATATAAACTCCCAAAAATTTAACATATTGTGTATATCTGATGATAGAACCATTTATTGTAAACACAGGGAGCTTTTCTGGGTCTGATCCTGTGTTAAATAGCATCATATTTGTTTTTTCTAAGGACAATGATAAGCCATTTTCCGTCATAAAGTTGCTGATTTTATCAAGTTCCCGCTGGTATATTTTCCTTATGTAATTCAGTGTCCTAGTAGGCGTTTTATTTTTCATTGTCACCTTCATCCATAAACAAATTTCATCAGCAAATTGAACCAAGACTGTATCTTTAGCTAGCTTGTTAGGTAGATCTGCTAATAATATATTGAATAAAATTGGCGAAATTACTGATCCTTGTGGTAACCCCATATGTAATTGTCTGGGGTTTGAGTAGGTGTTTCCTATTCTTACTTGTATAAATCTATCTGATAAGAAACTTCTGATATAATCATACATGTTGCCTGTGATACCGATATTTTTCAGTTTATATAAAAGTCGAGCGTGCCACACTTGGTCGTATGCTTTTTTCACATAAAAAAGTCGCTAGTACGTTTTTTCGCCTTGCAAACTGTTGCTTTACCTGTGTAGTCAGTTTGACTAGATGTTCTGTGGAGGATCTACCTTTTCTGAAGCCAGCTTGGTTTACAGGAATTACACTATGCTTCTCACAATAATGAACAAGTCTTTTTAGAACAATTTTTTCCATTAGTTTGCATACATGCGATGTTAAGGCAATCGGTCGATAACTGTTTTTATCTGTTCTGCGTTTGCCCTGTTTGTGTATTGGGACAACAATTGATTGTTTCCATACAAGAGGAATGTCACCATCAGACCAACATTTCTTTAAAATTAAGTGTAAGAAATCAGTCAAATTTCCAGGCAAATGTCTCAACATTTCGTTTGAAATTCCGTCTAAACCAACTGCTGTTTTTTTGCTGCTGAGATTTGAGAGACATTCCTTTATTTCATCTGGTGTTATTTCACTATTTATATATAGGTGATTTACGCTCTCTGAACCTTGGTATATTTCATTTTTCTCTTGGCTTTCTCTGAACTTTCTATTTTCTTCTGACAAACCAGTGAATCTACTGTGATTACCAAACATGTCAGCAAAAACTTCTGCCTTTTCAATATTTGAAGGTAGATCTGTATGGTCCAGTTTAATTGGGCATTGTGGTAAATATATTCCATTTTTCATTGTTTTTAGTTTTTCCCATACCTTTTGCATATCTTTGTGATTGAAAACTTCATTTGTGCAGAAAGACGACCAGTACTGCCTTTTCGCTTGTGCGTTAACACTATTTGCTTTATTTTTAGCCTTTTTCATCTCTAAATGATTTGGGATGGATTGTACTTTTAAGTATATTTTGAATTTTGACTTCTTTTCTTTCTTTGCTGCTTCACAAGCCTCATTCCACCAGATATTACCAGAGTGCTTATGATCTTTAACCGATTTGTACTTGGGTATAGATTCATTTGCAGCGGTGATGACTACATTTGTAAATGTCGAATATAAACTGTTGATGTCTGTATCGTTTATGTTGGAAATTTGAAACGATGAAAGTAAACTTGTGAATTTATCCCAGTTCGCATGTCGGTAATTATATTTTGGGATCTTATCCTCGTTTGGATCTATTGACTGAGGCATTTTAGATTCGTCTTATTATAATAGGCAAATGATCACTATTAAGAGTGTCATCCAGTGTATTCCAGTCACATATTGGTGCCAGATCTGGTGAGATTAAAGTGAGATCTATGGCAGTTGCTCTATGACTGGGATTGTCTGGTATCCGTGTTATTCTGCCATCGTTAAGTAGGTATAAAGAAGTATCTACAATGTTTTCAATAAAACGATTGCTAGTGATCGACTGGCAGTCTTTCTCCCAAAATGGCGAGTGTGCATTGAAGTCTCCCGTGATGAGAACTTTTTTGTCCTGGTCTGTCCGTAATGTTCGAATCCACTCTGTATTAAAGTCATTTGGACCCTGAGGTAGGTATACAGAAATGACAGTTAAGAGTGAAGAATTATACTGGACTTTTACAGCACAAGAATGAATATTTGGTATATCTGGTGGAACGGGGCTGGGGCATGGAGTGTACTTGACCCCTTCTCGAATGTGTGTGTGTGTGTGTGTGTGTGTGTGTGTGTGTGTGTGTGTGTGTGTGTGTGTGTGCATGTGTGTGTGTGTGTGTGTGTGTGTGTGTGTGTGTGTGTGTGTGTGTGTGTGTGTGTGTGTGTGTGTGTGTGTGTGTGTGTGTGTGTGTCATTATTCATTCATTCAAACCACACAAAAAGAATCAACTGAGACTATTACCCATTCACTGTGCACGAAATCCCTTTTGAAGGGTGGGGAAAAAACAGACACAACTATTTCCCCCACCCAAATCTCAAGAAAAAGACAATTAATCCCCTTCCACACCAAACTCCACACATTCATTCACAAAAACAACAATGGATAATTTCTTATGAAGAGAGAAAGAAAGAAAAACAAAAAAAAACAAAAAACAAACAAACAAAAAACAACAACCCAAAAACAGAACACGCAAAATGACACACCCCTGCCCCCTCCAAAGCAACAACAACAACAAAACAACAACAACAACAACAACGAAACCGACCTTAAAACTCAGAATAAGTAAACAAGCCAAAACATGATCACCAGACGTCGTTCTACCCACCCACTCCACCCCCTTTCCCTCCCCCCGCCCCCTCGACACCCCATCCCTCTTCCCCATTGGTATTCATAACGTCGTCATCGTGTGCGATGGCTTTTGTCTGAACGTACTGCACCGCTGGGAGACTGGATGGATATTGGCGATCATTATTGACTGCACTTCACTCTCGCTGCCTCTCTGACTGGCTGTCTGTCTAACTGTTAGTCTCCCTTTTTTCTCTCCATGTGTCTGTCTGTGTATGTGTCTGTGTATGTGTCTGTCTGTGCGTCCCTCTCTCTCTCTCTCTGTGCACCGCTGGGAGACTGGATGGATATTGGCGATCATTATTGACTGCACTTCACTCTCGCTGCCTCTCTGACTGGCTGTCTGTCTAACTGTTAGTCTCCCTTCTTTCTCTCTATGTGTCTGTGTATGTGTCTGTCTGTGCGTCTCTCTCTCTCTCTCTCTCTCTCTCTCTCTCTCTCTCTCTCTCTGTGCACCACTGGGAGACTGGATATTGGCGATCATTATTGACTGCACGTCACTCTCACTGCCTCTCTGACTGGCTGTCTGTCTAACTGTTAGTCTCCCTTCTTTCTCTCTATGTGTCTGTCTCTGTATGTGTCTGTGTATGTGTCTGTCTGTGCGTCTCTCTCTCTCTCTCTCTCTCTCTCTCTTTGATACTCAAATAGAACCAATGATAACATACAGTGCCGAAATTTGGGGACTTTCTGATAACAAAGATTTAGAAAAAGTACATACATTAGCTATTAAACGTTTTTTAAATGTTCCATTACATGCTTCAAATACTGTATTATATGGAGAAAGTGGTAGATACCCATTATACATTAAATCATGTGTGAAATGTATAAAATATTGGTTAAAATTAATAAGGCTACCCACATCGAGATTATGTAAGCAGGCGTATGAAATGTTAGTAAATGAACATGAGAGAGGGAAGGAAAACTGGGTATATTTTGTAAAGAAGACATTAACTGTAAATGGATTTGGGATTGTGTGGATGTGTCAGGGAGTTGGATGTGTAGAAGGATTTGTTTCAGAATTCAAAGATAGGCTAATTGCTTCATATAAACAGAATTGGCACTGTAAAATGGAAAGCACTGAGAAATATAGATGGTTTTATAGTTTTAAAAGTATATTTCAAACAGAAAAATATATCACAGTCGTGACAAACAAGTGGCACCGAACAAGTCTCGCCAGATTTAGAACGAGAACGATTGGTTTGAATGCTTATGAAAAGTGGTTTCAGACTGAGCCCTCGTTACTCTCCCCTTGTCCGATGTGCGGTCATTCAAGGGAGGATGAGTTACATTTTTTGTTTAGTTGTAAAGCTTATGACGATATTCGAGAAAAATGTGTTGTATTTAAAACAAATTCAGCAAAGTATGAAGATATTTTTGGAGTGCTTAATTTAAATCAGGAAACTTCACTACAGTCACTTGCAAAATATATTGCAGAAGCGAATAACATGCGACGAAAAAAAACTCAACAATAATAAAATAGTATCAGGTGTTGCTCATTGTGAAAAGTGAAATCTGTGTTGTCACTCTCATATGGAAAATATTTATGTTATACATTTATATATGTTTTTGTTTTTATTTCTCACTACATGCCATTACTTTGAATGGATGGTCGAACTGCACTTTGTTGCACAGATTGATTGATTTCGTTTTGGTTTTGGTTTTCATCAATATTATTACTATTGATGCATGTTGTTATTTGTATTATGAACCCCCATGTCATTAGGGCTGTAAAGCTATTGACATTAAAGTGTTCAGTGTTCAGTGTTCTCTCTCTCTCTCTCTCTCTCTCTCTCTCTCTCTCTCTCTCTCTGCACCACTGGGAGACTGGATGGATATTGGCGATCATTATTGACTGCACTTCACTCTCGCTGCCTCTCTGACTGGCTGTCTGTCTAACTGTTAGTCTCCCTTTTTTCTCTCCATGTGTCTGTCTGTGTATGTGTCTGTCTGTGCGTCCCTCTCTCTCTCTCTCTGTGCACCGCTGGGAGACTGGATGGATATTGGCGATCATTATTGACTGCACTTCACTCTCGCTGCCTCTCTGACTGGCTGTCTGTCTAACTGTTAGTCTCCCTTTTTTCTCTCCATGTGTCTGTCTCTGTATGTGTCTGTGTATGTGTCTGTCTGTGCGTCCCTCTCTCTCTCTCACTCTCTCTGTGCACCACTGGGAGACTGGATATTGGCGATCATTATTGACTGCACGTCACTCTCGCTGCCTCTCTGACTGGCTGTTTGTCTGTCAGTCTCCCTTCTTTCTCTCTATGTGTCTGTCTCTGTATGTGTCTGTGTATGTGTCTGTCTGTGCGTCTCTCTCTCTCTCTCTCTCTCTGCACCACTGGGAGACTGGATGGATATTGGCGATCATTATTGACTGCACTTCACTCTCGCTGCCTCTCTGACTGGCTGTCTAACTGTTAGTCTCCCTTCTTTCTCTCTATGTGTCTGTCTCTGTATGTGTCTGTGTATGTGTCTGTCTGTGCGTCCCTCTCTCTCTCTCTCTCTCACTCTCTCTGTGCACCACTGGGAGACTGGATATTGGCGATCATTATTGACTGCACGTCACTCTCGCTGCCTCTCTGACTGGCGGTTTGTCAGTCTTCCTTCTTTCTATGTGTCTGTCTGTGTATGTGTCTGTCTGTGCGTCTCTGTGTGTGTGTGTGTGTGTGTGTGAGAGAGAGAAAGAAAGAGAGAGAGAGAGAGAGAGAGAGAGAGAGAGAGAGAGAGGTCTCAAACAGAGAGCGCAGTTCATTCATTCAAACAACATACAAAGACTTGACTGAGGAATGACACATTCATTGACGAAACTACTATGCAGGAATCCCCTGTGAAGGGGAAAAAAACAACTTGAAATGGAAAAGTTCCTTTGATAACAGAAAGAAAAAAAAGAACACACAAAGTGACTGATGCTTCCCTCCATTCCCCCCTGTCTGTGTCTGTATCTGTGTCTGTCTGTGTCTGTCTGTGTGTTTTTGATGGCCAGAGACAAACACTGAAAAGTGTATGGTTGGTAAATTTTGGGGGGACTTTGAAAAAAACAAAAACAAACAAACAACGTTTAGATTTAGAAAAAAAAAATGCATAACATTTTACTTAACAAATTATACCAAATTAAATCGTGCTCAAACTTTAACCGAATCATTATCAGTTGCAATGCTATGTATGCGTATGTCTGTAATTTTGCTTGTATGTATACCGATTTTCAGTGTATTGTTTTTTAAGTTTGGTGGGGTTTTTTTCTGCTGCACATTATTATTATTATTATTATTATTATTATTATTATTATTATTATTATTATTATTATTATTATTATTTTATTTTTTTACATTTATTTATTTATTTATTTTATTTTATTTTTTTACATTTCCGTATCCATATGACATGGGCATATGGCCCTGTGTATTAAATCTGTGTGCCTATGTGTCTGTGTCTATAAAATTATATATATATATATATATATATATATATATATATATATATATATATCTGTGTGTGTGTGTGTGTGTGTGTGTGTGTGTGTGTGTGTCTGTGTCTGTGTGGCTGTCTGTGTCTGTCTGTCTGTCTGTCTCTGTCTCTGTATGCTATTTTCATACCACAACTCTAGATGTGTTAACCTCTGTTGATATGGGTCAAAGGCCCTCATCAATAAATTTGTCAAAACTCAAGACTCAAGACTCTCTGTCTGTCTGTCTGTCTCTCTCTCTCTCTCTCTCTCTCTGTCACTGTCTCTTGACATTTATTCAGCCTATAATATCTAGTCTCAGTGCATCCGCCGACTTTTCCGACCAATGGGCTGTTCCTTGCTCTGATGAAGATGACTGTCTGGGGAACGAACGAACGCTAAATTACCTGTATGCACGCACACCCGTGCTTGCGTGTGTTTGTGTGTGTGTGTGTGTGTGTGTGTGTGTGTGTGTGTGTGGAGAGAGAGACAGGCAGAGAGAGAGAGAGAGAGAGAGAGAGAGAGAGAGAAGGTGGTGGAAGACTCTCACTAATTTCTATCCTCCTGACTCGTGTTAATTATGTGTTACATCCAGACACATACACTCTCAGTTGGTCGCGCGCGCACACAAGAACGCAGTTTCTACGTGAGTTTCTACAAAGCATTCATCGACGTACAAAATAGTAATTTGAGAACGTAGCTGTCCATTCTTGGTCAGCTTACAAAAGTAATTCCTATCCAGTTTTGATCCTTATTTTTTTCGGGCATTATTGTACATTCTGTTTTTATAGCTTTTTGTTGTTGTTGTTGGGTTTGTTTTTTGTGGTGGTTGTTGTTGTTGTTGTTTTTGTGTTTTAGTAGGTTTTTCCTTTCTCTCATTTCATTTTTTGTTGTCCGTGTAATACAAAATGCAAAATATAAATTCGGGAAGCGTGTGAAGAGGATGGGGCTGAATTAACTCCACCTGGTTTACAGAAGGCAGTCATGAAGGGCGTTTTTTACTGGTGTGCTTTTGTTTTTGTATTTTGTTGTGATCTTTTCTTTGTATGCACATGATCAAGTGATGGATTGGCATATATGTGGGCATATACATATGTAATTGAGGAAAGAAGGGAATAACCCCCAAGACTATTATGTCCACGCCTAAAGTGAACATAACGCTCATTGACCGTTTGCTTGATGTGGTATGTAAATGCATTTATGTAAATGACATTACTACACACATTTACACAAAAAGTCATTTGAAACACTGACATACCATCACAAAGGCTGAAGACTAAGTACGGCAAGAAAATGTCCATCTTATAGACGTCAGACAGATACTAGGTTGCCTTCGTCAATGTAATAGACTGAATGCTTCCTGAGTTGATAAAAAAAAGAACACACGTACAGAACAGAACATCCAGATAAAGAACTTTGTATATCTAGAAGAATACTACTTTGAATACATTTAGACATAGTGTATTAATCGAAAACTGACATGTGAAAAAATAGGGAAAAAAGGCATGAAGAGAGAGAGAGAGTGAGAGAGAGAAAAAAGGAAACAGGAGAAAAACAAATTTTTTTTTTGGCCTATGAAGGCGTGTGAAAGCACGAAAAAAAAGAAAAAAAAAAGAAAAAAAGTTGTGGTGCTCCATGACCTGCATGCAACTGAGGCCACAAAAAAAAAAGAAAGAAAAAAAAGAACGCACGCACACACGTGTGTGTGTGTGTGTGCGTTTGTGTATGTACATATATGTGTGCATGTTCACGTTTTTTTTTTTTTTGTTTTTTGTGGGTTTTTTGGTGTGTGTGTGTGTGTGTGTGTGTGTGTGTGTGTGTGTGTGTGTGTGTGTGTGTGTGTGTGTGTGTGTGTGTGTGGAGAGAACAATAGAACAAATGTTTTAATTGCGTATAGGCCTGTGACCCGTTGCAAACATAATATACATAAAGAAACGTACACAAGGCACACAAATAAGTAGATAAATAACAGACAGGTAAACAGATAAACAAATAAATGAATAAATAAATCTTTCGTCCCCACTGTATCAGCTAGAGACCATCCTTGTGAGAAGACACTTGAAAAAGGCAATGGCAAAACATAATTAATCATTTTCGTACCTTAACTAGTTGTTGGTAATGATTCATGATTCATTAAGTCTCTGCGTTTAAAAGCCAGAAAAAGAAACTTTGAAAGATTTAGTTTACTGTCGAGTCCACCATTCAAAATACTTGCACATTGCTGATCCCGTGTCAAGTATGAGTTGGAACTATTTATACAATATTTCAACCTGAGGTCACTGTAGTTTGAGCATTCAAACAGTACATGGAATTCATCTTCACAGTCAGCAGAACAAAGAGGGCAACCCATTTGACCAACAGGGGAAAAGCGGTGGATGTGGCTATTTATAGCCGAAACACCCATTCTGAAGCGTGTAAATATTGTTTTGAAATATCTATTATTAATGTGATCAAGGTATTTTTCACATTCAATGGCGCTTTTAAACGAGTGATAAAATTCAAAGCGCCTGCTTTCTGACACATGCGCATACCAACGCTGACAAAAGCAGTTCTGTAAGCGCTCTTTAAATATGCGTATGAAGAGTTTCTCATCCCCAACTGCTCCAAACATCCAAACATAACCGAAACCATTGGTACAGAGAAGGTTCTTTACGTAAGTAACCCAGTTTTGTGCATTGTTACTTCTGTTTTGTATGTCGTAAAGCATATCATAGGCTTTCCTAGAATATCTAGACAATGGCTGTTTATGTAGCCGAAACCAATATAGTATACATCTCGCGGCAGAGTTTATAAACAATGGGTATCTTCCAAGTTCGCCGTATACCATATCATTAGGAGTGAAAGGTGGGACGTTTAGCAGTAATTTGCAAGCTTGCAAATGGATCCTTTCTATGGATTCTCGTGGTTTGAAACCCCATAGCTCCGAGCCATACAAAAGCGAGGGAACGACCTGAGCATCAAAGAGCTTGAAAAACAGTTTAGGAGAATAGTATCCAAGTTTCCTTAAAGTTTTCAAAATTACGAAGGTAGCTTTCTTAGCACGAATAACATGTTCAAAGCCAGTAGCAACTTCAAAACTAAGTTTAGTTGAAAATAGGACACCTAAATATTTGTAAGAGTTAACTATTTCTAAGCAATCTTGACCATAAAACCAATGTTCTTTCTTTCCTAAGTATCCACCTTTACGAAAAACTATAACTTTACTTTTATCTAGGTTCACTTTCAAGCGTAATCTTTGTGCACACTCATGTAGAACATTCAGCTGATTTTGTAAACCTGAAATGGTGGAAGACATAAGAGCAATATCATCAGCAAATAGTAAAATAAAGATTTCAATATCATTTGGTTGGAACTGTATTCCATGCTTACCCCGCGTAAACATTTCATGTGCAAGCTCATTAATAAAGAACGAGAATAGAGTTGGGCTTAATGAGCATCCTTGTTTCAGACCTTGCAAACATTTAAAATATTTGGTGCATGAATTACCACATCTAACACAAGATTGTATCGTACTATACATACTCCTCAAAATATTGAACATTCTACCTTTAACACCATTTCTAAGCAGTACACCGAACAATAGGCTGTGTTGTACTCTGTCGAAGGCTTTACTGAAATCTATGAATGCTACATAAAATTTCTTATTTCTCGACAGATGCTTCTCGATGCAGGCATGCAGAGTGAAAATGTGGTCAGTGGTGGAATATGATTTTCTAAATCCCGCTTGTGCTTCTGAAATAATTGAGTTCGTTTCTGCCCAAGAAACGAGTCGATTATTCAAAATGCTTGTGAAAACTTTACTTAAGTTATTGATCAGAGAAATACCCCGATAGTTGTTAGTATCATTAGCATCCCCATTTTTAAATAGAGGGATTATGATAGATTTCGTCCATTCCTCTGGAAAAATACCATCTCTAAAAAGTTTGTTGAAGTATGTAACTAGGAAAGGGAGTATTGGGTCTATTGAAGCTTTCAAGATTTCACTTATAAGATCATCTGGTCCAGCAGCTTTGCCATTTTTAAGACCTTGGATGGCTTGCTTAATTTCTTCTGCTGTAATGTCTGAATCCAGGATACAATCGAATACCATATCCGAGACGTTAAGTGCAGGTTGGTGCTGATTCTCTTCATAGCCAGAATTCAGCAGATGGTCGAAGTGGACCAGCCACTCATCCTGAGAAATGTTGTTAGCTAAGTGGGTTCTACTGCGATATTTACTGATCTCTGACCAGAAAGCCTGAGAATCGTTTGCAACACTCATCAGAGAATCGATGCGCCCTTGATTAAAGTTACGCCTTTTCAGGTTCTTTAGATTGTTATATTTCCTTCTTAGCTGTAGATAGATGTTTTGCTCATTTACGTTCCCAGATCTTTTAAAAAGTGTCAGCGCTGATCTAACTATTCTTTTGTTTTCCTGGCATTCTTTATCAAACCATGTTTTTCTTTTGACAATGCTTCTAGCAGGGCGCTTTGAGCGTACACAGGCACTAGCATTCATTAGACAGCTCGTAAGTTCCTGAAGAGCTGTGTTGATATTTGTATCAATCAAAGAGGATGCATAATCTATGTTATGAAAGAACAAATCGCTATTAGATATTTTTGTAAATTCTGTCATCCTTTCCTTTCTCCAGACAATTCTTTCTGTTTCATAATGAAGCGAACATGGCACTGGTGATTCCCCTTTGATTTCAAACAAAACTGGCATATGTTCTGAATCAACTCTGCTGCAAACTGAAAAACTGGTAATATTGTCAATGAAATCGCTGGAAACAAGGCAGTAATCGATAACGCTACATCCATGTGCTGATATGAAGGTGTAGTCAGGACTAAAGTTACTATGGTTATAACCGTTCATGATACATAAATCAAAGCATGCACAGAAATTTAAGTGTGTGGAGAGAGAGAGAGAGAGAGAGAGAGAGAGAGAGAGAGAGATAGAGAGAGGGTCGTGAAATACTCACACTAATTTTTGTTTTCCTATCTCTTGGCAATTGTGTGTTGCATTTAGACACGCACACTCCCATTTGTGTGTGCGCGCACACTCACACACACACACACACACACACGCATACACACACACACACACACACACACACACACACACACACACACACACACACACACACACACACACACACACACAGGCAGAGAGACAGACACATAATCAAACACAATCACACGTATTCATATCTATACGCACAAACGCACAATCACACATACATATTTTCGTAAAAACAGAGAGAGAGAGAGAGAGAGAGAGAGAGAGAGAGAGAGAGACAGAGACAGAGACAGAGAGACAGATACAGAGACAGAGTCAGACAGAGAGAAAGAGAGTGAGACGCAGAAAGAGAGAGA
>NC_134880.1:23729745-23757245 GCF_041734735.1 Babylonia areolata
TCAGTTATGAACAGTCAAACCGGGGCTAAAGAGACAAAGCGGGGCTAGATCTGACGGAGATGAAAATTGTGGATATCCTTTCTTTTTTTTTGGGGGGGGGGGGGGGGGGAAGGGGGCCGGGGGGGGGGGGGGGGGGGGAGAGGGAGTAGGGGAAGGGCTGGAGGGGGCGGTGGGGTGGTGGTGGTGGTGGTGGCAATTAACAGATTTCATGAATCAAAATGAATTCTATGCCCGTTTGTTTCCGTCGGTGTTTCTCTCTCTCTCTCTCTCTCTCTCTCTCTCTCTCTCTCTCTCTCTCTCATCAGTGCGCTCGCGTAGACGTATTGGTAAGAGTTGCCACAGAGAGGAAGAGAGAGAGAAGGGGAATGGGGTAGAGGGGGAGAGAACGAGTTTTTTTTGAGAGAAAAGGAGAGAGAGACTAGGGAGGGGGAGGGGATAGGGGGGACGAGAGAAAGAGAAAATCCAACAGACATAGCCTCTACAGAAGGTAAAGGCCAAACAAACATAGCTTCACAGAACGCACTCTCTCTCTCTCTCTCTCTCTCTCTCTCAAGCAGACACACACACACACACACACACACACACACACACACACACACACACACACACACACACACACACACACACACACACACACACACACGAATTTACATTATCAGCAACGCCATCAGTGTTGTGATCTAGTCATCGACGCCCATCTATCATGTTTCTGGCTTCGTGAAGGCCAAACAAAATGCGTGAGTGCAATAATTATGCACTTGGCATTTCTGACTGTAATGCGAACCACAGTCTACGAAGTTATGATGCGCGTTCGAAAGCACGTCGACAGTAGGGAATATGTACATATTAAAAAAAGGAGACCTACATCCTTCTGACATTTATTGAATCACATCATGTCTGCATGCCCAAACGTTTGTCACACTCGGGAGGGAATTAATGAAAAGTCATTCCTAGGTGTATGTTTATCAGCTCTTGTCTCTCCGATTATGCGTGTGTGTGTGTGTGTGTGTGTGTGTGTGTGTGTGTGTGTGTGTGTGTGTATGTGCGTATATGTGTGCGTATGTATGTGTGTGTGTATTTGTGTGTGCACGTGTCCGTGCGTACGTGTTTGTGTTTGTGTGTGTTTGTGTGTGTGTTTGTGTTTGTGCGCGCGTGCGTACGCGTTTGTATGTGTATAGGTGTGCTTGCGCAAGCATACCGCCCCACCCCTCCCTACACACACACACACACACAGTTGTGCGCCCATCCTCTTTATGGTCGGTTAAGAGTCAGAACTATTTTTTGCCTGCGGGCTATAAAATGTTGTATTGCTGCCTTTAGTTCTAACTCCAACCAGGAAGTCATGCGATTTATTTTATTTTAGTGTGTGTGTGTGTGTGTGTGTGTGTGTGTGTGTGTGTGTGTGTGTGTGTGTGTGTGTGTGTGTGTGTGTGTGTGCCAGCCACTTTCCTTGCTGTCATGTAGACGTTTATTATGAAGCGTGACTTGCTATCGAGAGGGTGGTCCGTGTGATCACAAGACTTTTTTTTTCTTGCTGACGTTCATTGGGTAATTCGCCGATCGTGTGTTTTGACGAGGACAAGGAAGTTTTCTGCTGGTAGTTTATAAATTCATGTATTTGTGTGTGTGTGTGTGTGTGTGTGTGTGTGTGTGTGTGTGTGTGTGTGTGTGTGTGTGTGTGTGCAGTTTGCGTGCGTGTGTGTGTGCAGTTTGCGTATGGAGGATACGTGAGTGTGAGCTTGTGTGTTTGTTTGTTTGTATGTTTGTTTTTGTTTGGCCTCAACCAGGTAGTCATTATTCTCGCCAGGGATTTTCAATCATCAGCATGACTGACATACAGAAGGCAGACGTGAGATAACTAATTCACCCTGAACCAACCACAAACCTCTGATAAAGTCCCATATGTGAACATTTAAAAGCTCCTATTTTTGACTGAAGACTTTCTGAACACGAAAGTTGTTGCTATGGGGCGGATCCTTATGCACAGTAGCCCCAAAGTAGTGTGTGTTTCCAATACAATGACTTTTTTTTGGTGTTTTTTTTATGGTGTCACCAAAATAAATTCGGGTGTGTTGCTATCTGACATTGGCTATTTCCTCATCAGTAGACTGCAGTCAGTCTCGGACCACCCCGCCCCCCACCCCGCCCTTTCAACAAATCCTCCCCGCCCCCTCGACCCCCAAACACCAGCCCCTCCCCAAAAAAGCCCTACCCCTCACCCTCCCACACCCTTCACAAACTCTGTCGGTCATCTCTCACCAAGTCACATCACGCGACAGCCCTAATGCCCGGGAAAAGAGTGGAGGAAGAACCAGAAGAAGAAGAAGGGAGGAGAGATTCTGGAATCAGTTCAGGTCCCTGAGAATGATGATCATCCCATTCTTTATGGATCACTGCCCATTGCGGGGGCAGAATGGCTGGTCATCAGTCAAAAAGTGCCATCGCCAAGTAGGTTCATTTCTCCTGTAGGAGAAACGGGGACATCACGTGGTGGTGGCCGCACTGTCTCAGGCGTCTAGGAGGGTGGTGGTGTGTGTGTGTGGGGGTGGGGGTGGGGGGGTTGAGGGGGGCAGGAGGGGGGGGGGGGTGCGGCAGCGGTGGACGTAAAGGGGCCTGCTGATCTTTAAGTTGGCTCAGTCATGCTATCAGTGTCCAGAAACGCGTTTTCGTACGCGCTAGTTAGGCGAGGTTTTCGCGAGACACGCTAAGAAGGCACTTTTCTAGATCCCTCCTCGCGGCAAGAGTGGCGAAGTTTCTCGCGAGTCAACGCTAGGTAGTCTTCAGAGTGATTATGCCGCGAGGTAGGGATAAAAAAACAACAACAATCAACTGGTCTTTGCGCTAAGAAAGTGTGTTTCTATTTTCCACATCGTGGAAAGGTTCTCGCGAGTCAAGGCGAGGTAGGCTTCGAAACAACTTTGCCGCGAGGTAGGGATAAAAGTTAATCAATCAGTTTCCCTCGCGCTGGTATCTTTGTGGATGTATTTCTTGCCTCGCTCTCTCTCGCCAATGACACGCCAGCGTGCGAGCGAATAAGAAACACGTCTCTGGGTCTGAGCGTGCACGTAAAGGTTTTCACTGATTTAGGGTCGGCTCTCAAAGCCTGATTTGCGCATTGGGTTTTATCGAAGGTCAGCATCTACTCCTTCCTTTTCCCCCCCCCAAGCAGATTTGATGTAGCGTATATGGATCACAGGGCATGCTTTGACACCTCATTCAAACAAACTGAAACTTAACGTGAGCACGTTTGACATTGCTGTGAGATTGGTGTTGGCATACTGACATTTGATATGGGAAATAAGTCAATGCATGAATAGACATAGACGCAGACGCACAGACACACAGACACACACACACACACACACACGCACGCACGCACGCACAATATAAGGAGAACGAATGAACAGATAAATGAATACATAAATACACAAACAAACACGCGTGCGCGAACACACACACACACACACACACACACACACACACACACACACACACACACACACGGGGCACACAGGTAATCACACACATTACACAGAGACAAACAGAAACAGAGACACAGAGATAGACAAACATACAGACAGATAGACGGACAGACGTACAGAGAGACATAAAGACACACACACATAGGGGGAGAGAGAGGTGGGGGGTGGGGGGCCAGAGAGACAGAAGGAAAGATAGTCTGAGAGATATATACTCAGATACCAGCTCTGTTTTATCATGAATGTATCAGTCGTCTTCCTCTGGGGCGAGAGTTGAGAAGGCAGTGAAAAAGAACAGTATCAGGCTTCATTGCTCAGCCTCCAATACCGATGGCAAAGTGCGTGCTGGCCGGTTGTAAATAAACGCCTACCTATTGAAGTGGTCGCGGATGGTTTCAGATTGTGCTCTTTGTACATTTTGCAGGAGTTATGGCCTGCTACTAAAACCACAATATCTCTCTGTGGACTCGGCGGCTAAGCTGAATAGTTGGTATCCTCGAGAAAGGCTTTCTCTCTCCCCCTCCCCCCCCATCCCCATATCCCCTTTCCGATGGATACTGGGGAATAACGCTGTAGACATCACTAATGTATACAGTATGAGTCTGTGGTATACTTGTGGGACTAAATCAAGAGGTTTTGTTGTTAAGCACTATTTACATGCTGAACAGGGACAGTCCATTTCCCAAACACAACGCCAGAAATGTGCTGATGGCAGCCTGCAAAGGAAAGGAATGGGATGTGGAAACACACTGGTGGACACCCTCAACCAGAGAACACACGTTTTTTTTCTCGGAACTTTTGTGCACGTGCGCACCCATGATGTCCTTGTGACTCTTATGGTTATACACTTGTCGTGTTATGAGCATAATGCATACATTCACTCACACTTCAAATGCTTCAGCTGGAAGTGTGAGAATGCTTCATATACTCACACTTCCAGCTGCTATCATTTATAATGTTTGTTGTTGTTGTTGTTGTTTTTATCCTTTGCGTGTTGGTTCACGGAAAGTCACAACAACTGTACCACAGACAGGCCACTCACTGCCCCATTTGATTATGAGGCAGGTCCAGATTACGAACCCTTAGTGCAACCACAAGACGTCATATATACGTCAATGTCTCTGTGTCATTTGGATGCAAAGCAGAATCGCCATTGCCAAGCCCCAGTCTTACCCTAAGATCCACCGACGTTCCATCCAAGAAAACAGGGTGATGGTTCCGTCAGTGACATGCTATAGCCGCATCATAACAGTGCAAGAGAGGTCGTCATAGCTCGCACCGTAACATTGCCTGATTTTTCGCAAAATACACAACGTTCAACAGCCCTTCTGTTTGATTCGAGGGGAAGAACAAAAAGAGAAAGAAGCGTTCTAGAATTGGGTCATGGTCAAAGATGGAGTCTCCCGTCGGTTCAACGGATGAGTAGGCAGGCAGGCTTATCTGTCGGTGTGTGTCCTCATAATTATGGGAGAAGAGCCCGATTCTGGATGCGCAGCACTTCCTACGGGAAAACGTCTCCAGAAGTTGAGCCCTGCTTCCTTCGCTCACGTTCCTTAATGGCCAGCGTTCTCTTGTTTTCAAACGTCTTTATGCCACCGACATTAGCCTGGTTGCCTGACCAGCACAGGTGACTTTTTTTTTTTTTTACCGCCACTCACAGTCCCACAGGTGCAGAAACTGCCACGTGTAGGACGGCCTCGGCAGGTGCAGATTTTTTCTTCGGAGCTCCGTCTCCTAGGAGGACTCCCAGCCAAGGATAAGAGCTCCCCCTGCCCTTTGGTCATCCTCTTCCGCCATCACGGCCGCTGGGAAAGGTTTTCTCCTCCGCCTGGTCAAAGAAGGATCATCTTAAACCCTACAGGTTGTCCTCCATCGTGCAGGAATGCTGCACAAAAGCCAGATAACATCGGGGGCCAGTCAGCAGCTGAACCGGCACAGTGGAACATTTAATTATCACTGGGCACTGTGCCAGACCAGATCACGAGATAAGAACGAGTTGAAAGCACTAGCCTGTGTTTTAGCATACCAGTGAGTTTTGTATTGTTTTTTATATTTTTTTTAGGCAACTCCATTAAATTTGTATTTCTGAGCGTGTGCGCGCGTTTACACACACACACACACACACACACACACACACACACACACACACACACACACACACACACACACACACACACACATCCCCGTAGATGCCAATTAAATACTCTCGAAAATAAGTTTGTAAATAAATAATCCACGACGCGAGTTACGTGAAATTTATCAGCACAGTTCCTTTTGGTATTCAAGTAAACAAACGAGAAAATGTGTGTGAGTGTGCGTGCACGCGCGCGCGCGCGCGTGCGCGCGCGTGTGTGTGTGTGTTTGCACGTGTGCGTGTGTGTGAGTGTATGTGTGCGTTTGTGTCTACACCGACACAGAGATGGCGGGGGAACCTTGCCATGAATAGAAATCAGCAAGGAAAATAGAAGTGTTGATTGACAGCCCTTCACACTAGCTCTTTCAACTGACTGACTTTCTCTCAGGCCGCGGTGTCTCAGTGGAGAAGCTCCCAGACCACCCAGAGAGCTGGTCAGCAGTAGAATCTGATTGGTGGGAACTGGATGAGAATCTGCCAATCACAGCGTCAGCATTTGCCCTTCGCGTGAGGAATGGTGACTCTTTAACAGGGAGATACGAAAATCAAAGCGGTTCAAGGAACGAGATGGGTTTGTAAAGGTACCCGGCTTTTGAGCGCGTGTCTTTTGTATAACAGAAACGGAGATGTGATTTTATGAGGGAAATGAAACGTAAGTGAAGAGAAGGGAATGCAGCGGATTGAACTAAGAAGGCAGCGAGTTGCGAGTACATGAATTGCGCTGTGACGAAGCGGTTGTGCTCACACACGCATGCGTGCTCGAATACACACACACACACACACACACACACACACACACACACAGAACATATATTTTCACACACACACACACACACACACACACACACACACAACAAAAACAAAAAAACAAACACACACACCAAAAAACAAACAAAAAATCTACCGAAAAACAAGCAAACAAACATACATACATACATAGACACTGGCAACGGCTACATAATGGCGATTGTCAAGTGAAATAAGAGTAATTTATACAAACTTTACAGACTTGAACAATACACCGACGTACGATACAGTGAAGGCACGTTGCGAATGATTGGTTTACTCAACATAGCACATCTGTGGACTGCTTAATCCATTCACTGCTGTACCTGAATGGTGCGAAATTAGTATGGCGTTAGATTGAACTGTATGCGTGCATGCCTCCATGTGTGTGGGTGAATGCAAGGAAAAGAGAGAGGGGGTGGAAGAGAGATTTACAAAAAAAGGTTTAACTGTTTATACTATAAGGATGTTAATGTAACTGTGATAATGATTTCGATTTTCTGAATTTGAACTTGAACTTAGATGTTTTATTTTACTATAAAGATGCTGATCTTAGTGATGATGTATTTGATGAATTTATCACTTAAATGGGTGTTTGCATGTTTTTAATTGATGCTCCTATGACATGTTTGTTTAAAATTTTGTTGTATGTTTTACAGATTAGTGTTAATTTCTTTTGATTTCTCCACTACATTCATTTGGTACGTTGTGCGTGTGAATATACAATCAGTGTGTATGGGTGCTTGCATACGGGCGGGTGTGTGCGTGCGCACGTGTATGTGTGTGTTTTGAGTAATGGAAACTTATAGGACTTTGCTTTGCTATGACAGAGTTTAGTGTTATTTAGTTATGTATAAGTTGTATGCCAAATTTTACCGTTTTGCTTTATAACCTGTATGTATCATAAACTTCACCACACTTGATTTCTCTACTGAGATAATAAAGATAATCTGATTCTGATTCCTGCTCTTTTTTCCAGTGATGATATGGATTCTGCTGATGGCAGCGCGCGAAGAAAGGGAATAGTAGTGGAAACTCATTGGCGTATTCCCTCAGCCGGAGAAGCACACGCCAAATCATTCTCGGAACACGAACACGCGTGCACGCGCGAGCACACACACACACACACACACACACACACACACACACACACACACACACACACACACACACACACACACAGAGCATACGCGTACTCTCTCTCTCTCTCTCTCTCGATTGACTGCTGAGATATGATGGAGCAAGATCAGTCTTGCATATACTTTAACAGTATTTCCTGCTTTTTATGTATCTTTTAATGATGATATTAATTCTGCTGACAAAAAACCAGTATGATTACAGCAGGAAGAAGTACCGATAAAGATTGGAAACGGAACGTCCTGAGATGTAATCTGAATGTTGCATCAGTGAGTGGGGAGCTTCTTCTGACGAAGATATTTGTCTGCAGCAGGCAAGAGGTTAAAGACCTTGTGTATATCCATACAGACTCCCCTCACCACTGCTGTTGTCGTTTTCCTATGACCAAACAACAACAACAACAACAACAACATAGCAGTCTGGAACAATCAGGAGTTTTCACAATATTTCGCTGGAATATAATTCAGCCCCCAATCTTACAGAACAGGACAATAAAGGAAATGTTTTTGATCTGAGATTCATTTTCATACAAAAGACAGAGCTAATTGACATGAGTATTTTTTTTCTTACATTGGTGATGCTGCATTGTAATACGTGCTATTCCATTGTTTGATATTGTCAGAAAAAAACGTTTATCAATATCAAGATTTTTTTCAAAATGTAGGATAAATTGAAATACGAAATCAGTAATCGTATGACTGGAAATGGTGTGCGTGATTTTTTTTTGTTTTTTGTTTTTGTGTGTGTGTGTGTGTGTGTGTGTGTGTGTGTGTGTGTGTGTGTGTGTGAGGGGGGGAGGGTAGAGAGAGAGAGAGAGTGTGTGTGTGTGTGTAAGAGAGACAGAGATAGATAGATAGAGAGAGAGAGAGAGAGAGAGAGAGAGAGAGAGAGAGAGAGAGAGAGAGAGAGAGAGAGAGAGAGAGCGTACGAACGAAGAAAAAGAGGTATGTTGAATAGACATGCATATGCTTCTTTACATCCAGCCTTCAGGGAAAGAGAAATTGGTATCAAAATATTTACAAAAGTAAGAAGAGATTGCAGAAATGCAGAAATGACATTCAGATACACTCAGATACATAGTAATCATTTACAAGTGCATAATCATAATACTTGCATTCATGACATAAATGTATATGAATATACATAAAGGGAGAGAAAGGGAGAGAGAGAGAGAGGGGGGGCAACAGGGAAAGAAAACAACAACAAAAACCAAACACACAAACGGAAAATGTAGAACATGTCATGTGCTCTCTCTCTCTCTCTCTCTTTGAAAAAATGGACGTATGCAATTTTTCAGTTTCACAAATGCCACGTTGCATGAATGATTTGGATTCACCATTACTCATATTTCTGGGGGAAAATACCCCCACAATTTCCCCGGTCCCTTAAGTAGACATATTTACCTGCTTATTATAGGCATTATAAAAAGATATTTGCATCAATTTCTGAGCATGCTCTTTGGGTTGTTTTTTTTTATCACAAAACGCCGCACGCAAAACATGCGTGTTGGGATAAAATCAGCAGAACATAATTATCATTAATCATTAAAATTACAGAGAGCAGAGAGATGGAGCAGAGAGGGATAGACGGACGGACGGACAGAGAGAGAGAGAGAGAGAGAGAGAGAGAGAGAGAGACAGAGACAGAGACAGAGAGAGAGAGAGAGACAGAGAGAGAGAGGACACCAATGGACAAAGCAAGATAAACACAATTTTGCATCATGCACGCACACACTCTGTCTCCACACTTCTAACCCCCAGAAATAACTGAGCTAATATATATATATATATATATATATATATATATATATTGGTGACATGGGGGAAAGCAGATGACTCTGCGTGCCCACTCTGCCATGACAAATAAACAGTGGAACATGTTCTCAATTCATGCAGAGCGGCGGACCGGGCCGCACTTAGGTCATGACTCCTAGATGCCCTTTTATTGCCGCCTTTTTTCCTGGTCCTCAGCAGGTTCGAACCCGCGCCTCTAGGGTGGTCGCCACTTTAGCACTGAGTCAGCTTTTCTGGCAGACGTTTTAACCACTGAGCCATCGTACGTCTAGTTTGAATATGGAAATTTAGTCCTCCTCGACCAGATCCAACTGGAACTCTTTTCTGCTGCTTCTGCCACTGCCTTGAGAGCCCGTTTCCTCTCTCTGCCAGAAATCGACAGCTGTTTTACGAGGCTGTATGCAGATTCGCTCGCAAACACTATTGCACCAATCTCTATGGCGAGGACTTTGGCTTGGAAGCCAGATTCTCTCAGGCTGCTGGCTAGCCTATCATTACTTCTTGGTCGTGTAGATGTGGGCTTCCACCATTCTGTTTTAGTATGGCAGAGTGAGCTCAGTCAGAATCACTTGTTTCGTTGCCTTGGAGTGGAGTACTATGTCAGGACTCAAGCCACTCTTGCCGATGATTTCTGGGTGTTTCTGCCCTTCTTGTAGGTCAACTGTGCATTCCCAATCTTCGCCACAATCAAGCAGCCCACGTTTTCATGCTTTGGATGTTACAGCTGTTCCTGGCCAGACTTTACTGCTTTCTGCTTTCTGTATGGAGCTATGGGCCGAAACAGTTGACTGAGGATCTTTTACTGTCCAGCTCTCCCCAAAATTTATTATATATATATATATATTGTGTATATGATGAATATGCACACACACACACGCACACACACACAAACACACACACACACACACACACACACACACACACACATATATATATATATATATATATATATATATATATATATATATATATATATATATATATTCACTTCCGTCGCTTAGCTGATACGTACAGGGCCAAACGAAATGCTAAAGTGGCGTGTTTGACTGAAATCTAATACTCGTCTGAGGCTGGTATAAAATTGCTCTCGTACAACGATGTCTATTCGGAAGACACACCGCATCCTTCTGATATTGTCTGGATCATAATTATGATGTCTGCGTCTTTTCGTGTTGTCAGACTGACGGTCATAATAACGGGTATGTTGGATGTGCAAGAACCTCTTCATCTAACAAACTTTCCTCTCTGTCTGTCTGTCTGTCTGTCTGCCTATATCTCTCTCTTTCTCTCATGGCTTTCTGTCTTTATTCTCCACTTTTCTTTCCACCAAGGACTGCGCGCTACCTTTTTGAAATAAAAGTTCGATCGTTCGTTCGTTCATCCGCTCTCTCTCTCTCTCTCTCTCTCTCTCTCTCTCTCTCTCTCTCTCTCTCGCTCTTCATCTGTAGGAAATATGTATGGTAAACATAATGATTGTTCCTGTATTGATTACATCTCGATGTTTGATGTCACGTCGTAGTCATATTTCTGGTGGTGTTTTGCTGCTGCTGCTGCTGATCTCTGTCTCCATCTGTGTGTGTGTGTGTGTGTGTGTGTGTGTGTGTGTGTGTGTGTGTGTGTGTGTGTGTGTGTGTGTGTGTGTGTGTGTGTGTGTGTGTGTGTGTGTGTGTGTGTGTGTGTGTGTGTGTGTGTGTGCCTCTGAATGTGTGGGGTTGATGGGTGGGTCGTTGTATATCTGCGTATGTCTGTGGGCACTTTTCCATGCGAACACAAACTCGAACACATGCTCCAGTAGCAGATACTTAGATAGATAGATTGATAGATAGATACACACACACACACACACACACACACACACACACACACACACACACACACACAGAAAGAGAGAGAGAGAGAGGACAGACACATTCAGAGGAAAAGGGAGGCAGATAGGAGACACAGAGTAGGAAGTGTATGATATATATATATATGTATGTGTGTGTGTGTGTGTGTGTGTGTGTGTGTATGTGTGTGTGTGTGTGTGTGTGTGTGTGTGTGTGTGTGTGTGTGTGTGTGTGCATTTTTACTTGCAGGCTATAAAACGTCCATGCTTGCATACGTATCCTAAGATAGCACAAAAATGCAATATAACGTACTGAGTACCAGCCGCGCTCTTATATTTGTTTATTACGGAAAGCGACCCCACTGGGGAAAACTTTTTCCTTCCTGACATTTATTGGGAAACACGCCGGCTGTGATATGTGCCACAATTTAGTTAGATGTGCATGCTCTGTGTGTGTGTGTGTGTGTGTGTGTGTGTGTGTGTGTGTGTGTGTGTGTGTGTGTGTGTGTGTGTGTGTGTGTGTGTGTGTGAGGTAGATAAGCACGTGAGTCCTTATTCCTGAACGACTGTGATATTGCTTGGAGTTCTTTATCCCTCGATGTTACTGATTTTGTTGATGATAACATAGTTTGGAGGTTGTTTTGTTTCCATCATCACATGGTCGAATCGGCCATTAGTTGTGATTATCATTCCTGCGTTCCTGTTCATACATCAGCTTCTGTCCGTCTGACGTTATCTTCAACCTTCCTGGTTGTTTTTTGTAGTTTGGAAACAAATGCACATTGTAGTATTATAAAAAAAACCCAACAACTAAATTCCTAGCCGCGTGAAAACACGATGCACATTTGACCAACGGCATTATACAGGAAAGTGAGTAACTGGCTCATGCACAATGTTAATCGAGTGACTGACACACCATTGCCAGACCACCTTTCCATGGATAAACGTAGTAGACAGTCATTATTGTCGCAGAAATCCATCAAATCATTCTTCTGCTCAACAGGAGGAATACAAAAACCCTAAGATAATGGATCCAACAAGGACACCACCCGCCATGTGATAGCTATCCACAGCTCTATGCTTCAAAGTCGTAACAGAGAAGCGCTCTACTTCAATGTCGTAACGGATAAGCTCTCTACTTCAATGTCGTAACAAAGGAGCTCTCTACTTCAAAGTCGTAACAGAGAAGCTCTCTACTTCAATGTCGTAACGGAGGAGCTCTCTACTTCAAAGTCGTAACAGAAGAGTTCTCTACTTCAAAGTCGTAACAGAGAAGCTCTCTACTTCAAAGTCGTAACAGAAGAGCTATCTACTTCAAAGTCGTAACAGAAGAGCTATCTACTTCAAAGTCGTAACGGAGGAGCTCTCTACTTCAAAGTCGTAACGGAGGAGCTCTCTACTTCAAAGTCGTAACAGAGGAGCTCTCTACTTCAAAGTCGTAACGGAGGAGCTCTCTACTTCAAAGTCGTAACAGAAGAGCTCTCTACTTCAAAGTCGTAACGGAGGAGCTCTCTACTTCAAAGTCGTAACGGAGGAGCTCTCTACTTCAAAGTCGTAACGGAGGAGCTCTCTACTTCAAAGTCGTGTACACCCGTACAGGGCGTACGAGTATGAAGTTTGTTCTTGTGGTTTTAATGCTGGCACCAAGGCTGCTGGTGGGGAACCGAAGGCTAGCCGTCTAATGTTACAGACGCTCTTGTGGTCAAGGTGTGGGACTGACCGCGGGAATGTGCCCCTATAGGCAAGCCTGTGGTGAGCCCTGATACCATCGGGTTGTCAGTTCTGCCTAAGTTGAAGTCAGGGTGATTAATGCCAGCTGTTAGCCGCCCTGGGATGATAGGACGCTATATTTTCGCGGGGATTTCGCGGGAGGAATAGACTCTCCCGTAAATTTTAAGAAAATAGTCCTGATTATTTTGTTTATTATTATTTTTTTTTTTTTTTTTTTTTTTTTTTTCTTTTTTTTTTTCATTCTTTATGGGGCCTCCAACCTCCTCTTTTTTCCCACTTTCTTTTCTTTTCTTTTTTTCTTTTTTTTTTTAGAGAGTTTTGGTTGAGATTTAGATGATGTACATGAAAAAAATAGGAATTCGGTTTTGAATGTATGTACTTTGGAATCTATGGGGAAAAAAACTTTTGGTTAGTCAATAAAATTAAAATAGAATAGCCCTAGTGAATAATTATGAGGTGTAGTAATTTCAGGAACCGCGCCCTGTAGTGCCAGAACAGAGGGCGGGGAATCATTTAGTGCCCCACTCTTGTTGGAAGCAGTCGCCTAGGGAAGGACGGGGGGGTCAGTTAGTGCCCAACCCTTTTAGAAGCAGTATGTGCTGAGAGATGTGGCCAGGAAACCAGGTGTGTGGAAATATTTTATTTTCACTTTGTCATTGATGCTAGGAGATTTTATTCCTTGATATTAGTATGTTGTTATGTTTTATATTGTGCATTACAAGGTTATATTGATGTGATGGAAATTGATTGTTTTTGTGCGTTTGCATTTGGACACATTAATTGTTTGTGATTTTTGCAAAGCCTACTTAGTCTTGATGTTGATTGGGAAGTAAAGTATGTATTTGAGAGAATACACCATTGGGAGGAGAAAAAAGAGAAGTTTAGCCAGACGTTGAATTAGGTGTTGGGAAGTCTTGATATGTTTTGGGATATTTTGTCTTTAAAAGTTAGATTACTGAACATAAGATACTGGGGGTTAATCCGGCCGGCGCTCAATGTTTTGCGTTGTTCTAGCAGTTTTGTTTTCCAAGGTATATTTAAATACGACGGTCGGGATCTTTATATATTGTTTTGGCGTTGTGGCAGATTAAGTGTTTGGGGGTGTTTTTTAGAGAGTTCCATGTATTATTTTTTGCGGGGGAAAAACTGTTAGGAACTGGAGGAAGATAGTCTATACAGGACATAAATATTTCGGGATTACTGGTTATTGTGGATTGATAATAACTATAATGATAATAAATGGAAGGGAAATCGATAATGATGAAGGAGAGTGTGTTTATAGGTGACAGTTGTTTAGTATTAATGGACAGGTGTACTTGTAGTTGGGATGAGTATGTTCAGTGAATTTTGTTTTGGTTTAATGAAGGAATGTTCGCAATAATGTTAAAGACTGAAATATGTTATTACGTTTCTTTTCCCGTAACTGTGTGAATACTCTCTCTCTCTCTCTCTCTCCCTCTCTCTCTCTCTCTCTCTCTCGCTCGCTCGCTCGCTCGCGCGCGCGCGCGTTTTCTCTTACTCACTCTCTCTCTGTGCCTCCGCCTGCCTTTCACGCTCTCTGCCCGTCTGTCTGTCTGCTCTCGCTCTCTCTCTCTCTCTCGCTGCCTCTGTCTGTCACTCACGCTCTCTGTCTGCCTGTCTGCACTCGCTCGCTCGCTCTCTCTCTCTCTCGCTGCCTCGGTCACTCACGCTCTCTGTCTGCCTGTCTGCACTCGCTCGCTCGCTCTCTCTTTCTCTCCCTCATAATTGTTTCGTTATATATGATATACCCATGTATTCATGTTAGATGTGAATGTCTGGTTATTTTTCTTGCTCATGTGTATACACACTTCAAGCCAAGTTTATATTTTGTTACCAATTGTTTGAGGTTCGGACAGTGGTCAGTTATCCAAATTGTGATTGACTGTAAAAGCGAGTTAATGAGCGTTGTCGGTTGAGCACGTGGGAATCAGGTGACCCAATGATGTTGGATGAATGAGGTCCACATAATTGGAAGATGATGTTCCGACTTGGTCGGCATAGGGTTAAACTGAATGGTGTTTACCTTATTCATGGAGTGATTGTCTCATCACTTAATTAGTTCTTGTTTTGGGTGGGTTGTCTTCGCTGATGACCCGTTGCGCAAAACCCAAGGTGGAGAGCTAATAATGCTATATGAGTTGACTGAACTGAAGGTTCTATGTACTATAGCGCATTCCCTTATCACGGGTCTCATGAATGATATGCTCTTGTATGAAGTTTGGGTTGGGGTACCCAGCCCCATGGAATTGTTAATTCCAGATTCTGTATGTTGTTCCTCCATTTGGATGGGGAAACGTATGATATATGTTGATATTATTGTGTGTAACTGTAAGTCTGGAAATGAATGTACAAGGCATTGTTCTTATGTTGGTTTGCATTGATGTTTCCAGGCCACGGTTGCTAGAGCCCTTTTTCTTTTCTTTTTCCCTTTTTTCTTCTTTTTTTTTCTTTTACCTTTTCTTTCTTTGAGTTAGTCAATTAGTGCAACTTTTCCACCTTTTAGTCTTAAGAGAGTGTTGAAACAAAATTAAAGTGAACAAGAAACATCTTTGGGCCTGGCTGTGTTTTCTTTATTATAGTGAATCCTAATCTGTCTTTTCCCCGAACCCGACTCCCTTTGTGTTGGGTAAAGACCATTGGCTTATTCTTTACGATAGAAGCAAGGGGAGGTTTACATTTTGGCGCCCAATGTGGGGCTAGCAGATTAGGTTAAGGAAAAATATAGAAAAAACAAAGAAATAGGAAGTAATTTTAACAAAGGGCTCTAGCAACCTGAAATCATGGCTTCCGAAGAGGACGCCAGACAGCTGAGTGGGGAGGGCCCAACGTCGGACACGCCTGGCACATCCGATGACGTGGCTACCCTGCGGGACCAGCTGCGACAGCTTGAGCTGCGTCATCGGCTCGCTGTGGCTGATCTGGAGGACCGGTTGAGGCGGGCCCACCACGACCAGATCACAGTCATCGCACAGCCGCCACCCATGGCCCCAAAAGTCAAGATCTTCACCGGCCGGCCCCCCACAACCCCTCAGGAGACCACCTTCACTGAGTGGTACCCGCTCGTACGGGCGGCCCTGGATGACGAGACAGTCGGGAACAAGGCAGCGTTCGTCAAACGACACCTTCGGGGTCCCGCGCTCCAACACGTCAGCAGTCTCCGGACCGATGACGCCCACCACATACTGGAGCAGCTGGACGGTTTATTTGGGACCCTGAGGCCCCCAGACGATGTTTTTATAGACATCTGCCAGGCACGGCCGAAGCCTGGGCAGAAACTAGCCGACTACCTTCTCGACGTCTACGAAAAAATGAAGGACCTGCAGGCAACGGCTCAGTACTCAGATGAGACCTTCAACATGAGACTTTATTTAGCTTTTTCAAAGAGCTGCTCGGGGCTGATCGCCCTGGAACTCAGAAGCAAGTTCGGCGTACCTGGAGAAGGGGCGCCCACATTCGCTGACCTATTCAAAGCTACGAGGAAAATAGAGGGCCTTGGTCAGTCAGAGCGGAGGACGGGTCGGCAGCCCGAGGTCGTCGCCCATGTCACCCAGACGGCCACGCCAGCGATGGGAGACAACCACCCACCGCCACTTCCCAGACGAGCCCGAGGTCCCTGTTACAAGTGTGGGCTGGAAGGCCACTACTACCGGGACTGTCGGAACCCGCCCAATCCTCGCCTGGTCGCAGAAGAGGACAGGAGGAGGCGTCGCCGCAACAACGAGTGGCGCCGACGGAAGGGACTCCCCGAGGTCCCTTTAAACTAAAAGGGGCCAAGGCTGACGGGGAAGCCAAGGCCCGGAACGACCAAGCCCCAACACCAAAGGCAGACTGGGTGGAGCGAGCGGTGGAGATCCTGGACAACGACCTCCTCAAGCTACAGCCGGTGAGACTGGCAGCCAACGCCGTGGTGAAGCTCTCACCGGGGCAGACCTGCGAGCTGCGGGGACACCTTTCCAGGACACCGCCAGCACCCATCCAAGTTCTGCCAAGGGGCAAGGACTGGCTACCTCCGCACGTGGAGGTGTGCTCAGCAGGAATGGAGACGGACACGCGGGTCAAGGTAGTAGTAAGGAATGTGTCGGCCCAACAAACAGTAACGTTGTCGTCAAGGGATGTTTTAGCTGAGATCCAGTGCAATATGGTAGATAGAAAAGTAGACACACAGCCAAGTTTAGAGGCACTGGTAGGACCCTGTTGTGAAGCCCCCATTAGAGTGAATGGAGTTAGTGCTATGGCTTTAGTGGACAGTGGGTCACAAGTGACCATTGTTTCAGAGTCGTTCTTTAGGACTTATTTACCCACAGTAGAGTTAGAACAGCTTGATTTTGATCTTAACATCAAAGGTGCTGGAGGTCAGGAGGTCCCATACTTAGGGTGTGCTAGGGTAACCGTAGAACTACCAGAAGAGATAGGTGGAACTTCTAGGGTTGTAGACACTGTAGCATTAGTGGGGCCAGACACGTCCTTCTCCACCCGTGTGCCTGTCGTCCTCGGCACCAATGCCATCAGGTGTTTCGCAAAAGATTACAACACCTCCACGTCTGGCAAGCGGTCCTCTCCTCGCAACATCCGTTGTGAGGTAGCCTTTGCCTACAGTGAGGCTGCTGGTAACAAGGACGGGCGTCTCGCTCCCATCAGACTGGTAGGGCGACCCATCTCCATTCCACCACATTCGGCAGTGGACCTTCGAGGGATGACACGACCAGGCCTGGTCACCACCAGGGATGCTGTCTTGGTCCAGGAGCCCACTGTTGACGCCCTACCAGATGGTCTTGCAGTCCTGGCCTCAAAGGCACCAACATCCGCCTTACCCAGAGTGAAAGTGACTGTGGTGAACAACACTGACAGTCCAATCTGCGTCAAACGGAAACAGGTCATTGCCGACGTGTTCTGCATCCGTGCAGAGTACGCTGTGACGCAGATTATCCAGCAGATATCAGAGGACTGTAGGCCTAGGGATGATGTTACCTCTTCTTTTTCAGTGACTGACCCTGACAATGTTAGTGATAGGTGTAGTTTAAGGTCTAAATTTAAGTTTGGTAATGATATTGATCCAGAATGGAAAGTTTCTTTTACAGAAAAACTAGTTAGTTACTCAGATGTTTTCACCCAGGCTGAATTTGATATAGGTAAAACTGATGTGTTACATGATATAGAATTGACCCCTGGTCCTGCCATACGTGCACGCCCCAGACCAATCCCTCCCCAAGATCTAGAGGATGTTAGACGCCACATACAGGAGCTGTTAGATGCCAGTATTATAAAACCATCATCTTCCCCATTTGCAAGTCCTATAGTTTTAGTTAGGAAGAAAACAGGGCAGCTTAGGCTATGTGTAGACTACAGGGCTGTTAATGCCAGGACCATCAGGGATAGCTATACAGTACCTAAGATTGAGGATTTGCTTAGGACATTGACAGGATCACAGTACTTCAGTTCGATGGACCTGTCAAAAGCTTACTATCAGGTACCATTGACAGATAGGGCCAAGAAAATTTCAGCTTTCATCACTCCTCTAGGGCTCTTTGAGTTTGAAAGGCTTAGTTTTGGAATGGTAAATGCCCCCAGTACCTTTCAGCGACTGATGGAGAAGTGTTTCCACGACATGAATCTGTCAGAGCTCATCGTGTTCCTGGACGACGTCCTGGTGCATGGGGAGACGTTACAGGAACTCGAGGAGCGTTCTCTGAGGGTACTGGAGCGGCTCCGGAAATATCATCTCAAGCTAGATCCTGAAAAATGTATCTTTGGGGTAAGGGAGGTCAAGCACTTGGGATTCCTTATCTCTGGAGAGGGTGTCAGACCCGACCCAGAAAAGATTGAGGCCCTCGCCACCTGGCCCGTTCCCAAGACAGTTAGAGAAGTTAAGTCATTCCTAGGGTTTTGTGGCTTTTACAGGAGGTGGGTGAAACAGTTCGCCACCATAGTGAAGCCCTTGAATGAGTTGACAGCTGGCTACCTCCCGACCAAGACGGCTAGGAAGGCAGGGAAGAAGAACCACCTCACGCTGGCCTCAGACATTTCCAATCTTTGGGAGTGTAGGCATCAGGCAGCCTTTGACTCAATCATCAAGGCATTGACCTCAGCCCCTATTCTCGGGTTTCCAGACCCGCAGAGACCTTACCAGTTACATTGCGATGCAAGTGGTACGGGTCTCGGGGCTGTTCTGTACCAGCAACAGGACACGGGGCCCAAGGTAATCGCCTATGCCAGTCGGGGCCTAAACAAGTCAGAGATCAACTACCCTGCCCACAAGAGGGAGTTTCTGGCCTTAAAATGGGCCATGTCTGAGAAGTTTCATGACTACCTAGTAGGAGCCAAGGTGACTGTCTACACAGACAACAATCCGCTTTGCTACGTGCTCAAGAGCGCGAAGCTGGACGCCACTAGCCACAGGTGGCTGGCGTCGTTGTCTCTGTATGATTTTGAGCTTGTATACAAGAAGGGGACTTCCCACAATGACGCTGATGGGCTATCTAGGCGCCCTCAGCCCTCGCCAGAGGAAGATCCCGACTTCCTGGATACGATGGAGAAGACCAAGTTTCTCCTTGACAAAGCCAGAGCGTTTGACGATGCTCCGGTTGTTGCAGTAGACAAAGAGGCCGTGTCTGCTGTCTTGCAGTCTAAGGGGGTAGGAAAGGAAGTTGGTTGTTTCCAGGTGACAGTCCAGCAGGCAGGTGGGCCAGGTCAGGCAGATTTGGAGGTAGAACACCCGATCCCTTCCGTTGAGGCTGTATGCAAAGATCCAACTGCTATTCCTGACACTTTACTGGAACCAACAGCTCCTGCACTCAACATGGCACCACCGGACTGGGTGAAAATCCAGCAGTCAGACCCGGATCTGGCCATGGTGAAGAAGTCACTGCAGTCAGGACAGCCCCTACCTACCACCAACTCTGTCTTGAAAGCATATCATCGTGAGATGAAACACTTGACCATAAAAGATGGTATTCTGTACAGGATAGTTCTTGATGATAGAAGTCAAAAGAGGGTACAGATTTTGGTTCCCCGTTCACACCAAGAGGCGGCCATGAAGGGAGTCCATGACGACCTTTTCCACACTCATTTTGAAGATGCTATCAGGCATGCAAGAGCCAGGTTCTTTTGGCCCTATATGGCTACCCAGCTTGAGCGTCGGATAAGGCAGTGTGAAAGGTGCATAAGGAAGAGTCCAGCCACTCAGAAGGCACCTTTAGGGACCATCTCAACCAGCAGTCCCATGGAATTGCTTTCCATAGACTTCCTCACCATCGAGGTCAAGGGGCAGAAGCAGAACATCCTGGTAGTGATGGATCATTTCACTAAGTATGCCCAGGCCATCTGTACCAAAGATCAGAAGGCAAGAACTGTAGCCAAGGCACTCTGGGACAACGTTTTCATGTTGTATGGGTTCCCAGAGCGCATTCTGTCAGATCAGGGTCGTGATTTCGAATCACGCATCATCAAGGAACTCTGTGGGATGCTGGGCATTGAAAAATGTCGAACAACGCCATATCATCCTGCCGGGAATCCAGTGGAGCGATGGAACAGAACGCTTATTGGCATGCTGCGCAGTTTAGAAGAGGAAAAGAAGAAAGATTGGCGGAAGCACTTGCAAGCTTGTGTCCATGCCTATAATTGCTGTGTGCACCAGAGCACGGGCTACAGTCCGTTCTATCTTTTCTTTGGTAGACAGCCCAAGCTCCCTGTTGATTTGGCTTTTGGGATCTCCCCAGACAGGAAGTCCTCATCCTTGACAGAGTATGTTAAGGGTCTCAAGACAAACCTCCAGCAGGCCTATGATTTGGCTTCCAAGAACATGCAGAAGATAGCCGAGCGGAATAAGGCCCGGTATGATCTGCGGGCCCATGCTGTAGCCTTAGAGACTGGAGACCGGTGTCTAGTCAGGAAACTAGGCCCAAGGGTGACCTCTAAGGTGGATGACCGTTGGGAGAAGGAGGTCTATGTAGTGATTTCCCGTCACCCCGAGCTTCCAGTGTACACTGTGAGACAAGAGGGGGGTAATGGTCCCAACAGGACTTTGCACCGCAACCTACTACTGCCTGTAGGGGCTGTTGGGATGCCAGAGCAACCCCCTCCTGTCAGGCCAGCTCTCCCAAAGAGGCACCACGTAGAGACAACTATTGGTGAAGAGAATGAAGAGTCAGAGGAGGAGGAGGACGCCCTTGTGCCCTTATACCCTCAGGAGCAGCCCAGTGCTGGTTTGAGGCCAGAAGCTGCACCCTTTGTACCTAGAGTTTGTTCTGGGACACGGGAAGGTAGGGCTGATGGGGACCTCCAGGAAGATGGACCAGGATCATTTCCCTTAAGCAGTTCTGAACTGGTGGGTCAGGAAGATGCATCCGAAGCTACAGAGGATGATCCTACTGAGCAGTCTGGTAGTCAGGATGAAACAGGAGAGGAAGAAGGTCTAACAGATCAGGCCACAGAGGGGCCAAGCAATCCGTCCTCAGGGGATAGTCAGGAAACATTGCGTCCCCGTAGGTCTAGCAGGCTCAGAAAGCCAACAAACCGGTACTGTGACTTCAATTGGGGTCAGGTAGACTCCATGAGTCTGGCAATCGAACACGCTGATGCCCTGGAATCCCTGATAGACCAGAGTCCAGCCTGGCAGAAGGCTGAGTCTGTAAAGCAGGTCATAGGAGTCCTGCGGTCGCTCCTGTCCTCTTCATAGGGACAGTTAAGTTCGGTGACACTGGGCTATGCCCATTTTCTGCAGTTGTGCTGCAAGAAAGTAATGAAGTTGTCATGGGTTATCTCCCTAGACTATGATGATGTCAGTTTGTTTTTGTTTGTTTATTTTTGTGTGTGTACCACATTTGTATCAGGGTTTGTACTGGTGAACCCACTGAAGGTTGAGTATCGATGTTTCCAAAATGTTGTTAATTTTTTGGGGAAACATCTCGCTCTGGAGGGGTATATGTACACCCGTACAGGGCGTACGAGTATGAAGTTTGTTCTTGTGGTTTTAATGCTGGCACCAAGGCTGCTGGTGGGGAACCGAAGGCTAGCCGTCTAATGTTACAGACGCTCTTGTGGTCAAGGTGTGGGACTGACCGCGGGAATGTGCCCCTATAGGCAAGCCTGTGGTGAGCCCTGATACCATCGGGTTGTCAGTTCTGCCTAAGTTGAAGTCAGGGTGATTAATGCCAGCTGTTAGCCGCCCTGGGATGATAGGACGCTATATTTTCGCGGGGATTTCGCGGGAGGAATAGACTCTCCCGTAAATTTTAAGAAAATAGTCCTGATTATTTTGTTTATTATTTGTAAGAGAGTTTTGGTTGAGATTTAGATGATGTACATGAAAAAAATAGGAATTCGGTTTTGAATGTATGTACTTTGGAATCTATGGGGAAAAAACTTTTGGTTAGTCAATAAAATTAAAATAGAATAGCCCTAGTGAATAATTATGAGGTGTAGTAATTTCAGGAACCGCGCCCTGTAGTGCCAGAACAGAGGGCGGGGAATCAGTTAGTGCCCCACTCTTGTTGGAAGCAGTCGCCTAGGGAAGGACGGGGGGGTCAGTTAGTGCCCTACCCTTTTAGAAGCAGTATGTGCTGAGAGATGTGGCCAGGAAACCAGGTGTGTGGAAATATTTTATTTTCACTTTGTCATTGATGCTAGGAGATTTTATTCCTTGATATTAGTATGTTGTTATGTTTTATATTGTGCATTACAAGGTTATATTGATGTGATGGAAATTGATTGTTTTTGTGCGTTTGCATTTGGACACATTAATTGTTTGTGATTTTTGCAAAGCCTACTTAGTCTTGATGTTGATTGGGAAGTAAAGTATGTATTTGAGAGAATACACCATTGGGAGGAGAAAAAAGAGAAGTTTAGCCAGACGTTGAATTAGGTGTTGGGAAGTCTTGATATGTTTTGGGATATTTTGTCTTTAAAAGTTAGATTACTGAACATAAGATACTGGGGGTTAATCCGGCCGGCGCTCAATGTTTTGCGTTGTTCTAGCAGTTTTGTTTTCCAAGGTATATTTAAATACGACGGTCGGGATCTTTATATATTGTTTTGGCGTTGTGGCAGATTAAGTGTTTGGGGGTGTTTTTTAGAGAGTTCCATGTATTATTTTTTGCGGGGGAAAAACTGTTAGGAACTGGAGGAAGATAGTCTATACAGGACATAAATATTTCGGGATTACTGGTTATTGTGGATTGATAATAACTATAATGATAATAAATGGAAGGGAAATCGATAATGATGAAGGAGAGTGTGTTTATAGGTGACAGTTGTTTAGTATTAATGGACAGGTGTACTTGTAGTTGGGATGAGTATGTTCAGTGAATTTTGTTTTGGTTTAATGAAGGAATGTTCGCAATAATGTTAAAGACTGAAATATGTTATTACGTTTCTTTTCCCGTAACTGTGTGAATACTCTCTCTCTCTCTCTCTCTCCCTCTCTCTCTCTCTCTCTCTCTCGCTCGCTCGCTCGCTCGCGCGCGCGCGCGTTTTCTCTTACTCACTCTCTCTCTGTGCCTCCGCCTGCCTTTCACGCTCTCTGCCCGTCTGTCTGTCTGCTCTCGCTCTCTCTCTCTCTCTCGCTGCCTCTGTCTGTCACTCACGCTCTCTGTCTGCCTGTCTGCACTCGCTCGCTCGCTCTCTCTCTCTCTCGCTGCCTCGGTCACTCACGCTCTCTGTCTGCCTGTCTGCACTCGCTCGCTCGCTCTCTCTTTCTCTCCCTCATAATTGTTTCGTTATATATGATATACCCATGTATTCATGTTAGATGTGAATGTCTGGTTATTTTTCTTGCTCATGTGTATACACACTTCAAGCCAAGTTTATATTTTGTTACCAATTGTTTGAGGTTCGGACAGTGGTCAGTTATCCAAATTGTGATTGACTGTAAAAGCGAGTTAATGAGCGTTGTCGGTTGAGCACGTGGGAATCAGGTGACCCAATGATGTTGGATGAATGAGGTCCACATAATTGGAAGATGATGTTCCGACTTGGTCGGCATAGGGTTAAACTGAATGGTGTTTACCTTATTCATGGAGTGATTGTCTCATCACTTAATTAGTTCTTGTTTTGGGTGGGTTGTCTTCGCTGATGACCCGTTGCGCAAAACCCAAGGTGGAGAGCTAATAATGCTATATGAGTTGACTGAACTGAAGGTTCTATGTACTATAGCGCATTCCCTTATCACGGGTCTCATGAATGATATGCTCTTGTATGAAGTTTGGGTTGGGGTACCCAGCCCCATGGAATTGTTAATTCCAGATTCTGTATGTTGTTCCTCCATTTGGATGGGGAAACGTATGATATATGTTGATATTATTGTGTGTAACTGTAAGTCTGGAAATGAATGTACAAGGCATTGTTCTTATGTTGGTTTGCATTGATGTTTCCAGGCCACGGTTGCTAGAGCCCTTTTTCTTTTCTTTTTCCCTTTTTTCTTCTTTTTTTTTCTTTTACCTTTTCTTTCTTTGAGTTAGTCAATTAGTGCAACTTTTCCACCTTTTAGTCTTAAGAGAGTGTTGAAACAAAATTAAAGTGAACAAGAAACATCTTTGGGCCTGGCTGTGTTTTCTTTATTATAGTGAATCCTAATCTGTCTTTTCCCCGAACCCGACTCCCTTTGTGTTGGGTAAAGACCATTGGCTTATTCTTTACGATAGAAGCAAGGGGAGGTTTACAGTCGTAACAGAAGAGTTCTCTACTTCAAAGTCGTAACAGAGGAGCTTTCTACTTCAAAGTCGTAACAGAAGAGTTCTCTACTTCAAAGTCGTAACAGAAGAGCTCTCTACTTCAAAGTCGTAACGGAAGAGCTCTCTACTTCAAAGTCGTAACAGAAGAGCTTTCTACTTCAAAGTCGTAACAGAAGAGCTCTCTACTTCAATGTCGTAACAGAAGAGCTCTCTACTTCAATGTCGTAACAGAGAAGCTCTCTACTTCAATGTCGTAACAGAGGAGCTCTCTACTTCAAAGTCGTAACAGAAGAGCTCTCTACTTCAAAGTCGTAACAGAAGAGCTTTCTACTTCAAAGTCGTAACAGAAGAGCTCTCTACTTCAAAGTCGAAACAGAAGAACCCTATACTTCAAAGTCGTTACTTAGCAATCACGTGCAGAGCAGGTCGGAAGAATCCGCAATTCCCGACACCCTTACCTGTTACTTTTCTGATGGTATCGGCCAAAAGGAACCGGATATGATGCAGCCAGACACATGCTATCTCCCCATCGGAAACGGCTAAGAGCGGTCAGCCTTAACAGGAAAAAAATCTCCCCCCTGCCCCTTCACAAGTACTGTCAATCAACTCTCACAACAGCGCGTCACGCAACAGTCTCGTTGCCTGGTAGACAAAAAAGTACGAACCCCTCCCCCCCGCCCCCCCCCCCCCCCCCCCCCCCAAAAAAAAAGAAAGAAAAACAAACAAAGAAAATCCCAGTGGACAAAGAGGGGGGGAGGGGAAGGGGGGGGGGGGAGAAAAGCGGAAAGAAGAGAAAGGGAGAAAGATTCTGGACTCAGTTCAGGTCCCTAAGAATGATCATCCCATTATTTATGGATCACTGGCCATTGCGGGGCGGTGGAGGGGGAGGGGGGGGGTGGGGGTTGGCGGGGCAGGGGGTTTGGGGGTGGGGTGGGGGGGAGGGGGGGGGGGGAGAATGGTGACCATCAGTCAAAGAAGTGCCATCACCAAATTGGTTCCATCCTCGCCGTGGTAAAGGAACTGATTTATCACGTGGCCGCTTAAAGCGAACTTGAAGAGGTCAGCAGGTCTGCATGACAGACAGACGGAAGTTTTGAAAGTGCTGGTTTGGGCGTCAGAAGGTTGACGACTGATATGGCTATATTTAGACCTGTTCTTGAAAATGTCTTCTCGTTGATGCATAGACTATATAAATAAACCAACTAATAAACAGACAAACAAATAAATGAATAGACAAACAAACTAACACATACGTGAGTAAATGAATGCGTAAAGATGCGAGCACAGCAGACTTTTCATTTCCTCAACCAATTCTGAACCTTTTTTTTTGTTTTAATTTTCTATTTTTCCCAGAATGAATGCAGTAAAAAAAAAAAAAAAAAAAAAAAAAAAAAAAAAAAAAAAAAGGAGAAATGTTCATAATTCTTCAGATACTACAGAATGTTGTTTTTCTTCCATTTCCCAATGGTGGAAAAATAACCATGATTCTGACGTCCGAAGAGGATCGCCACCAATTTGTTGTTGCTGTGGTCGAATTTGGTGTTGGCGTTGGTGTTGTTATAATTATTCATCATTGTACCACGAATAACGGAAACCTTTCAATGTTTTCTCCTATCTTCGGATGTTCTACAGGCTGTGTGTCAGTGTGTTCATAAACGGTGCCTGGATTAGGGATAGGGGGTGGGGGGGGGGGAGTTGTGGATGGGAGAGCTCAGATCATATGCTGAGTAGAGACCATATTTCCCACATGCAACATCCGAATCCGTTGGTTGCACCGTTCAAAGATAAGAATGGAACAAGACTCAAAACCACTGACAGTGATGCGTGCTAACACTCTCCTCAAATATTGCCAGTATCGCCTGGGTTTAGGCCCATCTATCTTGCGGCCAGTAAAGGACAAACAAAACTAATCGCAAATGATATAATCTAGAACTAGATTAGGCCTAGTGAATGATAAGAATCTATACGGACGATTGGTTGTTGCAGGAAAGAACCTGGTCATCATTCAGGAATAGTACTATTGCCAACTCATGATAAATGTGGTTGATTTATCTTAGGGAAAAAATAGGGAAATTTGGGAAAAAATCGGAAAAAAATCGGTTTACATTCTTTGTCATTGCAAATAATATCCAGAAAAGGTCAACTGTCCTGTGTTGTTCAAGGGTGATTTATTTTGTCAATGGAGCCCTGGCTGTGTTCTCCCGTCTTTTGTCATTTCCTTTCCTTACCTTCCTGCTTCCTGCTTTCAGAAATACTTCACAAGGTGTTCTTTCTACATTCAGTGGCCTTTATATGATTTCCGCATTGTGATACAGAAGCAGTTATGCCGTAGCTATTATCTCCTAATATGTTGTGTTTTTTTCTCTTCTTTCATTCCAAAACGCCAGAGAAGTCACAACAATTGTCCCCCAGGCTGCCCACCATGGTTCACTGTCTTTCATTCACATCCACAAGACTAGTCCTTGGTTGAATATTAGGCAGTGCCACCAAACGTTTAGATGCCATGCGTATTGTTTAATTGTTTTGTATTTTTTTTTTCTTTTCTTATTTTTTCAAAAAGAATCGTCAATTCCAAACCATGCCCTCCCAAAAACCAGATGACGATGCCATCCACGGAAAGGTGGATATGATACAGTCACTCTCATGCCAGTTCTTCATAAGAGTGGATTTCCAGAAAAGAAAATAACGTCTTCCATAATGTTTATCAGAGTTTAAAGCGCTAATGCAGAGCGAGCATGTGTGGCAGCGGTTCTGCCTGGCAAAAAAGAAAAAAAGAAAATACAAAAGCAGTCGTTCTGGAACCGAGTCAGACCTAAAGAAGGATAATCCGCCGACCCTTATGACTCAATTTCATCATGCTGGAGTGCCAAACATCGGTCAAAAAGCGCTAGCTGCCAACCAGCAGCTATTCCGAAACATCAGTTTAAC
>NC_134880.1:23762245-23764745 GCF_041734735.1 Babylonia areolata
TTAAGGGATGAATACTATATTGCATTACGTACGATCTGTAGTTGTTAAAGTGATTGCACAGCCACTTGCAAGCACTCGTACACGTAGGCTACACGTAAACAAATACGGACATCCAGAGAGAGAGAGAGAGAGAGAGAGAGAGAGAGAGAGAGAATATATACACATTTTTCCCCGAGAAGAAACCCCGGCTGCTCTTAACCTGTCAATATTTGTATTGGATTTATCTGCACTGAACTAAAGTGATGCCAACGCATTCACGCAGATAGCAGTGCCGTGATACTACTCCCCTTCTTTCCCATCTACAACCAGCCAATATCACTCACTCGCAGAAGTTGAATAAACAGCCAGGATCGTAGCAATGCCCTCTAGTTCTCAGGCTGACTCATCGAAGAATAGGAACTAAACTTAATCATACCTAAATAGCAATCCCTTCTTTTAACTTCCATTGGTCGGGCATTCGTATGCTGCTGAGTTTCCATCATTCTGTTTCACTGCTGGTGGTATGCAACGGACGATATAGGATGCAATCAATCTGCAGCAGAACAGATGGAAGGTCAGCCCTGGATGAAAAGTCCAAAGCGTTCCCCACAACCATTGCCAGACCTTAAGGCATTATTGAGGGAAAGGAACGTGGTGATCTTGATGATTGGTGAGAAAATAAAAATGGTTGTGATTTAAATATCAAAACCCATTTGTGTCCAGTTCACGGACATGTCATTACGCTAATCTTCTCATGTGAGATTGTACTCGTGGCCCAAGTTTCTAGGACGTGTCTGTAAAACGGGGAACGGTTTGTGAAGAAACAAGAAAGAAGAGGATGTAAGTTGAATATCCCTTCACACATTATACGTTTAAAGATGTAATTTCCGACTGACACCCCCTGCACCAATTACAAAGTGTAACTATGATTAGTACGGAAAAGTGCTAAGATGAATAGGTCTATTGTATTTCTTCTATTATCTTCAATAGAAACATATTGTAGTAGAAATTTCTATCAGAACCAGATGGACAGAAGGAGACAGAAAGAGAGATACAAGACAGTTAAAATCTTTACTAACGAGGGTTAAACATAAGCCTGTGCAGCCTTTCTACATGCTGCCCTTGCCCACGAAGTAGCCAACAAGACACGGGGGATAAAAATGATGAAAAAAGGATAAAGGTACAGATAGAGAGAGAGAGAGAGAGAGAGAGAGAGAGAGAGAGAGAGAGAGACAGAGACAGAGAGACAGAGAGACAGAGAGACAGAGACAGAGACAGACAGACAGACAGAGAGGTGTGGGGAGAGATATTTAACGGGGAATGGAGCAGAAGGAAAATGCTGAATCGATGGATGAGTACGAAAAGAACGAAAAAAAAAAAAAGAAAAAAAAAAGAAAAGAAAGCAGAGGTGTCGATTGATAGTCGCTTAACACGCCGCACTCTGCACTGCCTGGCTATCAGACTGTGCACAGCGTCTGGCTCAGGGAAGAGAGGCTTCCAGACTCCCCAGAGAGGCGGGACAGCAGCGCTCTCTGATTAGTGGGAATTAGATCAGGATCCCTCAATGAAAATACCAAGCGTTGCCTCTCCGTGTGAGGAATAGGGGGAAGGTGGGATCAGGTTGGTCGTTGGTCTCGTCTGCCGCTGTGCTGTAGCGGTTCGGGCTGGTGGGGGAGGGAAAGGGAGGGGGGGGGCAGAGGTATGTTCCTGAATACCCAGACACACTTCTGACTGTGGGACCTAAAGGTAATAGAGTTAAGGGATGAATAATAGATTGCATTCCGTACGAGCTGTAGTTGTTAGAGCGAATGCACAGACACGTACACGTAAGCACACACACACACACACACACACACACACACACACACACACACGCGCGCGCAGATAGATAGATAGATATATAGATAGATAGAGAGACAGACAGAGAGAGAGAGAGAGAGAGAGAGAGAGAGAGAGAGAGAGAGAGAGAGAGAGAGAGAGAGAGAGAGAGAACGCTTTTGTTCAAATTAAGACCAAAGCGCCTCATTGCAGGAGTGTGACACCCGTGTGACGTAATATTGGAAAATTGGATACCACAGCAATATTTTGAACATCTACAGCGTAACTGATAACACAGCAATATTTAAACATATGCATCAACAGTACGATATTCAGTCTCTTTAAAAACTTGTAAATAGAGATAGTGGTCCATAACGTATAATCTGGACAACAGCAATAGTTTTATTCTAAAGATACGATGGTTCTTGAAATTCGTTGATTCAGTTAGTTTCGATTCACGGTCATTCAGGGCAGGACACCTTGACAAGAGAGAGAGAGAGAGAGAGAGAGAGAGAGACAGACAGACAGACAGACAGAGAGAGACAGAGACAGACAGACAGACAGACAGACAGAGACAAAGAGAAACAAGGAGAGACAGAGAGAAAGACAGAGACTAGACAGATATAGAGGTGGGGGAGATATATATAACGGGAAATGGAGCAGAAGGAAAATGCTGAATCGATGGATGAGTACGAAAAGAAGG
>NC_134880.1:23769745-23772245 GCF_041734735.1 Babylonia areolata
AGAGAGAGATTCTATGCATAGATAGACAGATAGATATTTCATGCATACATGATTATTCGCTCTGTGGAGTAATGGCCTAGAGGTAACGCGTGCGCCTAGGAAGCGAGAGAATCTGAGCGCGCTGGTTCGAATCACGGCTCAGACGCAAATATTTTCACCCCCTCCACTAGACCTTGAGGGGTGGTCTGGACGCTAGTCATTCGGATGAGACGATAAACAGAGGCCCCGTGTGCAGCGTGCACTTAACGCACGTAAAAGAACGAACGGCAACAAAATTCTGTAGAAAAACCCACTTCGATAGGAAAAACAAATAAAATTGCACGCAGGAAAAAAAAAAAAAAAATATGGGTGGCGCTGTAGTATTGCGATGCGCTCTCCCTGGGGAGAGAGAAATCTGTTGTGATAAAATGAAATACAAATTCAAATACAAATTCGCACGGATTTAAAGGTGGAAAATATTCCAACTCACACAACATGGAGCTCTGCGTGGAACAGCCTCTGTTGTCTGCAGCTGGGTGGTGTGTGGTCTGTGATCACTTTGTATTGGTCTTGTGAATGGGTATATATATATATATATATATATATATATATATATATATATATATATATATATATATATATATATATATATATATATATATATATATATATAGTTTCATAGTTTCATTTATGCATACATAGATATTCATGCGGACTAAAGTGTCTAGTAAATTCCATCACACACCATTTCCCACTGAGCTGTACTCAGTCAGACCACACTGTCTCATGAGGGAAGACATCCCCAGGCCTCACCGAAAGGACTTGATCAGCAGCACGGTATGATTGGTGGAAATCCGATGGGACCATTTCCATGAAAACGCCAGGCGTTTGGTCTTCGTGTGAGGAATTTTATGTGGAGTGCTGTGTGGCCTGTGCTCTGTGATCACTTTGTACTCGTTTTGGCAGTTGTGTATGTCACACACACACACACACACACACACACACACACACACACACACACACACACACAAATGCACATGTTCACATAGGCACACACGGATGTGAAGAGACAAGCAAACAAACGGAGCTGTTTTAAGGGAGACGGAAAAACAACCTTGTTTTCAAACACCACTTTTCAGTATGAACTGTTCTGTTGTATATAATAGATGTCAGGATATAGACCATCTGGCCCATAAATAGTAACGTCAAATAACAACTGAATACGTACTGCTGATTTTACTGAATGAAAAAGAACTGTTCTCCCCTTCAGCAGTGAATTTGGAGTCACAAAAATCAAATAGATAAGGTTGAATGATATGCACAAATAATCATATTAGTTAATTAAAATATTCAGGTGCATGAGTAACGTAAAAGACTATGAGTGCTTTAACATAAACATCATGAAAAACCATTGAAATAATGATAATCTGCTGGGACCACGTTGTGAATGAGATAAGGTACGTTTCATCGCAAGTTTATTTTCATTAATTAAAAGAGATGAGATGAGGTCACCACTAAAACAAAGAAACAAATCTACCCTCCTCCACAACCACAAGCAATGCGGTCATAACCCACACGGCAAACATTCCAGCTACTGGCGAGGCAAAAGAGGAAGAGGACTATCCAAGGAATCTGTATAGAATTTGTTCAGGCTCAATGGACGACCGTCCCAACCTTTATGGACCATCAGCCACAGTGTCTGCATTGGCCTGCCACCACATTTTGTGCAGTCATCCTTGGGAAAACTGAATCATCTCACCTTCCCTCAGGTCCGCTCCGATGTCCTGGAAGAGCTGTACTCTCCAGCACCCTTGGAGGACGTCCCCAAAACACCACCACTGGCCCTGATTGAAGACAACTTGTGAATAACTGATGGGGGCTGAAAGAGCAGGGTGTGTTGAAAGCTTCTGGCGAGTTACTGCCGTCTGGTATGAATATGACTGTCTCTTGATGTTATAGGGCCGTTGACGGGGTGTCTCGTGATTGTATTAGGAGTGCATAAATGCTCGCTTGTACTCGTCTGTCCGTCTGTGATAACCGTTCCTCCACCCACTCTTTCTCACTCACTCAGTCATCCCCTCCCCCCTCTCTCACACTTTCTCTCATTCTTGTTTGTTGTTAGAATCAGTCAATCGTGGAATTGCGCCTTGATTCACCAAAGGAACGTGTGTGGCTGTAGAAGTCAATAAATGAGTTAGGTGGATTTTCACAATGTAATGGAGGTGAGTGTACGTTGTGCACATGGGATAGTTCTTACAGAACAATCACAGTTCTGGTCAGCGGCAGAATCTTGTGGATGGGATTTGTAAGATGATACCGTTGTGAAAAGTTCCGGATAATCATGAAAATTGATGTTCGGTATTTCTGCATTTAGAAACACAGAGAGAGAGAGAGAGAGAGAGAGAGAGAGAGAGAGAGAGAGAGAGAGAGAGAGAGAGAGAGAGAGAGAGAGAACGAACGAACGACCCAGCCTGAACGCTCGTTTGATGTCCGAGAGAGAGAGAGAGAGAGAGAGAGGGTA
>NC_134880.1:23809745-23812245 GCF_041734735.1 Babylonia areolata
GTTGTTTGCACAGGGGGGCAGTTGCTTGTACAGGGGGGCAGTTGTTTGTACAGGGGGCGGGGGCAGTTGCTTGTACAGGGGGGCAGTTGTTTGTACCGGATGGCAGTTGTTTGTACAGTTGTTTGTACAGGGGGGCAGTTGTCTGTCAGTTGTTTTTACAGGGGGCAGTTGTTTGTACAGTTGTTTGTACAGGGGGGCAGTTGTTTGTACAGGGGGGGCAGTTGTTTGTACAGTTGTTTGTACAGGGGGGCAGTTGTTTGTACAAGGGGGCAGTTGTTTGTACAGGGGGGGCAGTTGTTTGTACGGGGAATGGGGGGAGTTGTTTGTACAGGGGGGCAGTTGTTTGTACAAGGGGGCAGTTGGGGCAGTTGTTTGTAAGGAGGGGCAGTTGGGGCAGTTGTTTGTACAGGGGGGGCAGTTGTTTGTACGGGGAATGGGGGGAGTTGTTTGTACAGGGGGGCAGTTGTTTGTACAGGGGGCAGTTGTTTGTACCAGGAGGGGCAGTTGGGGCAGTTGTTTGTACCAGGAGGGGCAGTTGGGGCAGTTGTTTGTACCAGGAGGGGCAGTTGGGGCAGTTGTTTGTACCAGGAGGGGCAGTTGGGGCAGTTGTTTGTACCAGGAGGGGCAGTTGGGGCAGTTGTTTGTACCAGGAGGGGCAGTTGGAGCAGTTGTTTGTACCAGGAGGGGTAGTTGTTTGTACCAGGAGGGGTAGTTTTGGAGAATGTTGCTCCGCTGTCTGGTCTTCCTGCCCACAGGGACAGGTGGCATGTTGGCTCACCTGGATTTATTTGGTTCCATCCCCGGTCTTACGCACCTGTGGGTAAAGGGTGGAGGTGTTTTTTTTTTTGTTCACCCAGGTCAACATAATGTACAAACTTGCTAGTGTCTGAACCCCCTTTGTGTGTATACGTATGTAGAAGATCAACTGTGCAAGTCAAAGGCCCTGTAATCCACGTCAGTGTCCGGGTGGGGTATGGATACAAGAACATACCCATCATTCGCATCCGCGAAAACGTAAGTGTAGCTGCCTAAATGGCGGGGTCAAAACGGTCATGTACGTAACATCCTACTCGTACATACAGGTAAATGTGGGAGCTGCAGCCCATGAAAGAAAAAAAGGGCAACAAAAGAAGAAGAAAGCTGTTTCAGCTTGTATCAGTCCATCCAAGAGGAGAAGAAAGTAGTCTCGATCGTCCCTCCACTCCCCGCACTTAACTCACTCAGTACGGCCAGTCCTCTCTTCTCCTCTACACAGACCCCTCGGATGTCCAGTGGGTGTCTGAATGACCCAACCTTTAGCTTCCGTCGTAAGGATTGTGGTATTCTTTGTCAACATTCACCTCTTCAGTATAAGAGCCTTCCTCTTGCAATATTTTGATGATGCTAATTGGGGTGAAAGCTGTTAACGTCGTCTCTTTCGCCGTTCGTATGGAGAGAGTTAAACTGGACCAAGTCAACAGCGCGCATTACGCTGTAGTCGCGGGGACGCGGGGCGTGCTGTGGTGGCGAATGGGGGGGCGCTTCCCGAGAAGGTTGGCCAACTCTTTCTTTCACTGGGACTGGAACGCGACAGGCTATGGCTGTGTGTGTGTGTGTGTGTGTGTGGTGTGTGTGTCCGTGTGTGGGGTGGGGGTAGGGTTGAGGGTGTTTGGGGGTAAGGATGATGGCATGGCGAGGGATGCAGGCAGGGTGTTAATAGATAGATATTTTTTTTCCTTCCAAAAATGAAATGTTAAACATCATTTAAAAAACCGAATCAATTATAATTTTAGGAACAAGTCGTAGACAATTGGCAGGACAAAAGTATTGTTTCAGCCGTTGTAGTTCTTTTGAAATGAAGCATTAAGATATCTCTTGTTTCAACAACAAAAGAGATGAAAACACGCAACCTTGTCTTGTAAATCAAAAACAAAGTTGTTGCAATGCATATTGTATGCCTGTAAATTATCATAAGAACAGAAAAGAAGAACACAAGAACTTTCCATGGCCTGACCATCCTGTTCTTATGGCGTAAAACAATGCGAAACTACGTCAGTCAGACAGACAGACCCGTCAGTCCAATCACATCAGGAAGTGCCGCGCACGCGCTTAGAGTGAGAGGGAGAGACAGAGACAGAGAGAAACTCAAACGTGAGGGAAATGTGGACAGACTCATCAGTTCCTACGTAGATTCTCGCGCAACCCTAACAATTTTGCGCTCTCGTGGAGACAGAGAATGTAGGTTGTGAGTCTCTGCGAGTATACGTCGTCTCTGTCCTTGTTCTTCTGTTCTGTTCGCCATGTCTAGGCCGCAAGCAAGTCGACTTGCTTGAGCCAATTATCTCCTGAATGTAGCAAGTTCACCTTCACTCCACCCTTACTGACAGTCCGTTCTGTCGTCTTGGCTTTTGGCAGGAAGCACGTGCGCATGTGCGCACGCGCGCCAAGCTTCGATGCTGTTCCAGCGTGCTGTTGAACGTAGGGTTAGCCGTTCGTGTCAAAATGTGTGGAAAGAGTTCTG
>NC_134880.1:23814745-23817245 GCF_041734735.1 Babylonia areolata
ATAATCAAATATTGTTTGCAATTCTTCTATAGATTATTATTTGAAAGGAGGATGATGTAGGGACCTATAATAAACAACCAACTGGACTATTTAAGACATAACTAGCTAACTTTAATAAAGAACATTTTGAAATACACAACTTTTTCCAAAAAAAAACAACATTTGAAACTGGTAACATGTGTTCAGTAATTTCTGGAGGAAAGAAAAAGGTTTCATTTCTAAACAGCGGGTTAAAACGTGCTCCACCGTTAAACGACCCTTGCAAACGCATTCAGTATTCATACTAAGAAATTTCAAAATGGCAGCACTTTTACACATGAATTGTTGGAACTGATTATTGAAAAATACCAAAACTGCATCGAATTCATACTGACTGTTTTCATCTGCATACCAATTACAATAAAAATTGCATCACCTTCACTGTTTCCCCACATCAGCCATAGAAGATTCCGGGACACCAAGCCATATTAACTCTCTCCATACGAACGGCAAAAGAGAAGACATTAACAGCGTTTCACCCCAATTACCACCATCAAAATATTGCAAGCGGAAGGCTCTTATACTGAAGAGGTGAATGTTGACAAAGAATACCACAATTCTGACGACGGAAGCTAAAGGTTGGGTCATTAAGACACCCACTGGACATCCGAGGGGTCTGTGCAGAGGAGAAGAGAGGACTGGCCGTACTGAGTGAGTTAAAAAAACAACAACAAAAAAAACAAAAAAAACAACTATCAGCGTTCACAGGGCAAACATTTGGCAAGAAATAACAATTCTTCCTGGTCTTTATTCACGCATCCTTTCTTCCTACCCTCAGTTTTGCTGTCTGTCAGTCCTGTCAACTTCTGCAAAAACGCTCCGAATGTTTGCTTAGCGTAAAAAAAAAAAAAGAAGAAAAAAAAAAGGGGGGGGGGGGGGGGGATAAGAAAATGAATGGTTAGACAAAAGAACAACAACGGCAAAATAAATACCCCCTCAAGAAAAACAGCATTCTTGTGAATCTCTGTATACCTGCTAAGGTACACACTGTTTGTGAAAGGCCAAACTGTCTTTGCCCCTCCCTCCTTACCCCCCCCGCCCCCACCACCACCCGCCCCCTCGCCTTCTTCTCTACCGCTCTACCCCCCACCCCCACCCCCCACCCACGCCCCACGGGTAGCAAACGGTGCGCCAGTTCCCATCTGTCTTGCCTTGCTCGTATGCTCATCATTTGAGCAAATAGTGTTCGAGCTTTTCAAAGCTTTTGAAACTTGACAACATGGAGAAGCCTTTGTAGTGTTCTCTCTTTGATGATCAAAAAGATGAGAAGGGAAAAAAAGAAAGAAAAAAAAACCCAACCCAACAACAACAACAGCAAAAAACAACAGCAAACAAACAAAAACAAAAACAAAAAAACCCCCAAAAAACGTGATCGTAATACTAAAATATGGACGTTTTAGTATTGATAATGTCCTACTGTAAATTATGACAATGTGTAAAGTGGTAAGGTTACCCGACCAAACATTTGTTGCACGATTTTCTTCAGAATAATGACACGTGAAGTATGTATAGTTCAGCAACTCTTGGCTGCGACCAGCATTCATAAATAACGACAACTAGGAACAGGACATGACTATGACGTCCATAACTACTATAGATGAATGTACAAGTAGCTACAGACTGACTCATATTCCTCTGTCTTGGTCATCTCTATGGTGCTCCACCATCCTAACCCCTCGCCTCCACCCCACCCCACCCCCAAGCACCATTGATTTTCGTGCTGAGTGATGGGTGATATAGACAGGGCGCCTTTGGCATCAACACAGTTATGCGAGCTGCGATGTAAGCGACCGAAGACCAGACGAGTAAAGACACGAACTGATTCGTCCAGACAGCTAACACGCACACTGAAACCGTAATTCTGAGGTGGCGCCTTCTCATGGACAAGAATCAGATCCTGACAGTTGCCCCCCACCCCCGTGCTGTGTGTGTGTGTGTGTGTGTGTGTGTGTGTGTGTGTGTGTGTGTGTGTGTGTGTGTGTGTGTGTGTGTCTTTGTGTTTGTGTGCATGCACGCGCACGCGCGTGTGTGTGCATTGGTTATACACTTACGTCTAACTTGATCTGGTACAGTGTTCCATCAACAACACTAACATGTTATTGTTTTGCTTTAAACAAACACAGTATAAGAATAAGATGCCCAGAGAGAGAGAGAGAGAGAGAGAGAGAGAGAGAGAGAGAGAGAGAGAGGGTGTAACGAATAAACAAAACAGACACAAACATTCGCAAAGCAAGTTGTTTTCCAACATACACACACACACACACACACACACACACACACACACACACACACACACACACACACTCACACACACACACACACACTAACATGTTATTGTTTTGCTTTAAACAAACACGGTATAAGAATAAGATAAGATGCCCAGAGAGACAGACAGAGAGAGAGAGAGAGAGAGAGAGAGAGAGAGAGAGAGAGAGAGAGAGAGAGTGTGTGTGTGTGTGTA
>NC_134880.1:23857245-23864745 GCF_041734735.1 Babylonia areolata
CTCTCTTCCCATCTGTCTGTCTGTCACCATCTCCCTCTCTCTCTCTCTGTCTGTCTGTCACCATCTCTCTCTCTCTGTGTCTCTCTCTGTGTGTCCCTCTCCGTCTCTCTTCCCATCTTTCTATGTGTCTGTCTCTCATCATCATATATATCTCTCTCCCAAACTCTATCTCCCCGTTTCCCTGTCTCTCTCTCTCCCCATTTCTCTCTCTCTCTCTCTCTGTTTCTCAGTTTCTCTATATCTGTCTGTCTGTCTGTCTGTCTGTCTGTCTCTCTCCTACTCTCTCTCTGTCTCTGTCTCTGTTTCTCAGTTTCTTTATATCTGTCTCTGTCTCTCTGTCTGTCTCTCTGTCTCTCCTCTGTGTGTGTGTGTGTGTGTGTGTGTGTGTGTGTGTGTGTGTCTCTCTCTCTCTGTCTTTGTTTCTCAGTGTCTCTATATCTGTCTCTGTCCCTCTGTCTCTCTCCTCTCTCTGTCTCTCTCTGTGTCTGTCTGTCTGTCTGTCTGTCTGTCTGTCTGTCTGTCTCTCTCTCTCTCTCTCTCTCTCTCTCTCTCTCTCTCTCTCTGTCACCAGTACAGCGGATTCTTTCACCCCTCCTTTCCACACCCCTTTCTCTCACTCTCGTTTGCAGGATGTTGCATGCAGAAATATTGACAACAATGACTTATTGGCTCAATTTCATGCAGCTCACATCGTTGTTTCCCAAATGTGAGATTAAAGCTGACGCCTGTGTGTGTGGGTGTGTGCGTGCGTGCGCGCGCGCGTGTGGTGTGTGTGTGTGTGTGTGTGTGTGTGTGTGTGTGTGTGTGTGTGTGTGTGTGTGTGTGTGTGTGTGTGTGTGTTGTGAGTGAGTGAGTGAGTGAGTGAGTGACTGAGTGTGTGTGTGTGTGTGTGTGTGTGTGTGTGTGTGTGTGTGTGTGTGTGTGAGTGAGTGCGTGTGAGTGCGTTTGAAGCGTGTTGGGTGAGTGTGTGTGCGCGTGTGTGTTAAAAAAAAAAGAGGAGGAGGAGGAAGAAGAAGAAAATGAGGAAGAAGAGGAAGAGGAGGAAGAGGAATCAACAATGGCGACGACTACAACAGAAGCAACAACAACAGCAACAGGAGCGAACGATAACAAGAACGACATAGAGAACAACAACCAAGTATAGAACAACAAGAACAACAACAACAATAACGACGACGACGTCGACGACGACAACAACAACAACAACAACAGCAACAGCAACAAGAGCAGCACCCACGGCATCAATAACAACAACAACAACAATAACAACAAAACAAAGACAAGAACAAAAAAAAATTGCTTCGGAAAGTAATAGTGTTCTTTTCATTCCAAAGGACAGCTTCATTCTCTCTTGCTATGTTATGGCCGTGAAGGAACAACATCTTTCCAGGGAATTTATTAAAGGAGATGATTTATTGCCTCAATTTCACTTCTCCGTGAGCACGAATATTCTACAGCTCCGGGAGAGAGAGAGAGAGAGAGAGAGAGAGAGAGAGAGAGAGAGGGAGGGAGAGAGGGAGGGAGAGAGGGGTGGGTGGGGGAAGAACATGTTGCGTATCGAGAGAGAGAGAGAGAGAGAGAGAGAGAGAGAGAGTAAAAAAAGAGAGAGGAATAAAGATAGACAGAGAGGGAGGGAGAAATGAAAGTATGTGGAGGAGATAGAGAGAGAGAGAGAGGGGGGGGGGGGTGGATGGAGAGAGGGAGAGAGGGAGGGTTGGGTGGGGGAAGAACATGAGTTGCGTGTCGAGAGAGAGAGAGAGAGAGAGAGAGAGAGAGAGAGAGAGAGAGAGAGAGAGAGATAGGGAGGGAGGGAGAGAGGGAAGGAGAGAGGGGTGGGTGGGGGAAGAACATGTTGCGTATCTAGAGAGAGAGAGAGAGAGAGAGAGAGAGAGAGAGAGAGAGAGTAAAAAAAGAAAGAGGAATAAAGATAGACAGAGAGGGAGGGAGAAATGAAAGTATGTGCAGGAGAGAGAGAGAGAGGGGGGGGGAGGGAGGGAGAGAGGGAGGGTTGGGTGGGGGAAGAACATGAGTTGCGTGTCGAGAGAGAGAGAGAGAGAGTAAAAAAAGAGAGAGGAATAAAGATAGACAGAGAGGGAGGGAGAAATGAAAGTATGTGCAGGAGAGAGAGAGAGAGAGAGAGAGAGAGAGAGAGAGAGACAGAGAGAGAGAGAGAGAGACAGAGAGAGAGAGAGAGAGACAGAGACCGAGACAGAAAGAGAGAGACAGAGACTATAAACGGTGTATTAAGAAAAGAAAGTTACAGCATCTTCGGTAACAACACAGTAAGCAGTAGCTGTTCAAGTTTTACAGGCTAGTGGCCTTTCAACCCTGCTGTCATGGTGACCGCAGTTTCGATACCCTTCCACTTCCGTGCTTTGGGCGAGTCTTGTCAAGGTCTTCAGTGTCGGTGGATTCATGGGAGACTGCCGTTGGAGGGACGTGGTGGCGGTCTTCACGCTGGGAAGGACGCTCACTTAGCCTGGCTCCGCGACTGAGCCATTGTTTTCGTCAGTAGGGGGTCTTAGTAGGTGGTGTCCTAAGTAAGTTAAATCAGAACAGGCACCACTGAACACCACCGAAGTGACTCAGCAGCAGTGCAGGGTCTCCTCTAGTGTGTGGCCTCCTGGCGACCTAGCATCGATGGTTCCCTGCGGACTGCCGACGCTGGGACTGTGATGGACGAACCTGGGTGTGGCCGTGTATTGGGGGAGTGGCGGGGGGTGGACTCGGAATGAGCGGCGTGGGAATAATACCACTGAAACGGTGCAGGTGACGGGACAGCAAAAAAAAAAAAAAAAAAAAAAAAAAAAAGGTTTTACAGGCTAACCTGGCCGAATGGTTAGAGCGCTGAATTCTCGCGCTAGTTTCCCGAGTTCGATCCCCGGTTTCGGCACACCAGGGTGGTTAAAACCCCTTGACTGCCATAAACGTATCACGTACGTGCATAGTGACGTCACTGATGACGTCATCAGAAAAAAGGGAAATAGCTCTGGAAGGCTGAAAGTTCACACAGTTTACCCAGAGTGATGTATCTCCAGATCATTTTTCTCAGTTTTAGGCTTATTGTTTTTGGATCATGTTTTATGACCTGAAACATCACTTTCTGGCTGTTCCCCCCCCCCCCCCCCCCCCCCCCACACACACACCCCTTCCCCCTCCCCAGTAAAAGTTTTAAGTGTGGAGATCTCCATTGCCAACGTTATGTGTAGACCTGCTAGCGCCTGAGCCCCTCTCCGTCCCCCCAACCCCCCACCCTGACAGTGTATACCCACGAAGATCAAAATACACGCGTTAAAGACCCTGCTAATCCATGTCAGCGTTCAGGTGGGTAATGGAAAAAAAAAGAACATACCTAACATGCACGCCACTGAAAACGAAGCATGGCTGCCTACGTGGCGGGAGTAAAAAAAAAAAAAAAAGAAAAAAAAAAAAAAAAAAAAGTAAACACGCAAACGGTTATGCACGTGGAAGGTTACATGTCTGTGTATGTTTGCCTGCGTGCTTGACTGAAACATGACTGACTGACAGAGGAAAGGGCTGATAACATGACTGAATGACAGAGGAAAGGACTGATAACATGACTGGATGACAGAGGAAAGGACTGATAACATGACTGACTGACAGAGGAAAGGACTGATAACATGACTGACTGACAGAGGAAAGGACTGATAACATGACTGAATGACAGAGGAAAGGACTGATAACATGACTGAATGACAGAGGAAAGGACTGATAACATGACTGACTGACAGAGGAAAGGACTGATAACATGACTGAATGACAGAGGAAAGGACTGATAACATGACTGACTGACAGAGGAAAGGACTGATAACATGACTGAATGACAGAGGAAAGGACTGATAACATGAGTGAATGACAGAGGAAAGGACTGATAACATGACTGACTGACAGAGGAAAGGACTGATAACATGACTGAATGACACAGGAAAGGACTGATAACATGACTGACTGACAGAGGAAAGGACTGATGACACGACTGAATGACGGAGGAAAGGACTGATAACATGACTGAATGACAGAGGAAAGGGCTGATAACATGACTGAATGACAGAGGAAAGGACTGATAACACGACTAAATGACAGAGGAAAGGACTGATAACATGACTGAATGACAGAGGAAAGGACTGATAACATGACTCAATGACAGAGGAAAGGACTGATAACATGACTGACTGACAGAGGAAAGGACTGATAACATGACTGGAGTACAGAGGAAAGGACTGATAACATGACTGACTGACAGAGGAAAGGACTGATAACATGACTGACTGACAGAGGAAAGGACTGATAACATGACTGACTGACAGAGGAAAGGACTGATAATATGACTGAATGACATAGAAAAGGACTGATAACATGACTGACTGACAGAGGAAAGGACTGACAACATGACTGACTGACAGAGGAAAGGACTGATAACATGACTGACTGACTGACAGAGGAAAGGACTGATAACATGACTGACTGACAGAGGAAAGGACTGATAACATGACTGACTGACAGAGGAAAGGACTGATAACATGACTGACTGACAGAGGAAAGGACTGATAACATGACTGACTGACAGAGGAAAGGACTGATAACATGACTGAATGACAGAGAAAAGGACTGATAACATGACTGACTGACAGAGGAAAGGACTGATAACATGACTGACTGACAGAGGAAAGGACTGATAACATGACTGAATGACAGAGGAAAGGACTGATAACATGACTGAATGACAGAGGAAAGGACTGATAACATGACTGACTGACAGAGGAAAGGACTGATAACATGACTGACTGACAGAGGAAAGGACTGATAACATGACTGACTGACAGAGGAACGGACTGATAACATGACTGAATGACAGAGGAACGGACTGATAACATGACTGACTGACAGAGGAACGGACTGATAACATGACTGAATGACAAAGGAAAGGACTGATAACATGACTGACTGACAGAGGAAAGGACTGATAACATGACTGACTGACAGAGGAAAGGACTGATAACATGACTGACTGACAGAGGAAAGGACTGATAACATGACTGACTGACAGAGGAAAGGACTGATAACATGACTGACTGACACAGGAAAGGACTGAAAACATGACTGACTGACAGAGGAAAGGACTGATAACATGACTGAATGACAGAGAAAAGGACTGATAACACAACTGACTGACAGAGGAAAGGACTGGTAACATGACTGAATGACAGAGGAAAGGACTGATAACACGACTGACTGACAGAGGAAAGGACTGGTAACATGACTGAATGACAGAGGAAAGGACTGATAACACGACTGAATGACAAAGGAAATGACTGATAACATGACTGAATGACAGAGGAAAGGACTGATAACATGACTGACTGACAGAGGAAAGGACTGATAACATGACTGACTGACAGAGGAAAGGACTGATAACATGACTGAATGACAGAGGAAAGGACTGATAACATGACTGACTGACAGAGGAAAGGACTGATAACATGACTGAATGACAGAGGAAAGGACTGATAACATGACTGAATGACAGAGGAAAGGACTGATAACATGACTGACTGACAGAGGAAAGGACTGATAACACGACTGACTGACAGAAGAAAGGACTGATAACATGACTGAATGACAGAGGAAAGGACTGATAACATGACTGAATGACAGAGGAAAGGACTGACAACATGACTGAGTGACAGAGGAAAGGACTGATAACATGACTGACTGACTGACAGAGGAAAGGACTGATAACATGACTGACTGACAGAGGAAAGGACTGATAACATGACTGACTGACAGAGGAAAGGACTGATAACACCGCATCGGCAGCTCTCAGTCGGCTATACCCAGGTAGACAGACTGTGGTGCCAAAGAATCCATGTTTGTCAAGCACTTAGAGCTTAGTCTCTGACCGAGGATAAGTGCTATATAAGTTATTCATATCGTATCAGGAAGAAGAAGAGGAGGAAGAAGAAGAACCTTGATTAGAGCATAGTCTAGGTTAAAACAAACAAACAAACAAACAAAAAAAACACGAAAACTCTGAACTTGGTGCAGTGCAATTTTTTTTTTTTTTTTTTAAGGAACACTACAGAATTTTGTGTTAAGTGCATACGTGCATTCGTGTGTGTGTGTGTGTGTGTGTGTGTGTGTGTGTGTGTGTGTGTGTGTGTGTGAGAGAGAGAGAGAGAGAGAGAGAGAGAGAGAGAGAGAGAGAGAAACGGAGACAGAGAGAGATGGGGGGTGCAGGGGGAGAGAGGGAGAGAGAGAGAGGGTGCGGGGAGGAGAGAGAGAGAGAGAGAGAGAGAGAGAGAGAGAGAGAGAGAGAGAGAGAGAGAGAGAGAGAGAGAGAGAGAGAGAGAGAGAGAGAGAGAGAGAGAACATTAGCTCGCAGTTGTGTACCCTTCACGCTTCAGCGAAAGTTAAAGCTTCTGCTGTTTTGTCTTTTGTGGAAAAAAACAACAACAGCATTCTTGTACAAAGTGCCAAAGATTTTTTTCTATTTTTTCATATTCATGTTCTCTTCTTTACTTTTTCTTCTTCCTTTTCTTCAGTTTCAAATTCAGGTTGAGGGAGTGCCTTTTTGTTCCTGTATTATGCACCCACATCTGGAGATAGATAGATAGATAGACAGAGAGAGAGAGAGAGAGAGAAAGATAGATAGAGAGAGAGAGAGAGAGAGAGAGAGAGAGAGAGAGAGAGAGAGAGAGATGTGATACATATGTACACACACACACACACACACACACACACACACACACACACACACACACACACATGCTCAGACAAAAAAAAAAAAATGTTTTTTTTAAATTCAAGAAGAAACATTTTCAGACACAATCATCAATTCTTAATTCTGTCAGACGCGAAGTAATTTTTTTTTTTTCATCCCTCCCTTTAAGAGAATACAAATTATCATTGTTAACGCAAGCCCGATCAATCTTAGTTCTTTCTTGCAATGTGCAGTAGTTTTTTGCCGTTCTCTTCCTCTCTGGACCAAAAGAAGAACAAAAAAAAGTAGGTTAACGCAGGAAGATCGTTTTTCAAAGAAAATGCATTTTTTGGACCAGGAAATGATGAACTAACTATACGTGGAGCTGACTCGCCTCATCTGTCATGGACAATGAGACCCGAGAGACTTTTTTTTTTACCCCTCAGACATATGCTGCTGAATCACCATTTGATATTACGTTAACTGACTGTCAATTATCAGTCTGTGTGTGTCGGGGTGTGGAGTTGGGAAGGGGGTTAGGTGAGCGTATGCGTGAGTGAGTGAGTGAGTTAGTGAGTGTGTGTGTGTGTGCTCGTGTGTGTGTGTGTGTGTGTGTGTGTGTGTGTGTGTGTGTGTGTGTGTGTGTGTGTGTGAGAGAGAGAGAGAGAGAGAGAGAGAGAGAGAGAGAGAGAGAGAGAGAGAGAGAGAGAGAGTTTCAGCCTTTTGATATGAATCGAGTAACCTATTGAGAGAGAGAGAGACAGAAACAGAGAGAGACA
>NC_134880.1:23869745-23874745 GCF_041734735.1 Babylonia areolata
TTATTTTTTTTTTTTAAATTTTTTGTTGTTGTTGTTCTGTTACGGTTATCATCAATGTGGCAGAACAACTTGCATGGGCGGTTATTACTAAATGGGCATGCTCATACAGAGAGAAAACAATAGAATGGGGGTGTTTTTAAAAGCGTGTGTGTGGGAGGGGTGGGGGGCGTGGGGGGGGGATTGTTTTAATCAACAGTACATTATGAACACACACGAACACACACACACACACACACACACACACACACACACACACACACACACACACACATATATATATGAAATGCTTATTTTACCCTTTGCGTTCAGTGCTTCAAGTCAACTACGGGTGGTTCAAGTCTTATTCAGTTCTTTTTTTTCTCAAGAAACAGCAGCATGAAACATTGCATAAACATGAGAAATGCAGCATCTAGGAAGGAGATGTTGTCATCTGAAAGAGTAGAAAAAAGTGTGTGTGCGTGTATGTGTGTGTGTGTGTGTGTGTGTGTGTGTGTGTGTGTGTGTGTGTGTGTGTGTGTGTGTGTGTGTGTGTGTGTGTGTGTGTGTGTGTGTGTGTGTGTGTGTGTGAGTGATATAAGGCGAGTTAAGTGCAGATGATATTACAAAGAGACAAATAAGCGAAACGAGACAGACGTCGAGACCAGAAAAAAAATGTAAATAATGTTACCAAACTTACTTTTATCAAAGCACACGGTCTGTGGGGGAATTTTGTGCACGACACATTCATAATCATCGTTACCGCTTCACCCTCATCTATCGTGCATGATCAGTTGGTGTTCTGTCAAGTGCAATATGCAGTATGTTTCTCCACCCACTTGGAGAATAGCGTCTCGTAACTCAGGAATAACTTTTTTGTTTTCCCTCCTCACCCAAAAGGAACTTTTCTTCTTCACCAGGAAATAAACTACATGTGAACTCCCCCAACACATCATTCGTCACTGGCAGTAGGGCAAGAGGGACTGTTTTCAGGGATGTGTTTCTGTTGAATCATCATTTATTATCACAGCCTTGACTCTCTGTCATCATCGCGCGCGCGCGCGCGTGTGTGTGTGTGTAAGTGGTGTGTGTGTGTGTGTGTGTGTGTGTGTGTGGTATATGTGGGTCGGTGGTTGTGGTGGTGAGTGTGTGTGTGTGTGTGTGTGTGTGTGTGTGTGTGTGTATGAGTATGTGTGTGTGTGTTGAGTGTGTGTGTGTGTGTGGTGTGTGACGTGAGTGTGTTGTGTTGTGTTGTGTTGTGTGTGTGTGTGTGTGTGTGTGTGTGTGTGGTGTGAGAGTGTGTTGTGCGAGCGATCATAAGTATCGTCATCGTAAACATATTAACTACTAGAGCTGATGTTATAAATGTTGTTATTGTTATTTCTCTAGCAGCATCTCGTAACTCAGGAATAACTTTTTGTTTTCCCTCCTCACCCAAAAGGAACTTTTCTTCTTCACCAGGAAATAAACTACATGTGAACTCCCCCAACACATCATTCGTCACTGGCAGTAGGGCAAGAGGGACTGTTTTCAGGGATGTGTTTCTGTTGAATCATCATTTATTATCACAGCCTTGACTCTCTGTCATCATCGCGCGCGCGCGTGTGTGTGTGTGTGTGTAAGTGGTGTGTGTGTGTGTGTGTGTGTGTGTGTGTGTGTGTGTGTGTGTGTGTGTGTGTGTGTGTGTGTGTGTGGTATATGTGGGTCGGTGGTTGTGGTGGTGAGTGTGTGTGTGTGTGTGTGTGTGTGTGTGTGTATGAGTATGTGTGTGTGTGTGTTGAGTGTGTGTGTGTGTGTGTGGTGTGTGACGTGAGTGTGTTGTGTTGTGTTGTGTGTGTGTGTGTGTGTGTGTGTGTGTGTGTGTGTGTGTGTGTGGTGTGTGACGTGAGTGTGTTGTGTTGTGTTGTGTTGTGTTGTGTGTGTGTGTGTGTGTGTGTGTGTGTGTGTGTGTGGTGTGAGAGTGTGTTGTGCGAGCGATCATAAGTATCGTCATCGTAAACATATTAACTACTAGAGCTGATGTTATAAATGTTGTTATTGTTATTTCTCTAGCAGCATCTCGTAACTCAGGAATAACTTTTTGTTTTCCCTCCTCACCCAAAAGGAACTTTTCTTCTTCACCAGGAAATAAACTACATGTGAACTCCCCCAACACATCATTCGTCACTGGCAGTAGGGCAAGAGGGACTGTTTTCATGGATGTGTTTCTGTTGAATCATCATTTTATTATCACAGCCTTGACTCTCTGTCATCAACGCGCGCGCGCGTGTGTGTGTGTGTGTAAGTGGTGTGTGTGTGTGTGTGTGTGTGTGTGTGTGTGTGTGTGTGTGTGTGTGTGTGTGTGTGTGTGTCTCTGTGTGTGTGTGGTATATGTGGGTCGGTGGTTGTGGTGGTGAGTGTGTGTGTATGTGTGTGTGAGTATGTGTGTGTGTGTGTTGAGTGTGTGTGTGTGTGGTGTGTGATGTGAGTGTGCTGTGTTGTGTTGTGTATGTGTGTGTGTGTGTGTGTGTGTGTGTGTGTGTGTGTGTGTGCGTGTGTGTGTGTGGTGTGAGAGTGTGTTGTGCGAGCGATCATAAGTATCGTCATCGTAAACATATTAACTACTAGAGCTGATGTTATAAATGTTGTTATTGTTATTTCTCTAGCAGCATCTCGTAACTCAGAAATAACTTTTTGTTTTCCCTCCTCACCCAAAAGGAACTTTTCTTCTTCACCAGGAAATAAACTACATGTGAACTCCCCCAACACATCATTCGTCATTGGCAGTAGGGCAAGAGGGACTGTTTTCAGGGATGTGTTTCTGTTGAATCATCATTTATTATCACAGCCTTGACTCTCTGTCATCATCGCGCGCGCGCGCGCGTGTGTGTGTGTGTGTGGCATATGTGGGTCGGTGGTTGTGGTGGTGAGTGTGTGTGTGTGTGTGTGTGTGTGTGAGTATGTGTGTGTGTGTTGAGTGTGTGTGTGTGTGTGTGTGTGTGGTGTGTGACGTGAGTGTGTTGTGTTGTGTTGTGTTGTGTGTGTGTGTGTGTGTGTGTGTGTGTGTGTGTGTGTGTGTGTGTGTGTGTGTGTGTTGAGTGTGTGTGTGTGTGGTGTGTGACGTGAGTGTGTTGTGTTGTGTTGTGTTGTGTGTGTGTGTGTGTGTGTGTGTGTGTGTGTGTGTGGTGTGAGAGTGTGTTGTGCGAGCGATCATAAGTATCGTCATCGTAAACATATTAACTACTAGAGCTGATGTTATAAATGTTGTTATTGTTTTTTCTCTAGCAGCAGCAGCAGCAGCAGCAGTAGTAGTAGTAGTAGTAGTAGTAGTAGTAGTAACAGGAGCAGCAACAATAATAGTGGTAGCAGCAGCATCAACAGCAGCATTAGTAGTAGTAATTGTAGATCTAGCAGCAATATTAGGAGTATCAGCATTTGTATTATTGTCAGTGATATCATTATCTGAAGAAGGTAAAGAAACTTCACTTAGTTTCAGCAAGAGATATGCTTTAAACGATAAGTGTTGTTCTGTTGGTTCGCTTCCTGTTTTTTTTTGTTTTTTTTTTTTCCCCAAATGAGAAAGAAAAACAAAATGGAGTTCCGTGTAAATTACATTGCTAGTACTTTAGTTTGTTAGCTGATGAGGTAGTTGTTTGGTTGTTTAGATAAATCAACGATACTCCTGTCGCTTGTATGTTGTGAGATTGATACAGATATACTTTGTATGACTTTACGTTCGCGTTATCAGTTCCATTCTACCGTTTGCTATCTTTTTTCTTTCCGGCTCAGTACTGGGATATCGATAAAAATATGCCTCCAGGTTTTTCATCCATACCCGGGCTGAATATTGATTATGTCATCGTGTTTTAAGGTGGGTTGACTTTGGAGAAGGGGGTGGGAGGTCTATCTAAGAATGAAAATCGACCTTCTGGCTGTTTCTCTAACATGAACATGAAGCAATGGTTGAATGTTATCAATGTTAATGAACAACCCCCCACGCCCCTCCACCCCACAATACACACACACTCTCACACACACACACACACACACACACACACACACACACACACAAACACACACACACACACACAAGTGATTGAAACTGTGCGGATGGGGCTCATCAATCTAGCAAGCATCGTCACTCTAATTGCCCAGGGAAATCCCAGGGATTAAGATAATGTCGATCGCAAAAAAAAAGAAAAAGAAAAAAAAAAGGTGTTATTCTGCACTCAACATAATTAACATCACTGGGTGTTTTTCATTCTTTTCTTTTTTCATGTTCGGAGGAGACGTTCTTGCATAGACTACGAAGCAATGGAAAGAAAAATAACAAGCCAATTCACTCCAGGAAGACATAATTTTTTTTTATTCACTCATGTAACCGTTTGTGTACTCATTTGCCCCCTTTATGATGCAGTTTCAGTTTCGGTTTCTCAAGGAGGCGTCATGCACTGCGTTCGGGCGTGATGAATCACCAGACAAGGCGAGGGGAAAAATATCCGCTCTCTTTCTCTCTTTCTCACACGTCAACGTGTCACAACGCTGATCCCTCTTTGTGAAAACCAACGCTGGAACAAAGAAATGACTAATGGCAACTTGATCGACCCAGACAGATTCTTTTTCCGCTTGTAACATCGGACACTGAGAGAACCCAACCCACCCCACCTTACCGCTATAAAAAAAAAAAAAAAAAAAATCGTCCTCTATTCTTGTGATACTTTGACGTCTGGCCGACTGCCTCGAGGCATTAAAACTGGCGACAGTCACAGTGTACAGAGTAATTGAAACCCAACTTATCATCAAGCCCAGACTTTCAGAAACTGGTCACTGGTCACATTTACGAGTTATATAAACTGCGACTTAAGAATTGTGTGTTGTTCCCCTTTCTTTGAACGGCACATCCCGTTCGTTTCAGCTGTTACCCCCCCCTTTAAAAAAAAAAGAAAACACATTAAAAACACAACACCCCAACCCTAAAAAACAAAGAAAGCACAAAAAAGGGATGGGGGTGGGGGGAGGGAGGAAAAAAAAAAGACGACAACAAC
>NC_134880.1:23882245-23892245 GCF_041734735.1 Babylonia areolata
GAAGTGTAATGCTGCGGGTCATGCACACTTGTGTGTGTGTGTGTGTGTGTGTGTGTGTGTGTGTGTGTGTGGTGTGTGTGTGTGTGTGCGCTCTCTCTCTCTCTCTCTCTCTCTCTCTCTCTCTCGCACGCGCTAAGCACGTGCTTCCAATGCGCAGAGTCATGATGGCTAAATCATTTTGATCCCTCCCCAGTGAGCAGATCCACCAACTAAGTGATCGTACATAATAGCCTCGTTCCTTTTGATCCTATAGACTGGAACTGCTGGTCTGGAGACTTGTCAAACCCACGTTGGGGAAGATGGGAGCGGTGGGGGAGACGGTGGTGTGGGGGAGGCGGGGGTGTGGGTGGTTCGTTTTATGTCCATGACGGAATCGCTCACAGGGAGTAGGGGGATTTGTCTCTCATTGGAGATCTACAATAGCCATTTTTGTCCTGGACAACCAAGGATGCATGTATGTCCTGGACAGTGCTCTTATCACGACCAACACTCACGCTCACACACACGCACACACACACACACACACACACAGCTTCCTGTGCGTTTCAGTAAAGATCTAGCCCTTTGTGAACTCCAATTAACGTTTGTAATTTTGTAATATGCTTACGTGCTGAAGCTAGGATTGTATTTGGAGAACAAAAATAATAGAAGTGCAGACAGCATTATAGATACCTTCATCCATTGTCTGAAGTGTAATGCTGCGGGTCATGCACACTTGTGTGTGTGTGTGTGTGTGTGTGCGCGCGCGTGCGCTGGAGATTAACCTTGCACATGATTAGAAACTTTTGTGGTTTTTTTTGGTTGGTTTGTTTCTGGCTTGCATCCAGTGGCTCTGTCCAAACTCTTATCCATTAGTCGTGCAATGATATCTAATGTCAGCAATACGCTTGGTACAGTTCATATAGTATCTCCAATACCAAACTCTCCCTCCCATGAGTGATCTGGGAATTGTATTACAATACTTCTGAGCTTGAATCTCCAGACAGAAATGGACAGTAGTGGTACAGACCGTTTGATCTAAAGCCCAGTACTGAAGGCATCAAACGTGAAAACTAAACTGCACTCGTCTTTTTGTGAGGGATTTACTTATCTCGCCACAAAGTGAGCTATGTTGACCTTGTCAGAATTGTCATCTGTCCTAAGTCCACGTCTCTAAAGATCTCTCTCTCTCTCTCTCTCTCTCTCTCTCTCTCTCACGCACGCGCTAAGCACGTGCTTCCAATGCGCACAGTCATGAGGGCTAAATCATTTTCATCTCTCCCCAGTGGGCAGATCCACCAACTAAGTGACCGTGCATAATACCAACGCCTGGTTTCTTTTTGATCCTATAGACTGGAACTGCTGGTCTGGAGACTGTGTCAAACCCCCTTGGGTGGAGGAGGGGTGGGGTGTGGGGAATGGGAGCGGTGGGGGAGGCGGGGGGGGGGGGGGGGGGGTTCGCTTTATGTCCATGACGACATCGCTCACACAGAGTAGGGGGATTTGTCTCTCATTGGAGATCTATGATAGCCATTTTTTGTCCTTGTCGATGGATGGGAGGATACAATGAGTGACTTTGTTCTGGACAACCAGGGATGCACTTTACGTCCTGATAGTGCTCTCCTATCACGACGGATGCACTTACACACATACACACACGCGCGCGCGCACACACACACACACACACACACACACATATATATATATATATATATATATATATAGAGAGAGAGAGAGAGAGAGAGAGAGAGAGAGAGGGGGGGGGGGTATTCATGCAACTGACAAGTTTGCATATGAAAACTAGGTGTTCTCTTTTCCGCTACGAAGAACATTGTTTCAATGTTACAACATACAGATCTTTTGTTGTTGTCTCTTTCGTTCTTTTCTTTTTCACGGTTGTTGCTGGGGAAAAAAAATAAAGAGGAGAAAAAATGTTTCTTAAAGTGGCCCAGTATGTTGAAATAGGTTATACAGTTACAGGAGTTGTGTAATATTTGTGCTTACAAAAGAACGGATCTCAATGAGAACACGTAGGAAGGACAATCCTTTCTTCCCTCTCTCTCTAGTCTCGCTCTCCCTCTTTCACACGTATACTGCCCCCCTCCCCATTCCCACCACATAACCCCCCTTTTATTTTTTTGTGTTTTTCCATATAAAAGTGGATTTTTTTGTTTTATCAAAGTGTTCCCAGGAACAACCCTTTTGTTGCTGTGGGTTCTTTTGCGTGCGCTAAGTGCATGCAACTACACATGGAGGCCTTGGTTCATCGTGTCATCCCGGTGACAAGCATCTACACCACCACTAAATGTCTAGTAGACGGGGATGAGGGGGATGAGGGATTGAGGGCGGGGAGTGAGGTGTTGAGTGAGGAGGGTGGGAGGGTGAGTGGGGTGAGGAGGGTGAGGGGGGTGAGGGGGTGAGGAGGGTGGAGGGGATGAGGGGGATAAGGGGGGTGAGGCGGGTGAGGGGATGTGAAGGGGGTGAGGGGATGTGAGGGGGTGAGGGGGGGAGGGGATGTGAGGGGGTGAGGGGGGTGAGGGGGTGAGGGGGTGAGGGGGGTGAGGGGATGTGAGGGGATGAGGGGGGTGAGGGGTGAGGGGGGTGAGGGGATGTGAGGGGGGTGAGGGGGTGAGGGGATGAGGGGATGTGAGGGGGTGAGGGGGGTGAGGGGGTGAGGGGGGTGAGGGGATGAGGAGGGTGGATGGGATGAGGGGGATAAGGGGGGTGAGGCGGGTGAGGGAATGTGAGGGGGTGAGGGGGTGAGGGGGGTGAGGGGTTGAGGGGTGTGAGGGGGTGAGGGGGGTGATGGGGATGAGGGGGGTGAGGGGATGTGAGGGGGATGAGGGGATGTGAGGGGGGTGGGGGTGAGGGGATGTGAGGGGGTGAGGGGGTGAGGGGTTGAGGGGGATGAGGGGTACGAGGGGATGTGAGGGGGGTGAGGGGGATGAGGGAATGTGAGGGGGGTGAGGGGGGTGAGGGGTTGAGGGGGATGAGGGGATGTGAGGGGGGTGAGGGGGATGAGGGAATGTGAGGGGGGTGAGGGGTTGAGGGGGATGAGGGGTATGAGGGGATGTGAGGGGGGTGAGGGAATGTGAGGGGGGTGAGGGGCGTGAGGGGATGTGAGGGGGTGAGGGGGGTGATGGGGATGAGGGGGGTGAGGGGATGTGAGGGGGATGAGGGGGGTGAGGGGATGTGAGGGGGTGGCGGGTGAGGGGATGTGAGGGGGTGAGGGAGAGTGAGGGGGATGAGGGGAGTGAGAGGGGTGAGGGGATGTGAGGGGGATGAGGGGGGTGAGGGGATGTGAGGGGGATGAGGGGGGTGAGGGGATGTGAGAGGGGGGAGGGGGGAAGGGGATGAGGGAGTGGGGCGGAGGGGGAGGGTGGGGGGATACCGCCAAGTATGAGATTCGATCCCGTGCACTCAGATCCTCTCGCTTGCTGGGCCTACTTGTTACCCGCTGGGCCACCAGCAGTGGGAGAAGTGTGGACTGCTGACAGATCTGTGTTGATCGTGGACCATTAACACCTTAACTGCTGCTGATGAAGATGGCTTGTCAGTCGAAAGGGTTTGTAACCTTATCTGACCTTTGTTTTTTTTTTGTTTTTTTGGGTTTTTTTTTACTGGGACTTTATTTCCCTCTTTGGGATTGCACTGCCTTTTTGTCCATCAAAGTTGGCATACGCCACCTAAAAGTGGAGGGGTGGATGGATGGATATGGATACTTACATAGCGCCTATCTTCGGTCGGAGACCTAGCTCTAAGAGCTTTACAAACACGACGTTCGTTGTCATTTTCACAACAAGCTACCTACCTCGTTTAGCCGACTGGTAGCTTTCTTTGGGCGCTAAGTAAAGTGAAAAGTAACTGACAGATGTACTCCAAGTTCATTGCGATAGAGGTTTCATTTCACAGACAAAAAAAACACACACACAAAAAAACAAGCAAAACAACAAAACAAACAAACAAACAACAACAACAGCAAAACAACAACAAACAAACGACTCAGCAACCAAGGGGCTATTGGGGCTTCCAAGTGCTCAGACGATGCATACAACTTTTTTATTTTTCTTTTTTTCAAATATCTTTGATCAAATCAGTGGCGGATTTGGAATCAGTCTGTGGTTTTTTCGAATGGTCTTGGTCGAAAGCTATTGGTAGATTTATTGTTATTGTTATCATTATTGTTGGTGGTAGAGGTGGTATTATTATTATTATTATTATTATTATTATTATTATTATTATTATTACTATCATTATCATCATCATCATCACTGCTGTTGTCGTCCTTGTTGTTTGAGTAAAACGTTTCACGACTTCCGTCTCTTAGTATGACGGAACAGGACTAGACACTGAATGACTGGCGAACCACATTGCTTTCTTTCATTCTTTTCTTTCTATCATTTTTCCTTTCTTTTCTGTCTTTTCTTTCTTTCGGTCTGTGTTTTCCTTCATTTCTTTCTGTCTTTATTTATGTCTTTCTTTGCTGCCTTTATTTTCTTTCTTTCATTCGTTTTTTTTTTCTTTCTTTCTTTCGTTCTGTCTTTTCCTTCATTTATTTCTGTCTCTTTTTAAAAAAAAATATTATTTCTTTAACTCGTTCGTTTCTTCCTTTCATTCTGCCTTTCTTTTCGTTCCCTTTTTTCCTTCTTTTCTGCGTTTTCTTTCAATACTTCTTATTCACTAGCTCTTCATTCATGGTTTTTTTCCTTTAAATAAATCCCGAGCTCTCCTGAGTGGTTATAATTTATAACTCAATAAGGGAGGACAATGGCAAAAGTGGGTTATCGCTCCTTTTTTTTTTTTTTGACTCACTTGTGTAAACAAAGTGAGTCTATGTTTTAACCCGGTGTTCGGTTGTCTGTGTGTGTGTGTTTGTGTGTTGTGTGTGTGTGTGTGTGTGTGTGTGTGTGTGTTTGTGTGTTGTGTGTGTGTGTGTGTGTGTGTGTGTGTGTCCGTGGTAAACTTTAACATTGACATTTTCTCTGCAAATACTTTGTCAGTTGACACCAAATTAGGCAAAAAAATAGGAAAAATTCAGTTCTTTCCAGTCATCTTGTTTAAAACAATATTGCACCTCTGGGATGGGCACAAAAAAAGAAAGAAAAAAAAGAAGCCTAATTATATGCAAACTGCATTTACTGTTATATTTATATTTTTTGTATTCTTTAAACTTGGCACTTTGATCTGATATTCTGACACAACAACAAGAGCGGTCATTATTATCATTTTTTGTTCAAACAGGAACTTCTTTTGCTAAGCATGGAAGTTTTGTTTATTTTGTAAACGTTTTGGCGCAGATAGTAAAAAAAGGGAAATTACTCTGTAATTAATGCTAGGGGACTTAATTTGCTTTAAACTGATCTTTCTCATCTTAACTCTTTCCATACGAACGGCGAAAGAGACGACGTTAACAGCGTTTCACCCCAATTACCATCATCAAAATATTGCAAGCGGAAGGCTCTTATACTGAAGACGTGAATGTTGACAAAGAATACCACAATTCTGATGACGGAAGCTAAAGGTTGGGTCATTGAGACACCCACTGGACATCCGAGGAGAAGAGAGGACTGGCCGTACTGAGTGTGTTAAACATTACATTTTGAAATTATACTCAATACATAAAAAGCTTGTGTGTTTTACTGTCAGTGTACAGGGCTTTCACTATGTTCATTCGCCCAAGTGGTCTCTTTTCGGAAAATACTAAAATCAATATGATGAGTGGACTTTTTTTTTTTTTCTTTTTTTTATTTTACGACGAGTGGACTTTACAGATCTGTTGGCTAAGCCCTGAAGGTCATGGGCTAAAATCAATTGCGTACACACATTTATACACATTCAAAGCGCGTGCTCATATTCTTCGCGAACGCGAACGACGCCATTTTGTTTCAAGTTGTTGACCTGCCTGTTCAATCCTATATTCAATGGACAATACACGATAACATGTGATGGAAAGTTGGAGAAGGAGACCGTTAAATATTCATTCAGAGAAAGATTTGTGAACGCCTCATCACTTACTGGATTATGCCCCAAACTGCCATAAAAATATCCACAGAATCAGTCGGAATTCACACGGTTAAAAATTGTAAACCATGCGAGTTAATACCCTTGAACTGATCACGATGAAACGAAAAAATTTCAAATCTTGACTTTTCTCAAAATGAAGTCCTTTTCACTTCTTACGACGTTTAGAAGTACTTGTACTTGGCTCTACATGTTATTAGTTTAACAAAATACTAAATTTTCATATCAACTTTAAAACTAAAACTAGAATGAACATAAAAGAGAAATTGAATCGACCGTGTCGTACTACATTCCCGGCGGGTATAACTAAACTTGTACATCTATCTAGATCTAGTGAAAACGGCTAAATGTTGCAGTGTGATTGCGGCGATAGCCATTAAAAAGATTTTTTTTATTGCCCTTAAATATTTTTTGAATGCCCAAGATACACCAGAATAATATGATTTAAGCAGCGTTCTCACTGCGAATACCGCAATTGATTTTTTTAGAACGTCAGTTAAGGAGCCACGATTGTGTAATGGATAAGGCAGTTTCTTCTCACCCGAACACGCGGGGTTCGAATCTGGTTAGGACTTCTTTTTTTTAAATTTTTTTAAATTTTTTTTTTTAACGCGAAGCTTTATAATAACAAACACAGAACACATTTTAACGATTAGATTTTTCTTTTTAAGTGTATCACAAGTGAGTCTTGAAGGCCTTGCCTCTCTTCTTTTTTTTTTCTCTCTTTTTTGTTGTTGTTGTTGTTGTTGTTGTTTTGTCTTTTTTTGCCTTTTTTTTCAATTTCTTTCCTTTCCCATTCCCTTTTATCAAATAGTTTTTTTTCCAGGATTTTCGTTTTTTTTCGCCCTTTTTTTTCTTCTTTTCTTTTTTTTTTTTCATTCGTTTATTCGTTCTCTCCTTTCTTCTCTGTTTTTTTCGTTTTCGTCTTTTTTGTTGTTGTTGTTGTTGTTATTCACTTTTTTCCTTTATTCTGTCACTTTTGTTTTTTGTTTTCGTTTCTCCCTCACTCTCTCTCTCTCTTTCTTTCTTCCTTTATTTCGTTGTTTCTTTTGTTGTTTTTTGTGTTCTTTATATAGCTCCTCCCACTGGAGGGATGACAATTTATGAATCAATAATGACCCATACACGCAAACATGGACTGCCTCGCGTGCTGAGCTGTACGTGATTGCGGATACCCTGCATAATGTTTCGCTCTAACATTCAGCTGCCGATGCTCAGAAATATAAGTAATTTTCGCGGGGGTCGAAACTGCTTTCCCCCTCCGGCAAAAAGAGCAACAAAACAAGAAACACACACACACACACACACACACACACACACACACACACACACACACACACACACACACACACACACACACACACACACACACACACACACACACACACACACACACACACACACACACACACACACACACTGTTGAGCCTATAGCAATTTCCAGCTTATTTGAAGAAGCATTACGGTTATTTGCTACAGAGGGTCGCATAGAAACAGACTAAAGATAGGTAGACAGACAGACAGACAGACAGACACTTTGTAATGCAGAAGCACAGACAGACATAAACACGGACAACTAGACAGGCGAACTTAGAAAGAGACGGAGACAGAGACAAACAGAGACAGACAGACAGACAGAAATAGATAGACAGCCAGACAGATAGATAGATAAGTAGATACGGTTGACACAAATCGAGTATAATGTGTGTGCACAATTTCCATCGTTGCTTTAATTAAGGATACGCAATAATAGAACCTCTATATCTCACGAATAAAGATCACCACTTTAAAAGCAATGATTTTAGCAAAAGTAATTAAACCCTGGGAGTTTACTTTCTCAACAGGTTTCCCGGTCATCCTCTAAAGTCTACCGCTTTTTTTGTGGGTTTTTTTTTCAGCTGAATGGACACGTGTGGTGAATACAGCAGTGAAAAGCTGTTGAAGTTTGTTCCCTTTGCTTCCAGTCCTGCGTTTTATGGCTTCAAAACCAAAACCAAAACCAAAAAAGCAACCCCCCAAAAAAACAACAACAACAACAACAAACAAACAAAAAAACAAAAACAAAAACACACACACACACACACACAAAATTGTGCGCTGTGCACGTGTCATTTTATTTACGTCTGAGATAAAGACCACCAACGGATTCTGTTGTACATGAATTTTACAATGATAAAAACATAAATACTATCAAATGTATATTTATACTCTATCAAAATATAAATGTCAAAGACAAAAAAAAAAAAAAAAAAAAGAATGTAGAAGAAATGCATAGCATAAACCTTTCGAATGATAAGAGCAGAAACGCTTTCAACTGTATATTTGTATACATTTTAGAAAGAAAAAAAAATGCCAACGAAAAAAAAAAGTTACTATCAGTAAACATCAGAGACAGACTGACGACCATTGGAGTATGATGGTAACAAAGATGAATACTGAAACTCCAAGGACATGACATATACACCGGTTAATTTCCTTTTGATGGCAGTGGAGTTGACAGGGGCACATTTTATGCGATCATTTCTTGTGTGAGTTTCACTGTGTGTGAAGTTAAGGAAGATGGATTGAAAATGGAAGATATTTGCATTCTCTCCATGCCCTCTCTGTCTGTCTCTCTGTCTCTGTCTGTCTGTCTGTCTGTCTCTCTCTCTCTCCCCATTCTATCTATCTCTCCCCGAAACCTATCCAAAAACTCACCAGTCCTCTATATTGCCAACGACAAACTAGAAGAAGCTACCAGTCAAAAACTGTTAGGAATAATGATTGATAACAACCTATGTTTGTCGAAGCACCTAGAAAGTATAACCAGACATCTTCCTCCAAGACTATGTCAGCTAAGAAAAAATAAAGAATCTAAAAAAACAAACAAACAAAAAAACAAAAACACAAACAAACAAACAAAAAACAAAAAACAAAAACAACAACCTTACATGCAAACAAACTATCCATCTACACTTTGGGATTAGGCCGGCAATAATCTGCTTAAACCGTTGATAAGCATCTACAAAAAGAGCTGTGAAATTAGCTATTTACAAAACAACCTCTCTGACAGATTCTGACTCAAAACAAGCAGACATCCTCTCTCTCCAGGCTAGACATTTATATAGTTTAGGCCTCTTCATGCATACATTATCCCATGGTAATGGTCAGTCTTCCTTAGTAAATGTGGTCACTTTTTAATGATCATCGACACTCACATAAAAGTTACCTCCCCTTCACAATCATTCCTTTATGTAAATAAAGTCTTACATATTCTAGGAGCTGGTTATGGAAATATATTCGAGAAAACTTCAAAAGTGATCTGAACGCTTTTAATCATATATGTGTTCGGGATATATATATATATATATATATATATATATATATATAGAGAGAGAGAGAGAGAGAGAGAGAGAGAGAGAGAGAGATACACGTGTGTGTGTGTGTGTGTGTGTGTGTGTGTGTGTGTGTGCATTCATGACCAAAATGATGTGATATCTAAGTTTAAGATATCAGAAACTGCATGGGTGATATCATAATTATACTGACGTATCAGATAAAATGTTCCTTATCCATTTCCATATCGTGATGTTTTGACCCCGCCAGGTAAACAAAATATGTCATAACACTTCACTGCCTGGAATTACTTCCCACCATGTGAACGCTGCCCTGCTTTTCAAATACAAACTCTTTGCAAAGGTGCTGGGAAATATGCATGCAAAATCTAAGCTCTCCAGCTGACCCTAAATCTCTGTAATCTGCGAATATCAAAACAGTCTATTTTTGCCACGTATTCGTTTGTGGGGTGGAGAGGGGAGGGGAGGGGAGGTTCTGTGTGTGTGTGTGTGTGTGTGTGTGTGTGTGTGTGTGTGTGTGTGTTGTGCGTGCGTGTGTGTGTGTGTGTGTGTGTGTGTGTGTGTGTGTGTGTGTGTGTGTGTGTGTGCCTGTGTTTCTGTGTGTGCGTACGTGTGTGCATGATACGGAACTAAAGTTTAATTTGGTGAACACTCATTTCCAAACA
>NC_134880.1:23917245-23919745 GCF_041734735.1 Babylonia areolata
AAGATACAGAAGATGCTGTTCTCTAAATATTCCTTCAGCCAGACTCTATACAGTCTATCATAAATCTCACAGCTGCCTGTGCCTGTGCATGTCTGTCGGGTGGACCGCCCACGCCGTTGGCGGAATTACTCTTCAGACCCAGACGAGACTGACAGGAACGAAATTCACCAGAAAATTCAAACAGGCAAGCCAACAAAGAGGGGGGAGGAGGAGGAGGAGGAGGAGAAAGAGGAGGAGGAGGATAAGTAGATGAAGAAGAAGAAAAAAAGAAGAAGAAGAAGAAAGAAGGGGGAGGAGGAGGAGAAGAAGAAGAAGGAGGAGGAGGAGGAGGAGGAGAAGCTAAAAAGGAGGAGAAGAAGAAGAAGAAGAAGGAAGACGAAGAAGAAAGAGGGGAGGAGAAGAAGACGAAGAAAAGAAAAAGAAGAAGGAGGGGAGAAGAAGTAGAAGAAGATGAAGAAGAAAGAGGGGGAGGGGAAGAAGAAGGAGAAGTAGAAGAAGAAGAAGGACGAGCAGGAGGAAGAGGAGAAGGAGCAGAAACAAAAGAAGAAGGAGAAGAAGAAGAAAAGAAAAAGAACAAGGAGGAGGAGAATAAGAAGAAGTAGATTGGGAGGTGTGTAGTTCGGGGTTGGGGGGGGGGGGGGCGGGGGGGGGGGGGGAGTGCGAAAGCACGATGCTGGCGCATCAGAGAGAAACAGGAGGCATCAGTGCATCAGTCAGTTACACGGTTCTTTAAAGCCTCAGAAGCCGAGAGCGGATTCTGCAAGGCTTCGGAAAGAAATTGATGGGGCTGGTTGTTTTCATTCGGCTGACTCTGTATATATGTACGTATATTGTAATATTATATGTACACACACACACACACACACACACACACACACACACACACACACACGCACGCACGCACGCACGCACGCACGCACGCACACATACAAACGCACACATATATATATATATATATATATATATATATATATATATATATATATATATATATACATACATTTTCAGAGTGACAGAGAAACCGAATTCATTGAAAATTGTCACACAGTAAACTAAGGGTACCACCAACAAGTCTGCAAAATATCTAAAAGTTCGGACGCAAGTGGTTAACTTTTGGGGGGACGCCTTATGTGTGTGTGTTTCAACAGTGGTTAATGGGGAACAGGTATCCACTGCCCCAATGGCAGTAAAAGGCTACGGGGCCAATGAATTTTAAACCTTTAAATGATGTGTGTGTGTGTGTGTGTGTGTGTGTGTGTGTGTGTGTGTGTGTGTGTGTGTGTTTTGTGCGTGTGTGTATGTGTGTGTGTTTTGTGCGTGCGTGCGTGTATGTATGTATGTATGTATGTGTGTGTGTGTGTGTGTGTGTGTGTGTGTGTGTGTGTGTATGTGTGTGTGTGTGTGTGTGTGTGTGTGTGTGTGTGTGTGTGTATCTGTGTTTTTGTGCCTGTCTCTGTCGTCATAAGTGTGGTTTTGTGTACATGTGTGCACGCAATTGTATGTTTGTCAGTAGTATCAACACAACTTTCTACATTTATATACTGGAAAAAAAAAATGCGAATCATCAAAATCAGAAAAAAAAGTCTTCAAAATGCGTCAGAGGAAACACTGATCTATCAGAAAAAAAACAACAACCCAAATAACAAAAAACAAAAACAAAAAAACAAAACAAACCTTTTCTACTAGCTTCATTGATTGTTTTGACATCATTTAGTAAACAAACAATTTCATATCAAACATCATATCACTGTCTGGAATTATTTTCCATCATGAGAATGTCACTTTTTAATCTCAACGCTTTAGACACGCCGTTGATGGATCCGTATCTCTTTATTCCAGCCTGCCAGGGAAAACCCACTATCTCTATCATCTGTAACGATCAAAACAAGCTGTTTTAGCCATACATTTGTTAGTTTGTGTGCATATGTGTTCGTATTTTTAGGTGTGTGTGTGTGTGTGTGTGTGTGTGTGTGTGTGTGTGTGTGTGTGTGTGTGTGTGTGTGTGTGTGTGTGTGTGTGTGTGTGTGTGTGTGTGTGTGTGTGTGTGTGTGAATGCGAGAACATGTGCATATGTATTTATGTATGTATGTATGTAGATATATTTATATCTGTGTGTGTGTGCGTATGTCTCTGTGTGTGTGCGTGTGTGTTTGTGTGTGTGTGTGTGTGTATGTGTGTGTGTGTGTGTGTGTGTGTGTGTGTGTGTGTGTGTGTGTGTGTGTGTGTGTGTGTGTGTGTGTGTGTGTGTTTGTAAATAGATATAAAGATAGACAGACAAACAGATGCATTGACATATGCGTATATAGAGATAGATCGATAGGTTGAGAGACAGACAGATAGATAGATAGACAGATAACAGAGTAGGGAAGCTCAAAACCAAATGGAACAAGGCACGGGACAGACAGACAAAATGCCAAATTTCATTAAAAAAAAAAAAAAAAAAAAAAATCGAATTGCTGGCACTGTGCAGCTTCGTCTGATTTCTAATGTATACGAGCAT
>NC_134880.1:23937245-23939745 GCF_041734735.1 Babylonia areolata
TTAAAGTATTCTTATATCCTGCACATGATAGCGAAGATGAAAATAATGGGGGAATTGGCATAGCCAGAAAGGAAGGTGGGAAGGGTGGGGCTTTCGTCTCAGGTGTACATAGACCATGTGCTGACAGACAATTAGTGTGTAGTGTATAGCATGCCATTCAAAGGACACACAGCAATGCGTGAAATTTCTGTTACTTCGAAACAATCAGAAAGACGGCGAGAAAACAAATGACTTGTTGGACAGAATGGAGATAGAGAGACAGAGAGACAAAGAGGCAGACAGAGAGACAGAGACACAGAGACAGCGAGAGACAGAGAGGCAGGAAGGCAGACAGACAGACAGGCAAGATTAGGAAGTTGAGAAAGGAAAGTAAAGAAGGAGAAGGGGTGTGCTTTATTGAGAGAGAGAGAGAGAGAGAGAGAGAGAGAGAGAGAGAGAGAGAGAGACAGACAGACAGACAGAGAGACAAAGAGAGAGAGAGACAGGGACAGAGGCAGAGACAGAGAAACAGAGAAAGAGAGAGAAAGAGAAGATAGAAAGAGAGAGAAGAGAGAGGGAGAGAGAAGAGAGAGAGAGAGAAAAGACAGAGATAAAGAGACAGAGACAGAGAGAGACAGAGAGAGACAGAGGGAGAGAGAGATGCAAGTGGTAGAGAGCAGAAAAAGTTGGAAGAGATATTAGAAAAAGAAGAAGAAGAAGAAGTTTAGGAGAAGAAGACGTTTTCAAGAAGAAGAAGAAGAAGAAGAAGAAGTTAGAGGAAAAAAAAAAAAAAAAAGATATCGGATGAAAAAGTCCCGCAGCTCAAATCTGTTCCATTCAATTCACGTTGTTTATGGCCAAATTTCCCTGGCCTGTTAACCCATTTCTTGCTGAGAGAGGGATACAGAGAGACAGAGACAGAGACTCAGAGACAGAGACACAGACACAGAAACAGAGACAGAGAGGGAAAAGAATTAAGAAATAAAGAGAGAAGATGATTTACCCCCCCACTTTCATTATCCCCCTCGGAGGAATACACAATGATTTATGACAAATATCTTTCAGCTCAGTCAAATAGATAGCAATATATAAACAGCATGGGGGAAATTGCGCGGTTGTAAATCGTACATTTCTATCCAAACGATTAGATTACGATGGTCAATGTAATATCGACATGCCTTTTTTTAACGAGAAGCTGGATACGTTGATCATGACACAGTAAATTGAAATACGGAAACCTTTAATAGGTGGAGGAGGAAGGGCGGTGGTCCAGGAAGAAAAGAAGAAGAAGAAGAAGGAGAACAAGAACAAGGAGGAGAAGAAGAACAAGAAGAACAAGAATAAGAAGGAGAAGAAGAACAAGAAGGGGGAGAAGAAGAACAACAAGAACAAGAAGAACAAGAACAAGAAGGAGGAGAAGAACAAGAACAAGAAGAAGAAAGAGGAGGAGGAGGAGAAGAAGAAGAAGAAGAAGAAGAAGAAGAAGAAGAAGAAGAAGAATAACAACAACAACAACAACAACAACAGCATCATCATAACAGCATCCTTGTTGTTGGTGGTTTTCTTTTTAAACTCATTTCACGGGGAGTGTATGATAATAGGATATATCTTGGTTGTGTCAAGGTTTTTTGTTTGTTCTTTTTTTTTTATCTTAAAAACCTTTTTTTTTTAGTTCGATGTTTTATAAGTCACTGTTCATCCCCGCAACTTTGATGCAGTTCGGGAGTTAGTGATGTTGATATATTTGCAGGTTTAATCAAAAGCTGACCAATACAACAACAAGAACAAAAACAAAACAAGAGAGGCAAGGCCTTCAAGACTCACTTGTGACACACTTTTAAACAAAATCCAAGCTTTTTATGTATTGAGTATCATTTCAAAATGTAATGTTTAAGATGAGAAAGATCAGTTTAAAGCACATTAATCCCCTAGCATTAATTACAGAGTAATTTCCTTTTTTTTTATTACTATCTGCACCAAAACGTTTGCAAAATAAATAAAACGTCCATGCTTAGCAAAAGAAGTTCCTGTTTGAACAAAAAATGATAATAATGACTCCTCTTGTTTTTGTGTCAGAATAAGAGGTCAAAGTGCAAGGTTTAGAGAATACAAAAAATATGAACATAACAGTAAATGCAGTTTGCATATAATTAGGCTTCTTTTTTATTTTTTTGTGCCCATCCCAGAGGTGCAATATTGCTTCAAACAAGATGACTGGAAAGAACCGATTTTTTCCTATTTTTATGCCAAATTTGGTGTCAACTGACAAAGCATTTGCAGAGAAAATGTCAATGTTAAAGTTTACCACGGACACACAGACACACAGACACACGGACACAGACACAGACACAGACACAGACACACACACACACACACACACACACACACACACACACACACACATACACACACACACACACAAACACACACACACACACACAAACACACACACACACAAACACACACACACACACAGACAATCGAACACCGGGTTAAAACATAGACTCACTTTGTTTACACC
>NC_134880.1:23952245-23954745 GCF_041734735.1 Babylonia areolata
TATTAGAAACAGAGTTCTACATAACAGTTCTGTTAGAAACAGAGTTATACATTACAGCTCTGACAGAAACAGAGTTATTCCTATTAGAAACAGAGTTCTACATTACAGCTCTGTTAGAAACAGAGTTCGTCATTACAGCTCTGACAGAAACAGAGTTATTCCTATTAGAAACAGAATTCTACATTACAGCTCTGTTAGAAACAGAGTTCTTCATTACAGCTCTGACAGAAACAGAGTTCTTCATTACAGCTCTGTTAGAAACAGAGTTCTTCATTACAGCTCTGACAGAAACAGAGTTCTTCATTACAGCTCTGTTAGAAACAGAGTTCTTCATTACAGCTCTGTTAGAAACAGAGTTCTTCATTACAGCTCTGTTAGAAACAGAGTTCTTCATTACAGCTCTGTTAGAAACAGAGTTCTTCGTTACACACTCTGACAGAAACAGAGTTAGTCCTTACAGTTCTATTAGAAAGAGAGTACTTCATTACAGCTCTGTTGGAAAGAGAGTTCTTCATGACAGTTCTATTAGAAAGAGAGTTCTTCATTACAGTTCTTTTAGAAACAGAGTTATACATTACAGCTCTGTTGGAAAGAGAGTTCTTCATTACAGTTCTATTAGAAAGAGAGTTCTTCATTACAGTTCTATTAGAAACAGAGTTATACATTACAGCTCTGACAGAAACAGAGTTATTCCTATTAGAAACAGAATTCTTCATTACAGCTCTGTTAGAAACAGAGTTCTTCATTACAGCTCTGTTAGAAACAGAGTTCTTCATTACAGCTCTGTTAGAAACAGAGTTCTTCATTACAGCTCTGACAGAAACAGAGTTCTTCATTACAGCTCTGTTAGAAACAGAGTTCTTCATTACAGCTCTGACAGAAACAGAGTTATTCCTATTAGAAACAGAATTCTACATTACAGCTCTGTTAGAAACAGAGTTCTTCATTACAGCTCTGACAGAAACAGAGTTAGTCCTTACAGTTCTATTAGAAAGAGAGTACTTCATTACAGCTCTGTTGGAAAGAGAGTTCTTCATTACAGTTCTATTAGAAACAGAGTTATACATCACAGCTCTGACAGAAACAGAGTTATTCCTATTAGAAACAGAATTCTACATTACAGCTCTGTTAGAAACAGAGTTCTACATTACAGCTCTGTTAGAAACAGAGTTCTACATTACAGCTCTGTTAGAAACAGAGTTCTACATTACAGCTCTGTTAGAAACAGAGTTCTTCATTACAGCTCTGACAGAAACAGAGTTATTCCTATTAGAAACAGAATTCTACATTACAGCTCTGTTAGAAACAGAGTTCTTCATTACAGCTCTGACAGAAACAGAGTTCTTCATTACAGCTCTGACAGAAACAGAGATCTTCATTGCAGCTCTGTTAGAAACTGATTTTCTTTATTACTGCTGTGTTGTATACATAGTTCTTCATTGGAGATCTGTTAGAAAAAAAAAATTCTTTATTACACCTCTGTTTTATATATATATATATATATATATATATATATATATATATATATATATATATATATATATATATATATATATATATATATATATATATATATATATATATATATATATATATATATATATAGTTCTTCATTGCAACTCTGTTAGAAACAACAGAGTTTCTTTATTACAGATCTGTTATATACATAATTCTTCATTACAGCTCTGTTAGAAACAAGTTTATTTATTACAGCTCTGTTATATATATATATAGTTCTTCATTGCAGCTCTGTTAGAAATCAGCTTCTTTATTACAGATCTGTTATATACATAGTTCTTCATTACAGCTCTGTTAGAAACAAGCTTCTTTATTACAGCTGTGTTATATACATAGTTCTTCATTACAGCTCTGTTAGAAACAAGCTTCTTTATTACAGCTGTGTTATATACATAGTTCTTCATTACAGCTCTGTTAGAAACAAGCTTCTTTATTACAGCTGTGTTATATACATAGTTCTTCATTACAGCTCTGTTAGAAACAAGCTTCTTTATTACAGCTCTGTTATATACATAGTTCTTCATTACAGCTCTGTTAGAAACATAGTTCTTTATTACAGCTCTGTTATATACATAGTTCTTCATTACAGCTCTGTTAGAAACAAGCTTCTTTATTACAGCTCTGTTATATACATAGTTCTTCATTACAGCTCTGTTAGAAAAAAAAGAGTTCTTTATTACATTTCTCTTATATACATAGTTTTTCATTACATCTCTGTTATATACATGATTCCTCATTACAGCTCTGTTAGAAACAGAGTTCTTTATTATAGCTCTGTTAGAAACAAAGAAACAAAAAAGTAAAATGCAACACAAAGTTCTGATGGGAGAGTGCGATTCTAAATAACACAGCAACAACAACAACAACAACAACAAAATAAATAAATAAATAAAAAAATAAAAAAATCACGAGATGTTTAAGAGTTTAAGATAGGTTTGCAAGCAAAGGAGAAAAAAAAAGTGAAGAGAGGAGTGAGGAGTAG
>NC_134880.1:23962245-23964745 GCF_041734735.1 Babylonia areolata
CCATACAGCCATACATACATACACATGCATATGTACATACGTAGACGTGGGAATGTGCAGTTAATAACTTAATCATTCAGCATGGGATTAAAACAAAAAATCATTTACATTATGTTGATGTGTTTGCAATATTTTCTTTTGAATGATATGGATTGTTTAACACTTTACTGCCCTTTACCAAACTTTCATCCACGCTTTTTGTCTTGATACGGTAAAAAGACAGAATTGAAATGTCACTGAGTGAAACAAAGAAGGCATGAGGATACTAACATATACACGCACTCATTTAGTTGTATGCACGTACGCACAACACGCATGCACGCGAGCACATGCACACTGCATACATGCATACATGCACTCATGCATAAAGGGCACCATAATTATACAAGAACGCTTAATCATCTCCAAAAGAGAAATTATTGACTTGATAAAAGGCGACTCAAAGAAAGTATTTCATCAACAGTACAACACATAGTTTCAGTCAGCTTTCAATTGAAATAAATCATAAACAAATCTTTGTGTCAGTATTTTTTTCTTCTTTATTTTATTATTATTATCATTATTATGATGATGATGATGATGTTTTTTTAAATAATTTATTCATTTATCTATTCATTTATTTTATTTTATTTTTTGATTATAAGATAAAAAGTTGAGCAAGCAACATCAAAACAAAACAACGGGAAGTAAACCGAATATATAATAAAATAATAAAACGCAATATGCACATTACTATTAAAATGCGCAGCTAAATAATCACATATTATAACTTGACTACCTATGTATACAGATGCATCTCAGATACAAAATGCAGCATACTGGACTAATATACTATTTCTTTCTTTTTTTTAATCAGATATAACTATGACTGCCTGCCTTGATATTCACATCCATATGAAACTTAACGTGCAACACGCTAAAAAAATAGAATAATGTTGTTGTTGATGATGATGATAATAATAATAATAATAATAATAAGCTCAACGAAGTAATCACGTACACGTCAGACGACATTAATTATACATTTGCATAATCTCATACAAAAAAAATGCTGAGCGCGAATATAATAATTTTAAAAAAAAGCCTGTCTTTCGCATTCACTCTCGTTTTCATATCAAGAATCACACATATAGATATTACATATGTACTTAATAATAAAAAAAAAAAAAAGTAAAACAACACACACACACACGAAAAATATCCATACTGTGGTTTGAAAAATAAAATGAAGCATCGTGTTGAAGGCCGATAAATTACGTCAAACACCCCGAACACAAAAGGTCAACACTGCCATGGAAATGGCGTGATTCATTTTGCTGTTATCTGATTATGTATCATTTGGCTTGTCAGCCTTTTTCATATCTGTTTTGTTGTTGTTGTTGTTGTTTTCTTCTAGCTCATAATATTTGCATCAATCTCTTCCACAAAACAGGAATTTATCTCTGACCGTCAGTTTGATTTTTTGTTGTTGTCTTTTTACCCATTGTTTATGTCTGTTTCATGTCTGTCTCTCTGAATGTCTGTCTGTCTCTTTTTGTCTCTCATCTTTAATTATAAAAAAACAACAACAACAAAAAACATACTCTGTGTGTGTGTGTGTGTGTGTGTGTGTGTGTGTGTGTGTGTGTGTGTGTGTGTGTGTGTCTGTGACTGTGTGTCTGTATTTGTCTGTCTGAACATGTTCGGATATGTTTTTTTTCCGGATATGTTTGGAACGATGGCGTTTGAAATGTCAAGAACAGTCGCACAGTTTAGTTCTTGGCCGAAAAGCGTACTGTCAAGGCAGGTTGTTTCCCCCCAAAAGTTCGTCTTTTTTTCTTTCTTTCTTTCTTTTTTTGGTTTTCGGGTTTGTTTGGTTGTTTTTTTTTTTGTTTTGTTGTTGTTGTTGTTGTTGTTTTCTTCTTCTTCTTCTTCTTTGTGTGTGTGTGTGTGTGTGTGTGTGTGTGTGTGTGTGTGTGTGTGTGTGTGTGTGTGTTCTTTACAATACATGCCAAGGTAAGGGTGACATTTAAATCACGAGTTAAGAAGCCAGATTCTTTAAGGAGTGGACAGAGCTAGGGGATTGTGATGCGAACATTTGAAAAATTGTGCTCCTCTGTCTTCGTGCAATGGGGATTGTGGGACTGAAAGGCCACCACTGATATTCTCCCATGCTGGAGAGTTTTTTTGGGGGGAATTAACTCTACGGAAGAACATCGCGCACGTGGACAAGTTGGGTCTTTTACTTGGTCGACTGGAGAGCAGAAGTTTTGCAGTTCGAATTGTTGAAAAAATAAATGAATAAACAAATAAAACAAACAAACAAATAAATAAATGAATGAATGAATAAAGAAAATATAAATATGCTGCTGCTGCTTCCACCACCACTACTACTACTACTACTACTACTACTACTACTACTACTACTACTACTACTACTACTACTACTACTACTACTACTACTCCTGCTGCTGCTGCTGCTGCTACTTCCACTGCTGCTTTTCCCATATTGCTAACGGTG
>NC_134880.1:23972245-23982245 GCF_041734735.1 Babylonia areolata
CTTGGAAGAGGGCGGGATATGAGATGATAGACGAGGAGGGATAGTGCGAGCACGTGAGAGATTATGATGCTCTCCCGTCCTCTTGCTATGAAAATGCTGATGTCAACTTGACACGAAACCCCAGAACCACGCTTAAGAACTCTCTAGAGAAACAACTTATAAAATAAAGATTGAAAAAAACACACACAAAAACAAAGAAACAAACAACAACCAGTGCTTTGGCGAGGAGAAGGCCACCTCTTGAGGTGATCCACTGAGGAAGAACATGGGAAAGGGAAATCATCATGAATTCGGATGTCGAAATGTTCAGCTAGTGTGTTCACGGGAGAAAAAGTAAATAAACAAGCACGTTTCAAGACGTTACACATTAAATCTTGTATGCAGAGGGATTTCTTAGGTGAGGCATATAATACTTTAGTAGACACACGCACACACAACACACAACACACGCATACACACACACACACACACACACACACACACACACACACACACACACACACACACACATATATATATATATATATATATATATATATACATATAATTATAAGATTACAAGCATGCACGTACACACACACACACACACACACACACACACACACACACACACACACACACACACACACACAAACAAACAACCCAGACAGCGCGATGGAATGAGAAAAGGATGACACGAAACTGGTGGTAATATAGATTATCATCATAGGTTTCGGCCATCACAATCACACGATATTCAAACATCCCCTCTGGGATCAGAGTGCATTATTTCCATATCACAATTTTACTCCACACTTACGTCATGGCAGAATATAAATCAACGACACCACCAACACAACCACCACCACCACCATCAACAACAACAACAACAGCTAAAACAACGACAACAACAGCACCACCAACAACAACAATAATAACCTATTAAACTCCACTTCAATCTATCAAGGTCTCCATGCTTCGCTTCCTGATTTGTTTCACGTCATCGTTTTCTTCGCAGATGGGTGTCAGATATCATTTATGATGAAGTGTTCTTCTGGAAGATGACAACGCACAGATACAGACACACAGACACACAGACGACACAGACACACAGACACACACACACACACACACACACACACATATATATATATATATATATATATATATATATATATATAATTACAAGATTACAAGCATGCACGCACAGCACACACACACACACACACACACACACACACACACACACACACACACACACACACACACACACACACACACACATAAACAAACAAACAAACAACCCAGACAGCGCGATGGAAGGAGAAAAGGATGACACGAAACTGGCGGTAATATAGATTATCATTATAGGTTTCGGCCATCACAATCACACGATATTCACACATCCCCTCTGGGATCAGAGTGCATTATTTCCATATCACAATTTTACTCCACACTTTCGTCATGGCAGAATATAAATCAACGACACCACCAACACAACCACCACCACCACCATCAACAGCTAAAACAACGACAACAACAGCACCAACAACAACAACAATAATAACCTATTAAACTCCACTTCAATCTATCAAGGTCTCCATGCTTCGCTTCCTGGTTTGTTTCACGTCATCGTTTTCTTCGCAGATGGGTGTCAGATATCATTTATGATGAAGTGTTCTTCTGGAAGATGACAACGCACAGATACAGACACACAGTCACACATACAGAATCACAGACACAGACACACACAGACACACAGACACACAGACACACACACACACACACACACACACACACACACACACACTTTAATCTGTCAAGGTCTCCATGCTTCGCTTCCTGATTTGTTTCACGTCATCGTTTTCTTCGCAGATGGGTGTCAGATATCATTTATGATGAAGTGTTCTTCTGGAAGATGACAACGCACAGATACAGACACACAGACACACACAGACGCAGACACACACACACACACACACACAGACACACACAGACACACAGACACAGACACACACACACACACACACACACACACACACACACACACACACACACACACACACACACACACACACACACACACACACACACACACACACAACTTCTTTATCTATTTACAAATGCACGTCATCATTTTCTTTGCAGGTGGGTGTCATTTATCACATAAGTCGAAGTGACCTTCCGGGATATGACAACGCGCGTGCACACACACACACACACACACACACACACACACACACACACACACACTTCAAAAAGAAGAAGAAAGAAAGAAGGAAAGAAGGAAAGAAAGACGGGAAGGGAGAGAGGGAGAGGGAGAGTATAATAATACGTGTTATTTATGCTCTCTCTCTCTCTCTCTCTCTCTCTCTCTCTCTCTCTCTCTCTCTCTCTCTCTCTCTCTCTCTCTCTCTCTCTCTCTCTCTCTCTCTCTCACTCTGTCTGTCTGTCTGTCTGTCTGTCTCTCTCTCTCTCTGTCAGAACAGGTTATTGTACTGTTGACCATTACGTAAGACTAAGCTATACGTAGCATTCGTAGACTTAAAAAAAGCATTTGAATCTGTGAGCAGAAACATCCTGTGGAGTACTCTCAGAAAAAGCGGGGTACATGGAAAGTTTCACATGGCCGTTAAAAGTATTTGCGATTCTGCACTTGTATGTGTTCGTGACAAAGGTATTCATTCAGACTTTTTTTTTCAGTGTCCACGAGGGGTTAAACAAGATTGTCTGCTAAGCCCACAATTGTTTTCCTTTTTTCATCAATGAATTGGCAGTGGAGATATCAAAGAAGGGTAGACATGGAATTCAAAGAATACCTGGCGCAACAGAATTGTTCTTGATACTATTTGCTGATTACACACCCATAGAGTTATTAAATCAATCAAATGCCCTCAAGCAAGAAACAGACAGACTACAATTAACAGTAAATCTCGATAAGACCAACATTATAGTTTTCCGCAATGGAGGTAATCTTTCGACTCATGAAAAATGGTGCTATGGTAATAGGGAAATAAAAGTAACCAATACATACAAAATTTGGGAATGTTACTCACATCCAAATTGAGTTTGATGTCTGTGTGGGATGATGCAAATAGAAAAGGGAAAAAGGTGTAATTAAAATTATAAAATCACTAATGACACTGCGTTCGACTGACGCACAGCTTATCTGGAAACTTTTCGACACACAAGTGGAACCAGCCTTGAACCGCGGAGCGGAAATACGGGGACTCATGACAAATAATCAAATTGAAAAGGTACATACATTTGTAATGAAGCGCTTTCTTGGTGTCCCATTACATTCATCAAGTACTATAATAGATGGCGAAACCGACAGGTACCCATTGCATATTAAATCAATTGTAAAATGCTTAAAATATTGGCTCAAACTAACAAGACTGCCAACATCACGATTGTGTAGACAAGCATACGAGATGCTGCAGCTACAAGAGAAGGGCAAACAGAACTGGGTATTCCATATCAAGAAAACACTAACGGAGCATGGATTCGGTCTTGTTTGGATGTGTCAAGGAGTAGGGCACGAGAGCGGCTTTGTATCGGAATTCAAAGATAGAATTATACCACGTTACAAACAAAACTGGCGCGGTGAAATAGAGAGCAATGATAGGTATGAATAGTTTTGTTCATTTAAATCAATATTCCAAAACAGAGAAGTGCATTAAGATCATAACAAATACATGGCATAAACTCTGCTTTGCGAGGTTCAGATTGAATGCCAACAGAAGATGGTTCGATTCAGAGATTGCAACATCTACTTGCCCAATGTGTGGCGAAAGCCCAGAAGATGAAAATCATTTCATATTTAACTGCAAAAGACACGATGAAATGCGAAAAAAACTTTACCTTTTTTTCAGTACAGCTCCAACGCATAGAAAAGATTTGTTCGGCATACTGATGACAGAAAATGAAAATATATGATACTTTCACTTACAAAATATGTGTCCGAGGCAATACTTATACGGAAAACGCCCATCATCGGTCCAAATACTCATTAATCAATTGAAAATTAGTATGGGTTCTATGAGGAAAAAAGCGTAGACAAAACAGAAGGATTACATTTGGATGGTCAATCTCGATAATGTAATTATATGATGTGTTCGTATTGATATGATGGGTTTTGATGTTCAGGCATAAATATTTATTTCAAGATTTATATGTACTTCAGTATGTGTTTGTATTGATATGATGTGTGTTGATGTTTCACGCGTAAATATCTATCATATGATTTATAATTATGTACTTTGTTTCTATGTACTGTCCAAACCTTGCAGACAAACGACTGAAAAAAGTGCACATTACCCCCCTGTCACTTGTACTTTAAGCTAATGACAAAGTGCCATAGTGTCGCTAATATCTTATTAGTTTATTGGGTTTCATTTTTGTTTTTCCTTTCTGTTTATCTGTTTTGCACCATTTTTGTTCTGATTAGTACGTACTATGTCACTAGAGCTTTACAGCTGATGACATGAAACATTTCAGTGTTCAGTGTTCTCTGTCTGTCGCTCTCTCTCTCTCTGTATGTTACATAATGAAGACTTTGAATGTAAGACTTGAGCATTTTACTGTATATCCTCTTCTGAGGGGCTTTTGCTTTTATGAATAAACTATCCCAATCTCTCTCTCTTTGTCTGTCTGTCTGTCTCTCTCCCTCTGTCTCTCTTCCTCCGTCTGTACGTCTCTCACTTTTCTATGTTTGTAAGAAATGCAAATTAGAAAAGAACCGTGACAAACACATCCACTTTTTGTTTTGTTTTGTTTTGTTTTGTTTTTCGGTGTGTGCCTCTTTTGTTTTGACAGACACGCGATTTCCCGCTCGGAAAGAGTAATATCAACACTGCTCTTTTTCTCTCAACATGCAGATCAGCATTTTCCTTTAAAAAAAAAAAAAAATCCTTCTTTTATAGTTTGTGCATGGCATTTTAAGGATGGGTAAAATTCCAATCACGATTTCCATCAAATTCTTAGAGCATGCAAAGCTGGAGAGAAAAGTAAGGGGGTGGGACGGGAGGGGTGGGGGGCGGGGGTGGGGGGGGGGTGGAGGGAGGAGGAGATAATGATGGTGGAAAGAGGCGGGTGGGGAACCTCTGGTAAACAGTCTTTTACCGCCTTCAAGAATTTCTGATGTCGGCTTGACCCACCACCATTTTTTGTTTGCTATTTTTTGCCAGCTACTGAACTTTTTTTTTTTTTTTTTTAAGAGGTAATAGGAAAAGAGCAGCATTTTGACGTGGCGAAACACAACTTACGTTTTGATCAACTTGGTGGGCTAAGAAGCAAAAAATGATGTGAAGATGCTTGCCCAGTGAACGGACCCTCCTCGCCCTTTTTTTGTCAACCCCCCTCCCCACTACAACCCACCTCCCAGAAACACAAAAACAAACAAACCAAAAAAAAAAAAAAAAAAAAAAGTATTATAATTTCCCCCATCGCAATGCGGATGAGGCAGATTGTACATATTTTTGTTGTTCTTCTTCATGTTCTTGTTGTGAAAATGATCACCCAGGCTTTATATGAATAAGCTCCCAACGAGGTGTCAAGTAATAAACAAAAGTGAGGGAAAAAAATAAGAAAAGAAAAGAAAAAGAAGCGTGTGTGTGTGTGTGTGTGTGTGTGTGTGTGTGTGTGTGTGTGTGTGTGTGTGTGTGTGTGTGTGTGTGTGTGTGTGTGTGTGTGTGTGTGTGTGTGTGTGTGTGTTTACTTTGGCCAATGGTCAATGTGTTTGATACATCGAAAAAAAGAAGAAAAAAAGAAAGAAGAAAATCGGGTAATCCATGGAGTGCACGCAGGTGAGACCAATAATAATTAAGGTCATGCCAAGAAGCACTGAACTTTTTTTCTTTTCTTTTTTTTTAGAGCAGGTTATCTGCGCATGCCATACACGCTCAAGGAAACGCGCACACTGAAAAGACTGTGATCGAGTCGGGGAATCGGAGGGTGGTGGATCCAATTATTCCAAACAGGATTTCATTCTATAATCTGAAGAACAGGATTCTAATCATTTAACCGAAAAAAGAAGAAAAAAAGAAGAAGAAATAAACGACATCCTTTTCACCCCCTCAAGGTAGCACAGTTGTTTGCCCCTGGTGGACACATTCCTAAGGACATCAGTTTAACTTCCGGCTGCCTTCACATGCTTGATGTTTCCATGTTCTGCTTCTATCAGTTTTGGGGCAGCGTTGGTATACACACCCACATACAAACACAGACATCGACACACGCACACAGTCTCACAGACGAAGGCAAAACACACACACGCGCGCGCACATACACACACGCGCGCTCGCGCGCACACCCACACACATACAGAAACACACACACACACACACACACACACACACACACACTTGTGCACATTCGAAAGCTCACATACACAAACGAACACACACATGCTCTCTCTCTCTCTCTCACACACACACACACACACACACACACACACACACACACCACATATCAGTTTACTTTCGATACTTCTTCACAAACAAGGACAAGGTAACAAAAAAATTAATAAGGAAAAGAACAAAATGACATTTTATGTTAAAAAAACAACCACGTGACATTCACCACCACGTCATAATTCCAAACAAGTTCGTTTCTTCAACCACCTGGAGAGAAAAATATTAACATCGATCCTTGCCCTTCGCAAGCACAGATGAATATTATTGTGTCTTTTTTTTTTTTTTTTTTATTGCGTGTGATCCCAGAATAATATAACACGTGGAAAGTTTCAATGAAGGTTCCAGCTTAATTCTCGGAGCAGTACAAAAGAGGAAACAGGGAGATTACAAGATGAGGACGAGAGATCTAGGCACATCACTGCTGACGTTTTTCTGCGGTCTGAAAAGGTCATGTCGACCCGACCCCGCCACCATCTTCTTTTTTTTCTTCTTCTTCTCAGTTTAATATCTCCAGAGCTGAAGAGTTCTTCTTCAGGGAGTTAACTGTGGAGGAGGAGAGCAGCACTTTCGGCGTTTGAGGAGAGGATAACCCTTGGACTGGTCCGTTGAATTTGAAGGGCATGATGAAAAAAAAAACAACAAAAAAAACATGTAAAGATGCTTGGCCGGTGGATTAAAAAGAAGAATAATGTGTACAAAATCTCTCTCTCTCTCTCTCTCTCTCTCTCTCTCTCTCTCTCTCTCTCTCTCTCTCTCTCTCTCTCACACACACACACACACACACACACACACACACACACAGACAATAAACAACTACAGTGATATAAGAATACAACAGAAAGAGCATGTAGAAGTTGCCCGGACGTAACAGTCACAGCAACATTTTGAAAGTCTGGCGGTTAGCATGCTTCACTTAGATCAGGGTGATTATTATTATTATCATTATTAGTTTGCACACGCGCGCGCTCGCGCGCGCGCGCGCGCGCGCGCGTGTGTGTGTGTGTGTGTGTGTGTGTGTGTGTGTGTGTGTGTGTGTGTGTGTGAATATCATAATCTTTTTTTAAACATATCACACTTTCTTTTTCTTTTTTTTTTTTTTTTTTTTTGCCTGACAATTTCGTGGTTGTCGTGAAGATCAAATTATATATAATCCACCGCTTTTCTCCTCCCTAGCCTCCATGGCTCCCACCCCCACCCCCACCCCCATCCCCCAACCTACCCCCAGCACCACCCTCACCCCCATCCCCCTACCCCCACCCCTCACTCCCCCACCCCCAACCCCCAAACCCCCGGGCTCCCAACCACCCTTCCCTTAAAAAAAAAAAAAAAAAAAAAAAAAACTCCAGCCGTCCCTATTTCCTGCTTCCTGATATGTGTTGCATGGAGCGATTTTTCTAACGGATTTGATAATAACCTTCTTCACACGGAAAAGCATTTCCTGGGAAATGACAGAAACGGTCGGTCTTAGCGTTGCCGGGTAGGCTGGCTATAGCAACTCCTGTGGCCCTTCCTGTCTTCTACCCTAACCCCCTCCCCCCCCCCCACCCCCCAACGTCACCCCCCACCGTCCACCCCCTCCGACCTCCTTCTCCGAAGACGTGCAAGGAAATCCTGTTTGATACATCGGCAGAGTTGTAGGCGTAATGGGGGTGGGGGCGTGGGGGTGGGGCGGTATTTGAAAAGAAACCATGTTTGGAAATTGGAAACAAATAACGTATCGTATAGGTTGTTGCAAGAAAACAAATTGGAAACAAAAACTTATCACATCACATAAGCTGTTGCTTGCTAGAAATCCGTATGATCCATCATCAGACTGTTTCTGGTATCGGTAACGACGTGTTCCTTCAATTTGCGCAGCTATAGTAGTGTGTTGTTTTCAGCTCATCTCTGTTGTTCTCGTTGTCATCATCATTCTTCCTCCTCCTCCTCCTCCTCCTCCTCTTCTTCTTCTTCTTGTATTAGATTGTGTAATTCAGCAGTCTGCATTGTATCTGTGGCAGCTAGTCTGTACAAGTACGAACTGTGTACAAAGCAGCAGTACTTACAACATAAACAGTAGTGGTTGTTGGAACAACATACGGTTTATCAGTACACAGTGGAGGAGTGAATGACCAACAAAAGTTGCAACAGAAGCAGCAGCAGCAGCAGCAGCGGTATAAAATAATGAACGAAAAAAATCTGATCGGCTTCTGAGCTTCGTAGTATGGCCTCCACTCCTTTCTGAAAATCATACACATGCACACATGCAGGGGCAGAGAAAGAGAAAGAGGGGAAGGGGGAGAGAGAGGGGGAGAAAGAGAGAGGGGGTGAGAGAGAGAAAAGAGAGTGTGAGGAAGAAGAGAGAGAGAGAGGGGGGAGAGGGGGAGAGATTTGGGTGTGAAAGAGAGAGGGGGTGAGAGAGAGAAAAGAGAGTGTGAGGAAGGGGAGAGAGGGGAGGGGAAGGGGGGGGGGGGGAGAGAGGGGGGAGAAAGAGACAAGGGGTGAGAGAGAGAGAGAGAAGAGAGTGTGAGGAAGAAGAGAGAGAGAGAGAGAGAGAGGAGAGGGGGAGAGATTTGGGTGTGAAAGAGAGAGGGGGTGAGAGAGAGAAAGAAAAGAGAGTGTGAGGAAAGAGAGAGAGAGGGAGGGAGAGGGGTAGAGAGAGGGGTGAAAAAGAGAGAGGGGTGAGAGAGAGAGAAAAGAGTGTGAGGAAGGAGACAGAGAGAGAGAGAGAGAGAGAGAGAGAGAGAGAGAGAGAGATGAAAGATGGTTCAGGGTGTAGTAAACCAATGAGCCAGGCAGTATTTAGGACATCTTTGACAAAGAAAATTTGCGAAGCGCGCAAAAGCCCACCATATACGGTTTAAACTGATATACTTTTACAAAGCACATATTTGTTAACTAACTCTGTCAGCATGTCTTAATCTGAATAAGATGTTACAGAAAGGGAGAGAGAGAGAGAGAGGGAGAGACAGAGAGAGAGAGAGAGAGAGAGAGAGAGAGAGAGAGAGATTGATAGACATAGATAAATAGATAGATTGATAGATATATAAATATACAGACAGACAGCCAGGCAAACATAAAGATGTAGGGGGTGGGGGGGGGGGGGAGGGAGGAGAAAAAGTAGGAAATATTAATGGACTGCATTTCATTAATTGGACGCTGCAGGCTACTTAGGGAATGTTACTCGCATTTGTCATCCTTTGAAAATCAGCTAGCTTGTAAGTTATTTCTATTCCTTGATTAATCATTTCGTTAAAAAAAAAAAAAGAATAAAAAAAAGAAAAAAAAAAGAAAGAAACTCGAACCAGCGCAGGCGCGCTTGGACTTATGCATACATACAAGTGCGCATCCGCGCGCGCGTACATACATCAACGAACAGAGAGAGAGAGAGAGAGAGAGAGAGAGAGAGAGAGAGAGAGAGAGGAGAGAGATAATTAATCATTAATAAGTTGAAATTTAATCAACAACATTTCATTAATGAACGCCGCAGGCTGCTCCTCATGGAATCACTCCTTTTTTTTTCTATTTCGTTTTTTCATGTTTACTGGAATATGTCTGTCTGTTTGTCTTCTGTCAGTGTGCATTGACATCCGTGCTTAATTTCCCTCTGTGTGTGTGTGTGTGTG
>NC_134880.1:23987245-23994745 GCF_041734735.1 Babylonia areolata
TACGATTCGTGATCGTGTGTTATTTTCTCGCTGATAAATCGTGTACCATAGTTTTCACTGAACACTAACAGGCGGAGGCCGAAACGCGGAGGGTGTCTTTTTTAACCTGTTGCTAGTGGTGTGGGAGGATACGGGCGCCGCATCTGCCCCAGTCTACGGCGGACGACCATCACCCCACAGCCGCCTGCGTGCAGAGTCGTGACTAGGAACTGCCAGCAGCATCCTCTGCCTGTATCCGTTACCACTTCTCCATCGCCACAGGGCTTGGGAAAGCTGGGTGTTGAAGCGTTTGCTGATCCAGTGCCAGCTACGCGGGACAGGACGCGTTGTCTGCATGACAGACAGCATTATCCCGAAGATACTATTGTATGGCCTGCTGAAGGAAGGCCACCGCGAACTTGGAAGACACTGCAAGCGCTTCAAGGACACCTTGAAGACAAACCTCAAAGCCTGTGTCATAGACATCGCTTCCTGGGAAACTGATGCCCTTGACCGCTGTCGCTGGAGGATGCTGTGCTCTGGTGGTATAAATACGTTTGAAAACAAGAGAACGCTGGCCATTAGGGAGAAGCATGAGCGAAGGAAGCAGGGCTCAACTTCTGGAGACGCTTTCCCTTGCAACACCGGAGGGAAGTGCTGTGCATCCAGAATAGGCCTCTTCTCCCATATGAGGACACACACCGACAGATAAGCCTACCTACCTACTCATCCGTCGGTCCGACGGGAGACTCCATCATCATCAGTGGTGTCGGGAGGAAGGAGGAGGGGAAGACAGAAGACAACATTGAGGAGTGGACAGGGAAAGCGTTCACAGAGACTCAGGCACTGACACACAACCGCAAGGGATGGAGGAAACTGATGGAAATCTCATCTGGACGGACGGCGCCCCGGCCCGATGACTCCAACAGGAGTTAAGGGCGAAAAGCAAGGCAAGGCAAGGCAAGTGGTGTCGTTCCAAACTAAATGTGGACGACGCTTCGAAGCTGCCCAGCTTCTGTCCAGCTGTCTGTTCATTGTCAGCATGTCTGGTGACGGCCGAGCGAAGATGAATAATAATAATAATAATAATAATAATAATAATAATAATAATAATGACAATGATGATGATGATAATGATAATGTAGAAGTAGTAGTATGATAATAATGAGAATGATAATAATGATGATTATGCAAAACATGATGATGATGATGATTATGACGATTTGATTACAAGAACAACAACAACAACAACAATAATAACAATAACACTTATAATAACAATAATAATACGAACATATGATACTCAGTCGTGTCCGACAAAATGAAAGACGAGGAGTCAACTGCTGTATGGATTATCTGGGCTAGACTTTGATTGCGATTATCAGAGAGTGTCATTCCCACTCTCTCGGCCAATAGGGCTTTTAGGACAGTCGGTGTTGAGATGGTTCCCAAAGGCCAACTAGCCCCCAAGGCTGCAGCACTAAGAGCCAGTGCAGTATGGCGTCCTAGTTCGAGAGTCATAGTCCTTCACAAAGGAATAGGCTGTGTAAATGACTTCCCATTGTCTTGGAAAAAACCCATTAATCATACAGTTCTCACTTTGCTGTTGTTCAGTTGTTCAAACTAGAACAACAGCAATCATCATCATCATCATCATCATCATAACCATAATGATAATCATAATGCTGATGATGGGTATTTATAATGTGCTATACCTCCTTAGTATATATGGGCCAAGAGCGCTAACAATTAGCGTTAATGATGGGGGGGGGGGGGGGGGGAGGGGGAGGGGTTAAAAAATAACACCACGGGGCATTATCGCCAAGAGTTACAGACAAGGCAAATTTGTCAGTAACCCCACATGCACACATACGCGCGCGCGAGTTAAGGACGTAGAAAACGTAATATTTTAAGGATAGACATCGATACTTTATCAACGTTATCATCGCTGACGTCAATTTTTTTTCTCACTAACAACACGCGTCTTCTCTCTCTCTCTCTCTCTCTCTCTCTCTCTCTGTCTTCTCTCTCTCTCTCTCTCTCTCACCCTGTCTTCTCTCTCTCTCTCTCTCACACACACACACACACACACACACACACACACACACACTCACTCGCTCGCTTGTTTGCTCCCTCAGAGGCAAATTATAACGGATGTCCATTTTGCACGGAAATAGCCCCTTTCCGGTCGTTTGAAAATAGCGGGGATGGGGGTGGTCGCCGTTTACCATGCGGCATTTTTTTTTTGGTTTCTGGTTTCGGAACCACATTTTTAGAGAGACATACAGACAGACAGACAGACAGACAGAGACAGAGAAAGACATAGAAAGACAGAGAGAGAAGGACAGAGATAGAGAGACAGAGAGAGGGGCAGTAAGAGAGACAAAGCAAAAGAGAGAAAGAGAGAGGGAGGGGGGACGTTACTCTTTGTGTTACACTTTAGCCAGGCCGTACGACCGGATGGGTGGCGAGGGGGCGGAGGGGGGGGGAGGGGGGGGCGAGGTTGGCGCGGCGGGGCGTTGGGAGGGAGGGGAGGGGGTGGGTGGGTAACAGGCAGTTTGTCGTTGAACTATTTGACACATCGGACTATAGCCGTTTTGTGTGTGAGGCAAGAATAGATCCCAAGTGTGACTGGAAATATCAAACTTTGCATCTAGTCATTCGGATGAGACGATAAACCGACTTCCCGTGTGCAGCACGCACTTGGCGCACTGAAAAAAGAACCCATGGCTACTACAGTGTTGTACCCTTGCTAAATTCTGTAGACGAAATCTACTCTTGATAGGTAGAGTCGAGTGATAGCCTAGAGGTAACGCGTCCGCCAAGGAAGCGAGAGAATCTGAGAGCGCTGGTTCGAATCACGGCTCAGCCGCCGATATTTTCTCCCCCTCCACTAGACTTTGAGTGGTGGTCCGGACGCCAGTCATTCGGATGAGACGGTAAACCGAGGTCCCGTGTGCAACATGCACTTAGCGTACGTAAAAGAACCCACGGCAACAAAAGGGTTGTTCCTGGCAAAATTCTGTAGAAAAATCAACTTCGATAGGAAAAACAGCAAATAAAACTGCACTCAGAAAAGATAAAAAAGGGGGTGGCGCTGTAGTGTAGCGACGCGCTCTCCCTGGGGAGAGCAGCCCGAATTTCACATAGAGAAATCTGTTGTGATAAAAAAAAAGAAAAGAAAAAAAAAGAAATACGAATACAAATATAATCATACGCATGCACTCAATGCCTGATAAAGTTATTTATTTATTTATTTGTTTATTTATTTATTTTATTTTATTTATTTATTTATTTATTTATTTATTTATTTATCTATTTATTTACTTATTTATTTATTGTACGCTTATAGTTGACTTCATCAAGTTTTTGCGCCTTATACATATTATTATTAGTAGTATTAGTCTTTTTATGTTTTTATTTTATTTTATTTTTATTTTTATTTTTTTCTCAAGGCCTGACTAAGCGCGTTGGGTTATGCTGCTGGTCAGGCATCTGCTTGGCAGATGTGGTGTAGCGTATATGGATTTGTCCGAACGGAGTGACGTCTGCCTCCTTGAGCTACTGAATCTGAAACTGAAACTGACAAAGCACGTTGGATGAAATGCTGCTGGTCAGACAACTGCATAGCAGACGTGATGTAGCATATACGGCTTTGTCCGAACATAGTGACGCCTCTCATGTTCTTTCAGTGGGCGAGAATTGCTTGGTGGCAACCGTCTTCTCTCCAAGCTTCTGACTGCAGCCGAAAACCACTAATATGGCGTGGGTCGCCCCAGTCGTGTACACTTAGCCGTTGTATCCATCTTGGGATAGCGGCTGCCGACAGAGACAGATGGAGAAGGGAGGTTTGCGTCTGCGGTCCTCAGGCTTCCCCCAACGACTACTTTGTAACTAGTTATGGGCCTGAGGCTGAGGTTGAGGAGTGACGTCTCCTTGCGAAACTGAAACTGAAATTTCAGGCTCCACACTCAGTCTTGAAATTATGGGGTGTTGTATGGCCCATCAGACTGGGAGACGAAGAAGAAACAATTACATTCATGCCATGATCAACAACAACAACAACAACAACAGCAACAACAAAGATTCATTACGTTGCTCTGGATACTTCAGCAAAATGACAGAACTGTTATCACAATACTTTCAAGAACGGTATGCACGCAGACATAATATAAACAGGTGGCGAAACAAGCAATTATAGAAAAGAATAGAATAGGATAGAATATGTCTTTATTACCAAGTGCACCGGGGTCATAAGGAAAGAATATTGGGGGTTGGGGGTAGTATATAACAAGATACGAACATAAATCGAAAATCTTACACACACACAGATACAGCAAAAAAATAAAATAAAAAAAAAAAAAAGGATACATACAAGTGCATATCAATATAGAAACTTGTGCATACTCACACATGCACGTACTGCACACACACACACACACACACACACACACACACACACACACACACACACACACACACACACACACATGCACACACACACACACACACACACAAATTCTCTCTCTCTCTATCACACACACACACACACACACACACACACACACACACACACACACACACACACACACACACACGTTTGAGCAGAAGCTGCATATTACATGTGGATGGGGTTGATGACTAGATCTTCAGGTAGATGGTTATTGATTATTGTGCGCAAATTGCCTTTTTTTCTTTTTTCTTTCTTTCTTTCTTTCTTTCTTTTTTTTTTTTTTTTTGACATATAATAACCATCTCAGGAAACGGCATAAAACAAAGGAAGCTGTGAAATAGATGACAGGTCGAGAACCCGATTATGGAGGAGTTGATTGAAGAAAAGGGGCGGCCCACTAAATTATATCAAGCTTTCGCGTGCGTGCGTGTTCTAATGAATGAGTGAGTGGAGGGGTAGAGGAGTATGCACTGTCTGTGCTTTATCTTTTGCTTGACTTTCTTTCTTTCTTTCTTTCTTTTGTTGTTGTTGTTGTTGCTGCTGTTGTTTTGTTTCTTTCTTTAATCTTCGTTTCTTTCTTTCTTTCTTTCTTTCTTTCCTAATTTCTTGCACCCTTTCTGTTTGAAACAGGGACAAGAAATTAGTAGGAAAACATACACAGCAATAGGTAAATAAATCGTTTCGATCAGTTGGGAGAAGAAGAAGAAGAAAGAGATGGAGAGAGAGAGACAGAGACAGAGACAGAGAGAGAGAGGGGGGAAGGGAGGGAGGGAGAGAGAGACAAAGACAAAGAGAGCTTTAAAGACAGACAGAGACAGAGAGGGGCGTCAAAAGAGAGAGACACAGACAGACAGACAGAGACAGATATAGAGACAGAGAGAAAGAAAGAGGCAGAGACAGAGACGCAGATGGAGACAGACAGACAAACAGACAGAGAAACACACACACACACACACACACACACACACACACACACACACACACACACACACACACACACACACACACAGAAAGAGAAAGAGAGAGGGAGAAGACTTAGCACGGAGATAGAAATTCTCATACAGAAAGATACTGATCTTAACACTCCCACACACAAGTAACACGAGAAACCGATACCCTTGTCGGCGTTTAGTCGTGACCTGAACCTATAAATAATGGTCTATAAAGGGTTGACAGCTTTATAGACCACGAAGTATGCTTGAGACGGTGCTTTACCGTTGAATGGTATGAGACGCGACATGATAGAAATGCCGTCCAATCATGGTTTCAACGATATCTCTCACTTTTGAATTTCAGCCTACGTTGTTGTTTTTAATAGTGTGGCGTAGAACACAGATATTTCAGACGACAACGCGCGCAGTCGAGACAGAGAATACGAATTGAGCACGTGCTTTACGTTTATTTCTGTATGGACACACACACTTATACATACACTTAACCGCGCGCGCGCACACACACGCACACACACACACACACACACACACGCGCGCGCGCGCGAGCGCACACACGCACACACACACACACATACACACACACAGGCACACAGACACACAATGACACAGACACAAACACACACAGAGATACACAATGACACACACACACACACACACACACACACACACACACACACACACACACACACACACACACACACCCGTCTAATATCACTGAAAGTGGAAGACGTTAAACTGAAGACTACTACTACTACTACTACACACACGCGCGCACGCACATATACGCAAACACACGAAGACACAGTCACATACAGACAGACAGACACACACACACACACACACACACACACACACACACACACACACACACACACACACACACACAGAGAGAAAGCATAAAAGGGCGTGCACACATTCACACGAACGAAAACTGTAATTGTGTCATTTTGTCCCCAATCCATCGCACCCACCACCACGATTTAAGAAAAAAAAAGAAACAAAAACAGAGATCTAAAGCCTATGGGTGATTCATTTCATTCACATGAAAAATCACACGGGTGTAGTAGGAACAAGCACTTGATATTTGTTGCACAATGTCTGACAATAGATAAAAAAAAAAAAAAGGAAGAGAAAGAGAAGAGACGAAGAAGAAGAAAAAAAGAGAAGAGAACCCACACTATAACCTGGACATCCATCATACCTCCAGTAGAACCAGTCTAGAGAGAGAGGAGCGAAGAAGATTCGTGGCTTGGAAATATGAATGGCAAGGTGGAGAGTTTGACGGGAGGGAAGAAATTCATTGGAATATAAAACTGCACTGGTCGTTTCTTAACCAAATCAAATCAAATCAAAAACACTTTATTAATCCACATGGAAATTAAGTTGTGCAATCACAGGCTCATTGTGTAAACACTGGCATAAAATCATGCGCAACATAAGAAGAGATTAAAACTAGTCAAATAAGAATTCCCAATAGCTGACGATATACTAACCCCCCCCCCCCACCCTCCACACACACATACTCATGTTAAGACAATAGGGTATTGCACAACAATATTAACAAATGAAAACATCCAACAAAAAAAGGGTATAAGATTACTAAAAATGACATGCGCGCACGCACGCACACACACCCACACACACATACACACACATGCACACACACACTGACTGACTGAAACCATTTATTGTCAGATTAACTGTTTGTTGTACTGACAAACACACACACACACACACACACACACACGTTAAGACCTTAAGGGGACATTGTTTTTTTTTTTTTTTTTTTTTTTTTTTTTTTACATGAATGCTGTTAAGTAAGGACTCAAACGCCATCTGCTTTCTTCCTCCCTGTTCTAACGCCATCTGCTTTCTTCCTCTCTGTTCTAACGCCATCTGCTTTCTTCCTCCCTGTTCTAACGCCATCTGCTTTCTTCCTCCCTGTTCTAACGCCATCTGCTTTCTTCCTCCCTGTTCTAACGCCATCTGCTTTCTTCCTCCCTGTTCTAACGCCATCTGCTCTCTTCCTCCCTGTTCTAACGCCATCTGCTTTCTTCCTCTCTGTTCTAACGCCATCTGCTTTCTTCCTCCCTGTTCTAACGCCATCTGCTTCCT
>NC_134880.1:24007245-24024745 GCF_041734735.1 Babylonia areolata
ATCATTTAAGCATCTGGTAATGCATCAATTGAAGAAGAAAAAAAAAGTGTTTGCAATATCGACCATGCTCAAAGGTTTCTTTGATTGCTTTCCATGGCGAACTTCTTCTTTGATCCCCTGGAACTTTGAATATGATGTAGAACTTAGAACTTTCATTTTACCCTTAAAGTAAATGTTGAAAAGCCCCATGATTTCATCAATCCCTTCATGGTGGAATCGGTAAAAGCAAACTCTGGTGTTGATCGCACAGCGATAAATCTTCTTCTTAGTTCATGGGCGGCAATTTCCACGTTCACTCGTATGTACAAGAGTGGGCTTTTACGTGTATGACCGTTTTGACCCCACCATATAGGCAGCCATTCTCCGTTTTCGTGGGGTGCATGCTGGGTATGTTCCCCACCGAACGCTGACATGGATTACAGTATCTTTAACGTGCGTATCTGATCTTCTGGTTGCGTATACACACAAAGGGGGTTCAGGCACAAGCAGGACGGGCGCAATAGCCGAGTGGATAAAGCGTTGGACTTTCAGTCTGAGGGTCCCGGGTTCGAATCTCGGTAACTGCGCCTGATGGGTAAAGGGTGGAGATTTTTTTTTCCGATCTTCCAGGTCAACAGATCGATAGATAAAAATGACGATATTCTTTTTTTCTGAGGCAAAGAGTTAGAGGTGTGGTTGGCTTTTATCTTGTTTTGAAAGTTGAAGAAGTTCTCATCGTGAAAGGACAACAACAAAAATCTATTACTTCGGCTGACCCAAGTCTCCCCATCAATGTTTCGCAGATATTGCTGGCCTTCCAGTCATTGAGTTCATTGTTTTCAAAGTTTACAAAGCTGCATAGTTTGCTTTAACTCACTCAGTACGGCCAGTCCTCTTTTCTCCTCTACACAGACCCCTCGGATGTCCAGTGGGTGTCTGAATGACCCAACCTTTAGCTTCCGTCGTCAGAACTGTGGTATTCTTTGTGAACATTCACCTCTTCAGTATAAGAGCGTTCCGCTTGCAATATTTTGATGATGGTAATTGGGATGAAACGCTGTTAACGTCGTCTCTTTCGGCGTTCGTATGGAGAGAGTTAAAGCTCTTACGGCTGACATCATCAAGCATTGTGTGCTGCAGATAGCTCAGTTTTCAGAAGTTGGCACAATATGAGTTGATGGATCCGAGCACCTTGAGGATTTCAAGATATTGAATACTTGAACTCGAACTGGACGCGTTCTCCACACATTCCTTTGAGGGTGTATGATTCTCCACCGGTCAGTTCAGGAAGAATTCATTCATTCCCAGCCGGTGTAACATGGAAATCCTTTAAAACCAGCACCATTCTTCGAGAGATGCTCACACACACACACACACACACACACACACACACACACACACACACACACACAACACACACACACACACACAAAACGGATGTTTTTTGTGTCTCAAGAGTGCCATGGATGTTGCATACATCTCAAACTACTCAAAGCGATGTATCGTAGAAGCGCATGCAATGAATGCTGTTGTTGTTGTGTGTTGTTGTTTTTTTTCTTCTTTAAAATAGCAAGTATCACAAGACCATTTGTTGGACACATTTTGCATGGTGCATTTCCATTGGTGTTGAAATGAATAGAGAGCTTAAAACGTATGCCATGTTTTCCAAGTTCCTTTTACTTACTGAAGAAACAAAAGCTTTGTTCGACACTTTTGTATTAAAACTCCTTTCACTTCATACTCTGTTCTTGAAATGTTATCTGATTGATTTCCTGAAACCCAATCTTATTGGAATCTGCAGTTCAACAAGAAAATATTGGTAATCCGAGACAACTCATTATTTCTTCTTTTTTTATCGAAACGCACGTCAGAAATAATCTATGAAGAAAGAAGTAGACTGCAAGTGGGGTTGGGAATGTGAGAGAGAGAGAGAGAGAGAGAGAGAGAGAGAGAGAGAGAGAGAGAGACAGAGAGAGAGAGAGACTCCAAGCAAGACTCGAGTAGTTCAATGACGTAAGTAAGCAAATTCATCACGTAAGAAAACCTGCATTCTCCCTTCTTTCCCTTCACTCTACACATTGACGCTGTTTACACTCGGAAAGAGAGAGAGAGAGAGAGAGAGAGAGAGAGAGAGAGAGAACAAAAAACAGGAGGAGATAGATAAGTAACTACTGAAAGACACGGCATTTAGAGACAGACAGACAGACAGACAGAGACAGGGACAGCCAGAAAGACAGAGACTGACCAGACAGACAATAAACTACAGAGACAACAAAATGTGTTCTCCCACCCCAGTAACCACGAAGCGTGATTGAATTCCTATCCACCACTCCCTCACCCTCCCTCCCCTGTACCCTCCCTCCCCCATCCCCCCCACCCCCACCCCTCAACCCTCCCTCCTTCTCCTACCGATACTGAAGATTCATTCCGACCACTATATTTCTTCCTGCAGTTGAGAAACGAAACTCACAGGCGCTGGGGGGACTCATTCTCTGTAGCTATCTGTTGACCTAAACTTAATTACATCTCTATTAAAAGAGATCGATGACCCCTCAGGGGAGGGCGAGAGCGGGGTGAGGGTTGGGGGTGTGGGTGGGAGTGTGGGGGGGGGGCATGGGGAAAGGGCTAAAATCCCCTCGCGTATACACCGGCGGGCTGAAAAGCCAATGTGGACAGATATATTACCCCGGAGTGTATGTAGCGAAACCTGTTTTGGCAGTGTAGGTCTGTATAGGGGTTTGGACCTTTGAGGCATAAGAAGCTGGACGAAATTAAAACTAGGCTACATCTACTTCTCTCTCTCTCTCTCTCTCTCTCTCTCTCTCTCTCTCTCTCTCTCTCTCTCTCATTGAGATACTCTGTATATGTGTGTGCGTGTGTGAGGGGAAGGGGCGAGGGGTGAAAGACTGTGTGTGTGTGTGTGTGTGTGTGTGTGTGTGTGTGTGTGTGTGTGTGTGTGTGTGTGTGTGTGTGTGTGTGTGTGTGTGTGTGAGAAAGAGAGAGAGAATATGTAAATATGTAACATATGGCGCGAACTCCGCATTGTGGGTTCTAAAGGGTCTCCCATGAAACGATACACTCACAATAGCAGGCCAGCATTATGGCATACATCAACGTATTGTGGCATACGAGTAACACACACACACACACACACACACACACACACACACACACACACACACACACACACACACACATTCACACACACACACACACACGCGTGTATATATGTCTCTCTCTCAATATATATGTCATTTTTGTTTGTTAGATTGTTCATTATTTATTTGTCTATCTTAATTTATATTATTTTCCCCGTCAATGTCTGTCTAAGCGCGTTGGGTTACGCTGTTGGTCAAATGAGGCATCTGCTTAGCAAATATATGGTGTAGCATGTATGGAGTTGTATGAACGTAGTGAAGCCTCCTTGAGCAACTGAACTGAAGTATATAAAGGGGTGTGGAGAGGGTTGGAGGAGGGGGGGAGGGGCTACAATGGTCAGGACAAGAGATGCAAATGTGCAACCTTACACACTAAGCCATCAGAAATGATGGAAGAAGCACTGAGACCAGAGAAGTTCCTACGCTACTCTATTTGTTTGTTTAGGATGGCTGTTTCAGTGGACTGGGTAATGCACTTTATAGGATGTACGAAAGATTATAGAAACAGGCGCGTGACACTGACTGTTGGATGGGAGAAATACATGTAGTGTTCCAACCGGGTGTTGGTCATGGACGAACTTCGGTATGTGCGTAGTCTGCCGCTGTTGCAGTGGTTGGGTCAGTGGAGCGTTGGTGTTGTCAGAATGGTCTTCTTCAGCGTTCCCAGGCCACGTTCAGAGTAGGTTACAAAGTCCGCAATCCACTGGAGCTTTGTAGCCGTTCCCTACAACTCGTCCTGGAGCGCTGCGGAACTGGGCCAGGTCTAGCGCCTCAGCTCTTTGTGTAGAGGGCAGGACGTGGGCTGGAATTTGAGGAGCGGTGTCACACGGACATTGGTCTGCATGGGAAATGTTCAGCTTGAAGAGAAGACTGGTCAGTTTGGAGGGTGGAAGCTGACTGACGTGACCACTGGTTGCTGGCTGCACCTTTCTTTGATGCCTGAACACCGGGGAGTTGTTTAACAGCGAGCGTCGTCTGCTCCCGCTTGCAGGAGTAACTGCCGTTTGGTGATAGCAGTCCTAGGGTCTATGTCTGCGATGCCTCGTTTCACAACACTCTTGACAATGACCCCAAGCACAGTTGTGACTTCCCATGGAGTCGGTCCTGAAACACTCTTCCTGAAGTTATTGTATTGTATTGTATTGTATTGTATTGTATTGTTTTGTATTACTCTTTTTGTCACAACAGATTTCTCTGTGAAATTCGGGCTGCTCTCCCCAGAGAAAGCGCGTTGCTGCACTAAGAGCGCCACATTTGCTTTTCTTTGTGTTTTTGTTTTTTTTTTTTCCTGTCTGCAGTTTTGTTGCTGTTGTTTTTCCTGTCAAGTTGATTTTTCTACAGAATTTTGCCAGGGACAACCCTTTTGTTGCCGTAGGTTCTTTTACGCGCTCTAAGTGCATTGTGCAGACCGGACCTCGGTTTATCGTCTCATCCAAATGGCTGGCGTCCAGACCACCACTCAAGGTCTAGTGGAGGGGGAGAAAATACTGGCGACTATGACGGGATTCGAACCAGTGCGCTCATAATTTTTATTCTCTTGCTTCCTAAGCGGGCGCGTTACCTCTAGGCCATCATTCATGACAGGTCATATACTTTTTTCGTTTCTTTTTGTTACTTCACCTCCTGCCCCAGTTTAACTCCAACCCATTCATCCACTGGGAAAATCTGGATTTGGCAAATATGCTCCTTTTGAAAAAAAGAAAAAGAAAAAATCGCTTAGCATGGCACTTGCAAGACAAGATACCAAAAACATAGTGTTTTCTGGGCTGACCACCGATAGCTCCCTTCCAAACCTTATCTATTCCCTTCCATCCGACTGCTGAGCAATGACACGCAATGTTGACAGAACATGATTATCGCACTTTACAAAGGAGGGTCAGTTTGGGAAAAGAACTAGAATGACTCCATTTTATGTCCCTAAAAGACTACTGGAATTATTCCAGGGACAGTATTAGCTAAAAGCCTTTGGTCGCTGTAGTCGCCGCTCGGCGACTTGCAGCGAAAACACCACAGTCGCCGCTCGGCTACCAAGAATGCTGCTGTCGCCGGTCGGCGACTTGAGCATTAGAGTTAACAAACTTGCGCTACTCTTCAAAAAACAACACCAAACTTAGTCAGCAGCACTTCCCTCCACATTTATCGGAAACATCCCTCGTGTTGTTGAACCAACTGTCGTGCGGTTTGGAGCGGCTTTCAGGGGTTTTTGTCAACATAGTTTGAACGATGGCGAGGTCTTCAACCAGTTCAGATTGTAACCAGCAGTCACGCTTTAGACTACGCTATACGGGACTGCAAGCTGCAAGTGTAATTAAAAGGCATTTGGCAGAAAATGATTTTGCCTCTGACAATAACAGTGAAGAAGAATTCGTGCCACATGGCAGTGAAAAAACGAGTACCCCACATTCCCACTGGCTGCTCTGCTACACAGCCGGTTTTCAGCTGTACTGACTTGGTGCAGCTTGAACATAGCTGGTGATGTAAGGGATTAATGCCCGACAATGACTTCCCCCGGGAGTTGTTTTGTTGTTGTTGTTGTTGATGTTTAGGCGGGTGGGTGGGTGGGTGTAGGGAGATGGGTGGCCGGTCCTGAATCTACTCCACGTGCGTTAAAGTGGAGTTAATTATTTAACCATAGCAGTGCCCCAGAATGACTGTCGGAGTAGGAAAGACACCAACCCATGGGCTTTTTTTTTTGTTTGTTTCTTTGTTGTTGTTTTGTTGTTGTTTTTCAAGCATTATATTAAGTTATGCTTTCTTGACTGATTTCACTGTATAACTGTAAGGGAGGGAAGTCATTTTAGGACAAGGGTTGTAATCGTGCCAGGCAAACTCCATGCTGGAATCATTTCAGGCCTTCCCCACCAAAACAAATGAATAAATAAATAGATAAATCAACCAATAAATAAATAAATAAATAATAAAAATGAAGCGCAAACAAAAGAATAAAAACAATTAATAGAACAAAACTCCATGGACTTAATTTGAGGTCATTTCAGGCCTACCCCCACCAAAACAAATGAATGAATAAATAGATAAATAAATAAATAATAAAAATGAAGAACAAACAAAAGAATTAAAAAAACAATTAATAAAAAAAAAAACCTCCATGGACTTAATTTGAGGGAGGGGTCATTCTGAGGCGTTACACCGTCAGAGAGGGAGAGAAAGAAACGGAAGAAAGAACCTAAACATGAAAAGAGCTGCAGAGTGAGTGAGGTGGCGACAGGCGGAAATCGAACCTCATGTAGTAAATGACTTGAGACTACAGCTCTGCACGCGCTGCACGCATCTAACATTTTCCGTTTGCACCCAAAACCACTATCCCCATACCCCTCCTCCCCGCCAGATGTGCTTTAATTTCAACCATCTGCTGGGGCAGCAAAACTATGGGGTTTCTTCTATCTGGTCTTCTTCTTCTTCTTCTGCGTTCGTGGGCTTCAACTCCCACGTTCACTCGTATATACGCGAGTGGGCTTTTACGTGTATGACCGTTTTTACGTGTAGGCAGCCATACTCCGTTTTCGGGGGTGTGCATGCTGGGTATGTTCTTGTTTCCATAACCCACCGAACGCTGACATGGATTACAGGATCTTTAACGTGCGTATTTGATCTTATGCTTGCGCATACACACGAAGGGGGTTCAGGCACTGGCAGGTCTACACATATGTTGACCTGGGAGATCGTAAAAACCTCCACCCTTTACCCACCAGGCGCCGTTACCGAGATTCGAACCCGAGACCATCAGATCGAAAGCCCAACGCTTTAACCATTCGGCTATGGCGCCATGCTTCCATCTGGTCTGTTCTTGTTCCTCTTTTCTCCACATCTCTTATGTTGTCTTTTTTCTCCTTTCCTTCATGAGTCCTTCTTCCAACCCATGAAGCATTTCGAAGCACTCAGCTTTTGCTAGGCACCATTCAGGGGTTCAGTGCTAAACTCCAGGCTAAGTTGGTGTTGGCCACTTCGTTACAAACTGGAGGAAAGAGGAACGAGGGCGGAGAATGATCGCACACGATTGTTCTACTTCTATCAATAACAAAAACATTAGTAGTAGTAGTAGTAGTAGTAGTAGTGAAGAAAGAGGGCGGAGAATGATCGCACACGATTGTTCTACTTCTATCGATAACAAAAACATTAGTAGTAGTAGTAGTAGTAGTAGTAAAGAATATAATAGAATAGAATATGTCTTTATTACCAAGTGTACCGGGGTCACAAGGAATATTGGGGGGTGGGGGGGGGGGGGAGATAGTACATAACAAGATACGAACAAAAATCGAAAATCATACACAAACTCACGTTTGAACAGAAACTGCATATTACATGTGGATTGGGGCTGATGACTAGATATTCAGGTAGATGGTTGTCAAGGCCTAATAACTAAGCGCGTTGGGTTACGCTGCTGGTCAGGCATCTGCTTGGCAGAAGTGGTGTAGCGTATATGGATTTGACCGAACGCAGTGACGCCTCCTTGAGCTACTGAAACTGAAACTTTTTGCACATTTCTATTTATCACACTGGATTTGTTCGAGAGACATGGCATTGACTGCTTTGGGGGGAAAAAAGCTATAAAGAAAAATACTGCACTCTTTTGCCCTATTCCAGTTGCATGCTGAAAGCAATAAAGACGGGGTAATTCCGGTCTGCGAAGTAATATATGGAAATGGACAGTGTACAGGCTTTGATCGTCGCCCCTAGACCTTCTGAATCAATATAGCGTATGAATAAAGTCGGTTTTCAACGGTTTTACTGCCCACCTTCTGTGAGTTGCGACTTAGCCGGGTGTCATCGATTCTTCGAATTTTGCCATATTTCCGACTCTAAGTCTAAAAAAATAATAACAATAAAATAAGGCTTTCTGTGGAACATTTTAATTGATAGTGTTTCATTCTGCGGTGTGTGTGAATCACAAAAATTCATCGAAGGACCCATGTTTTCATAATCGACGCAACATGAGGTGAGCAATGGTGGTGTCTTCGAAAACATCGTATGCTTAGCGGCTCGCAGGAATTCTCAACAAATCCTAACAACAGTTAGTTTCCGCAGGATTTTCCGATGTAGTCGCATGGTACTTTACGAGTTCTGAGTCTGAAGAAGAGAATTCTGATGAAGATAGTGCATCTGTAGGAGATAACGGCGACAGCGAGCTTCCAGCATTAATTTAATAACCGCGACCTTGATAGCAGGGCGGCTGTGGCACAGATATCAGGTGAATACTGCAAAATGGAGTGAAAGCATGACCTGCTGTACACATATACTGTGACTCTATCCGAACATATTTAGGCACATAGACGTCTTCACACTTTCCTCGTTGGGCTACAAACAGCTATGAAATTAGGTCACCCTTCACGCACTGGCCTTGTCACAGTAACTGCAGATCTAAATGTTGTCTTTCCTTTTGAGCATCACTTTTGATTGTCAAACAATCAATGTGTTGTTGTGTTATGTACAATAATTATTTGTTTCAGACACTCTGCTTTAATGGATTTAGCACTAAACATGTAATTAGGTCACTATAAAACCAGATGACCTTGACCGGGTAACTCGTATCGTAAAATGATTTGAAGACAAACATAAAATGTGTAGCCAGAGACACCTGAATGAAAATATGCGGTGTTGCACACATGTACTGTGAACATTCTAAGGCACATAGACCAATCAGCACTTTCTTCAAATGGCTAAATTTAATCTTGAAATTATGACACAACACACGCTAACAACATTACAGTGACTGCTGGTCTATACAATTGTTGTTTATCTCACTACTTGTGACCATTTGTATTTGTATTTGTATTTATTTTTATCACAGCAGATTTCTCTGTGTGAAATTCGGGCTGCTCTCCCCAGGGAGAGCGCGTCGCTATACTACAGCGCCACCTTTTTCTTCTTTTTTTTTCTTTTTTTTTTCCAGCGTGCAGTTTTATTTGTTTTTCCTATCAAAGTGGATTTTTCTACAGAATTTTGCCACGAACAACCTCTTTGTGCCAGTGGGTTCTTTTACGTGCGCTAAGTGCATGCTGCACACGGGACCTCGGTTTATCGTCTTATCCGAATGACTAGCGTCCAGACCACCACTCAAGGTCTGGTGGAGGGGGAGAAAATATCGGCGGCTGAGCCCGTGATTCGAACCAGCGCGCTCAGATTCTCTCGCTTCCTAGGCGGATGCGTTACCTCTAGGCCATCACTCCACTAATACTGTGCTGCGTTAGATCTGTATTAGCTACATTCATAAACACTCTGATTACCTGGAATCTAACTGTATTTGTGTTGTTTAACTCACTCAGTACGGCCAGTCCTCTCTTCTCCTCTACACAGACCCCTCGGATGTCCAGTGGGTGTCTGAATGACCCAACCTTTAGCTTCCGTCGTCAGAATTGTGGTATTCTTTGTCAACATTCACCTCTTCAGTATAAGAGCCTTCCGCTTGCAATACTTTGATGATGGTAATTGGGGTGAAACGCTGTTAACGTCGTCTCTTTCGCCGTTCGTATGGAGAGAGTTAAAATCTATCAGCCACACACCAGGAGATTAATTAGATCTGTAATAAGGTCACAGCATGATGTGATGGCCTTGATCAGCAAATTCATAATTAGGCCTGGAAGATTATATCACTAATACCTGAGAAAACAACATCTATTCTAATAGGTTATGGCAACTGGGTATAACCATGCTATTGTAACTACCGAAACAGATACTTCATAATGTGGGGAATTACAATAAGACAGTTCTCCTCGATTCAAATCATTATTTACTATGATACTAAAAAGCATTAAAAAATAAATTAAAAAAAATAGATGCAGGGAGAGAGACATAAAGGGAAACAAGAGAGATTGGTGGGGTGCTCATGCAGAGACAGAGACAGAGAAAGATATGAAAAAAAAAACTTTTTTTTTTTTTTTAAAGGTTGACAGACACAGAGACAGATAGACAGAGGAGGCTGCAGGCATGGGAATACGATGTCACAGGTGCGGGAGGGGGGTGTGTGTGTGGGGGGGGGGAGATGGGGTCCAGGGTAGGTGGAGGCGGAGGGGTGCATATCTGCGGTGGCAGCTGCCAGTTAAAAAAAAAAAAAAAAAAAAAAAAAATCATAGGCCTATCATTTGGATCATGTTGAATTTAGCACGCGATACGCAACTTGATAATTTACACTGCGTTTACTACACATGCACGCTCCCCCTGCCTCTCTCTCTCTTTTTCTACTTCTTCTTCCACTTCATGCACTTCGCTTCCACGCTTATTATGATGGTTTCATTTGATATTTCACCATCGTTTATTCATTTGTTTGTTTATTTAGTTATCTGTTTATTTATTTGTTTGTTTATTTGTGGATTCGTTTATTTATGTGTTTGTTGATTCATCTGTTCATTCACTTATTTATTTTTTTCATATATGTATGTATTGATGTATTTATTTATTTCCTTATTCGTTGGTTTAAGTGTCTGTTTATTTATGCATTTATTTGTTTGTTTGTTTGTTTATACATTAATTTTTTCAATTGATTATTTGATTGATTGAATAATCAATGAACTAGTTTATGCATGTATTTATTTATTTGTTTGTTTATTATTCATTTTATTTACTTATTTATTCATTTATCTATCTATTTATTTACTTATTCATTTATTCATGCATTCATTTATTCGTTTATTTATTTTTTCTTTTTTTTCATTTATTTATTTATTTTTAGGAAGAGTTTAAAACCTCATTTCCCGTCTTTGTGTGTGTGTGTGTGTGTGTGTGTGTGTGTGTGTGTGTGTGTGTGTGTGTGTGTGTGTGTGTGTCTTTTTTGTCTTTTTTTTCATTTCTTTCTTCAATATTTTGCTTTTTTGTCATTGTGGAGTCCTCTGCTTCCTTTTCTATTTTCTCTTTTTTTTTCTTTCATAATTCTCTCTCTCTCTCCTTTTACTACATTCTTTTTTTTCTTGTTTTTTGGGGTGTTCTTTTTTATTTCTTTATTACTCGTTTTATATTTCTTAATTTTGATTTTTTTTCCTCTTTACTTTCTCAATTTTGCCCCCTCTAACACTGTTATCTATTTGGTTGAATGTTTCCACATTTTCTGGATTTCTCATTTTCTTTCTTTTCCTCTTTACTTCTTTCTTTCTTTCCTTCTCTTTTCCTTTTTCATGTATGTTCTTTTATTTTTCCTCTTTGCCTTTCTTTCTTGCTTTCTTTTGATTTCTTTCTGTCTGTCCCTTTCTTCTTTTTTTTTTCTTTTTTTTTTCCTTCTGCCAATTTCTTTCTTTCTTTCTTTCGTTCATTCTTTCTTTCTTTTTTTCTCGTGTGTTATTACGTTTACTTCCTGATACCTTAGTGAAGTCTAATTTTCTGGGGATTACCTCAGCAGCGAAATAAGCTAGAAATTAACAACGTGATGGACAAGACATTTGTGTGTGTGTGTGTGGGGTGGGGGCGGGGGGGGGGGTGGGTGGGTGGGTGGGTAGGTGTGGGTGTGGGTGTGTATGTGTGCGTGCGTGTGGGGGTTGTGAATGCAAAACTACTCGAGTAGGGTCTGTTCAATTCGTTGAACGTGGGCTAAATCTCGTCAGCCTGATTTTTGTATTCCCGGTACTTCATCTAGATGAAGTTTAGGATGGTTTTGTTAGGTGAACGTTTATCTCTGAGAAATTGGAGCTCTCAGTGACAAAATGTCATGGACACTGTTCTGCGTTGGAAACAAAACGTCGGAGCCAGAGACAGAGACACGGGGGGAGAGAGAGAAGGGGTGGGGTGGGGGGTGGAGTGCGTGTGTGTGTGTGTGTGTGTGTGAGGGGGGGGGGGGCAGAGAGAGATTTTCGGAGTGCACAATGATTGCAACCCCAAAGATACACACACACACACACACACACACACACACACACACACACACACAAAAAAACAACAACAACAACAAACAAACAAACTCGAACTCGAATGCTTTATTGACAGTAAAAGGATAAGCTACAAGTTTATTTTCACCATGCCTCTCTCTCTCTTAAAAAAAAAAAAAAAAAGGAAGAAAACAGGAGTGCAAAAAAGAAAGAGAACAGAAGGAGAGAATAAAGTGTGAGGAAAATGCAGACAGGATTAATTAAAACAAAACAAAAAAAGGAATAAACAGATAAGGGAGAGGAAAAAACAACAACAAAAAACAACACCAGTTTTATAACATTAATATCTTTTCTTGGAGGAGACAGAAAGTGTGGGAGAGGGAGGGAGGGAGAGAGAGAGAGAGAGGGCGAGTGAGACGGAGACAGAGACAGGGGGGTCGAAAAGAGGAAGTGACAAAATACCTTTCTTCTTCGTTCGTGGGCTGCAACTCCCACGTTCACTCGTATGTACACGAGTGGGCTTTTACGTGTATGACCGTTTTTGCCCCGCCATGTAGGCAGCCATACTCCGTTTTCGGGGATGTTCATACTGGGTATGTTCTTGTTTCCATTACCCACCGAACGCTGACATGGATTACAGGATCTTTAACGTGCGTATTTGACCTTCTGCTGGCGTATACACACGAAGAGGGTTCAGGCACAAGCAGGTTTGCACATATGTTGTCCTTGGAGATCTGAAAAATTTTCCACACTTTGCCCACCAGGCGCCGTTACCGAGATTCGAACCCGGGACCATCAGATTGAAAATCCAACGCTTTAACCACTCGGCTATTGTGCCCAATACAAGACATCTAAAGATGGCCAAGAAACACGAAAATGTCGACAGGACAGCTCCATCACAAAGCCACAGACACCGCAGAATTTCCGTCACACACAACATACACGAATGTAGACACCGACATTTATCTATGATAACTAGTATCACTTTTAAAGTGGAAAGACATAAAATTGAAAACTTCTACTGACTCTTGACGAGGATTACCTCATCCAACTCTTACCCACCTTCTCTCTCTCTCTCTCTCTCTCTCTCTCTGAAAAAAAAAAAGCTTCGGTTACTCCACTACCCTCATGAAACAAAAATTCGCCTAGTTTCGTTTCTCTCTCTCTCTTTCTCTGTCTCTGTCTCTCTGTCTCAGCGGTCTCTGTTTATCTCTCATCCCTCCGTGTCTCTGAGACTGTGTCAGTGCATATATCTCTCTCTGTCTCTCGCTCTATGTGTGTGTGTGTGTCTCTCTCAGTCGCTCTCTCTGTCTCCATCTGTTTGTATATCTTTCTCTCCCTCCTCTCTCTTTCTCTCTCTCTCTGTCTCTATTTATCTCCTCCTATCTCTATCTCGCTCTCTTTCTCTCCCTCCTCTCTCTCTCTCTCTCTCGTCCTGTTTGTCACTCTCATTTTATCCTCTCTGCTTTTAAACAAACAAAAAAACATTGTGTTTCACGTGTGTTTCAAGTGTCCCAGATCTGTTGATCTAAAAACCGCTGCAACAACAGCCTTTCAGGCAAGCTGGTTTTTTTTTGTGGGGACTTGACAGGAATGCTGCCATGTATTGCGAATCTGTTCACTTATTTGGTCTTAGGGGTTGAAGTGAGAATACAAAATGATTTAGTTTATGGAGAAACCAATCGATACCCAATCTTATGTTAATTCTGCTGTTAAATGCATTCGCTATTGGTTAACATCACTGAAAATGAATATTCATAGACTGCCATGCAAATTTTACAATATGTTATATGATTTAGACCTAAGAGGCAAACGAAATTGGGTGTCAAATGTATGAATGTGTTTGTATCAATTTGGATTTGGGTATGTAGGTGATGAGAATAGATTTGTACAAATATTTCGCCAAAGATTGATAAATTGTAGATGGCAAGAGTGGGAAAGCACCAATCAATCAAGTGAAAGGTTTAGTACGTATAGAATATATATGTTTAGTCATACATTGAACAGACACCTGTGATGTACTCTGTCTGACCAGATTCAGATTTGGTATTTCTGATATAAAAGTACACCTATATGTCGTTATAAAACCATGAATAATTCAGAATTATCATGTCTTCTGTGCAAGGAATCCAGAGAGGACAAATTCATTTTGTTCTGAAATGTCGTGCCCTAACAGACCTCCGAGTTAAATTCATCCCGAAGATATACCATACATACCAATATCTGTTGAGATTATGTTTATTGATGTCATCGACCCATAATGAAACAATGTGCAGTCTAGCTTTGTATTTATCGCGAGTACTTTAGCTGAGAGAAACACTAGTATCCCAATTGTTGTGGTGTTGTTTTCACATAGTTGTAGTAACGCGTGTTAAACTCTATTATCACCCCCTGTTCATATGGGGCAGTGGCCTTCAATGAATAATTTTTTTATATCAGCTGAAATCTGAATCAATCTCTCTCTCTCTCTCTCTCTCTCTCTCTCTCTCTCTCTCTCTCTCTCTCAGCGAGGAACCATTTTTCTCCCAGTTGACATCAAGGTTGTTTTGATTTTTGTTGTTGTTCTTCTTTTTTTGTTTTTCTCTCCCCTTTCCACCAGCGCATTCACGGTCACACACAGAAAACGCACTCACGCATTGCAATGCTGCTAGAACTTAGCTTGATAACTGTTTCAGCTACCACTCCCACCACCCGATCCCCCTCCCCCCAACTCGCCCCCCCTCCCCCTCCCCGGACACCCTCCCCCTTCCCCTTGACGTTTGTAGTCCAAGCCCTTTTGAATGACACAAAACACGGTAGTCGTAGTTTGGACAGCGTCAGACAAACACTACCCTACACACACATTCTCTAATCTTCTTAGCAACAGCTAAGTCTTCGTCGACACGTTTGAGGATCGGCTCACTAATCCCGTAACTCCTGAATGGCTGGCATGCCTTGTCCATTAACTCCCCTCTCGCGCGCGCGTCTCTCGTGAGGGTAGGGGGTGGGGGATTATTGTTAGGAATACAAGCAGTGTTTCTTTTTATGCGCTTCCAGGAGTCAGCCCCTCCCCCTCCCCCCTACCTCCCTCCCCTCGAACAACATGACCCTGACCCATGTTGTATAAGGCGATTTTTGCAGCGCTAAGTTTATTTCCAGTTGAGAATGTTCGTAAGTTAGTAGAGTTTACCGTGGAGTTATGAACACTATCAATGATAAGCAAACTTAGCGCTTTGGTTTCGCTCATGCAACCCACCTCTGAACAACCTGACCTTAAAGATGTGTGTGTGTGTGTGTGTGTGTGTGTGTGTGTGTGTGTGTGTGTGTGTGTGTGTGTGTGTGTGTGTGTGTGTGCGTGTGTGTGTATATATATATATATATGTGTGTGTGTGTGTGTGTGTGTGTGTGTGTGTGTGTGTGTGTGCGTGCGTGCGCGTGCGCATCAATTATCAAAATTAACCCTTACGGAACGTGGTACACGCGAGAGAGAGAGAGAGAGAGAGGGAGAAAGAGAGAGAGAAGGCGCAGGCAGGTCGAAGATATGAATGAGTGAAATGATTCCACACGTCAAACAGCAAGGGTCTCCACGCCTCTCCACAACTACCACCGCATTCTTCTTCTAGCGTCAAAGCATCCGAGAACCGAAGAAGGAATTCTTCTATGCACAGGCTGAAACGCAGATTCGGTAGGAGTGGGGATGATTAAGGGGCAGTTAATTAAGTCTGTTCCAACGAATCGCTTCCCCTGACTTTCCCTTTCCCTTTCCCAGTCCTCATGAATCAAGGAGGCCTGCCTGTCTTCCCTTCAATGTTTTTCACTGTCTGCCGTCAATAATTCAGACCGGAGAGGTCGCTGTGGGAGCGGCTGGTTGGGGAAGGGGGGGGGCGGTGGGTGGGCAATAAATTCGTAGGGCATTGGTCACTTTGGTGCGAGGAAGGTGGCAGTGTGGTTGGAGGATTTATCGTTATGTGTATCAGATCTATCAATCTACTGATCAGTCAATCGATTTCTATCTTTTAACGTCTTTTTACATATGTGGTTGCATAATTATTAATGCGGTTTTTGTGCATGTGCGTTTAAATTGTCGCGCATGTCTGTATTCGTGAAACAATAAACAGGGACAGGGAGACAACGTTCACAATCACACAGGCAAGATGTTACGTCTTTAATGTTGCGAAAACAAGAGAACGCTGGCCATTAAGGAGAAGCGTGAGCGAAGGAAGCAGGGCTCAACTTCTAGATACGTTTTCCCTTGCAACACCTGTGGGAAGTGCTGCGCATCCAGAATCGGCCTCTTCTCCCATACGAAGACACACACCGACAGATAAGCCTGCCTGCCTACTCGTCCGTCGGTCCGATGCGAGACTTTATTATTAGCAGTTTAGTTTCAGCACCACCACCACCAGCACCACCACCACCCCAACTCCTCGCCTTGTCTTTTCTTCCAGCTCTTATGAATGACACACAACACAACACAACACCGGGCAGTTTTCACAGCAGTTGCTGCTGCTGCTCTCTAATCCTGTTAGCAATGGCAGAGTCAGGGATACTTGGCTGATCAGATGAGCTAATTGTGTAATCTACCGATCGCTGGTATACTTTGTCCTGTCTCGTGTCAATTATTTTCTTCGTGTGTGTATTGGGGTCAGTCAACTGAGCAATGCCAGCAGTGTTAAATTCTGGCGGTCTCCTATCCCTCATTGCTTATGGGTGTGTTCTTTTCTCTTTTAGGCACAGTTAAACGCTCAGTTACACATATTCGTACCCACATACACAACAGGGATAAATACATACATACATACATACATACATACATACATACATACATACATACACGCACGCACAAACAAGCAACCACACACACACGCGCGCATGCATACTCAAGCGCGTGCACGCGCGCGCGCGCACACACACACACAACACAACAAGTGTAACATCCTGGAAGACGAAATCCATCTTCTTGATCATTGTATTAAATATAAAACCTTAAGGCAACAATTTTTAAAGGATACTCAAAATTCGAATAACACAGGACATATTCCCAGTCAGGTGATGCTAACAAATGATGAATATATACAAACAAGATTGGGAAAATTTGTTTATGAATGCTGCTGCAATTTACTGCATTAACTGATTGATTAATTGTGTTATTTTTTTTTCATTCGTTCATTCGTTTACCATTGCACTTGTGTCTTATAAACCTTACGGTTTCATGACAATAAAATATATTCTATTCTATTCTATTCTATTCACACACACACACACACACACACACACACACACACACACACACACACACACACACACACACACACACACACACACACACACACACATACTAACTCACACTCTCACATATGCATACACAGACATTTACACACGAATATACAACATAAGCATACACATACATACACTCACTGGCACACACGCATCAACCACTGACTCAGAGAGAGAGAGAGAGAGAGAGAGAGAGAGAGAGAGAGAGAGAGAGAGAATTAATCATTGAAATTTAATCAGCGACATTTCATTAATGAACGCCGAAACTGAAACCCAAGCGTATTCAAATCTGCGATTCGA
>NC_134880.1:24034745-24039745 GCF_041734735.1 Babylonia areolata
CCTGAAAATTTGCGTCATTCTGTTTCGTTGAAATCTTTTAAGTCTGCTCTGAAAACACATCTTTTCCAACAGCAGTAACAACAGTTGTTTTGTTGTTGTTGTTTTAACCTTGGTGTGATTTGGTTTTGGGTGCATGTTTTATTGTGGAGAGGCTGTTTGCCGTGTATGTGTGTGGCAGGGTATCGGCGAGTGTCCGTGCGTTCGTGTGCCTGAGTGCGTGTTGCAGGCATGCGTTTTCTGGAGGGCGTCATAGGTGGGTGGGTAGTTTCCAATGTTCAGTTGCGTGAGTTTCTGTGTGTGTGTGTGTGTGTGTGTGTGTGTGGATGGGGAGGTGGGGAGTGGGGAATGAAATTAAAACGCTTTGAGCAGAATTTCTGGAGAAATGCGCTATATAAATGTCCATTATCATTACTATCATTTAATTAAGAGAGAAAGAGAGAGAGACAGATAGACAGACAAACAGACAGACAGAGAGAGACAGAGAGAGAGAGAGAGAGAGAGAGGGGGGACTCCAGGGAGAGCTGGACGATTTACGGTCTTCAGAGAAGAAGCCCCCCCCCCCCCCACCCCCCCGCCCCAACTCCCCCCTGTCCCCTCACCCCACCTCTCCCCCCTCAGTCATGTGTTTCGGCCCTTTAACTCCTTACTCTCTTTGGGGGTCGTGCCGCACCCAGGTCATGGCTCCTGGATGCCCTCGCATTGCCATCTTCTATACATATTGATGATAAAAATTCACACAAAACCGTCAGTTCGCACCAGTTTGATTGGGGCTCACTAACGAGAAAATGGCGTGCTTTGGGCACTTCATCATAGGGTGTTGGAAGATGAAGGGGCATGGGGAGAAGTAGGGGGTGTGGGGGGGGGGGGGGAGGAAGAGGCGGGCAACGAGATCTGATCTGTCGTGAGGTCAAACTGACATTTTATTCTCCTTCCTCCCACCCACCTCCCACCTCCTTACCCATCACCCCCTCCCCACCCCCACCCCCCACCACGCTTCTACCCCATCCATCCACCCCACCCCCCCTCCCCCTCTGGGCATCAATCGTAACTGGATAAATGAGGTAAGGGAGTGGGTGGATGGGAGTTGTGTGCTGCCAGAAGGGAAAAAAAAAGGAGAAGAAGAAGAAGAAGAAAGAAAAACAAAAGTGCCTGAGAGAGACCGACCGAATGGATGGATGCCTGGGTGTGACAGAATCAAGGGATCATGCCTGGATGAGGTTGTGGGGAGCAGAGGGATGAATGAATGAAGAGATGCCGCGCGGTACGTCACTGAGGGGGTGAAGGGCTTTGTTTGGCCATCCATTTTCTTTTCTGTTCTCCCTCCTCCCCCCCCCCCCCCCCCCCCGCACCACCCCCCTCCCCCCCCCCACCCCCCTTCTTCCTTCCGATACCCCCCCCCCCCCAATCCCGCAGCTTTGGAACTGAGCAACACCCCCGAAAACGGTGTATGGCTGCCTACATGGCGGGGTAAAAACGGTCATACACGTAAAAGCCCACTCGTATGCATATGAGTGAACGTGGGAGTTGCAGCCCACGAACGCAAAAGAAGAAGAAGAAGAAGAACTGAGCAACGTAACACAAGACACGCTTGTATTTCTAGCGCTCATCCCGTATGTATGCTGGTCAGTCGTTACTGACTATGACCATCAGAACAGCAGAGGAGGTGGGTACCTGCTGTCACGACTATCTGGGCTAGAATTTGATTATAGTGGAGAGTGTCTTGCTATGACCACCAGAACAGCAGAGGAGGTGGGTACCTGCTGTCCGGACTATCTGGGCCATAATTTGATTATAGTGGAGAGTGTCTTGCTATGACCATCAGAACAGCAGAGGAGGTGGGTACCTGCTGTCCGGACTATCTGGGCCATAATTTGATTATAGTGGAGAGTGTCTTGCTATGACCATCAGAACAGCAGAGGAGGTAGGTACCTGCTGTCACGACTATCTGGGCTAGAATTTGACAATAGTGGAGAGTGTCTTGCTATGACCATCAGAACAGCAGAGGAGGTGGGTACCTGCTGTCACGACTATCTGGGCTAGAATTTGATAATAGTGGAGAGTGTCTTGCTACGACCACCAGACCAGCAGAGGAGGTAGGTACCTGCTGTCGCGACTATCTGGGCTTGAATCTGATTATAGTGGAGAGTGTCTTGCTATGACCATCAGAACAGCAGAGGAGGTAGGTACCTGCTGTCACGACTATCTGGGCTAGAATTTGATAATAGTGGAGAGTGTCTTGCTATGACCACCAGAACAGCAGAGGAGGTGGGTACCTCCTGTCCCGACTATCTGGGCTAGAATTTGATTACAGTGGAGAGTGTCTTGCTATGACCACCAGAACAGCAGAGGAGGTGGGTACCTGCTGTCCGGACTATCTGGGCCATAATTTGATTATAGTGGAGAGTGTCTTGCTACGAACACCAGAACAGCAGAGGAGGTGGGTACCTGCTGTCTGGACTATCTGGGCTATAATTTGATTATAGTGGAGAGTGTCTTGCTATGACCATCAGAACAGCAGAGGAGGTGGGTACCTCCTGTCCCCACTATCTGGGCTAGAATTTGTTTATAGTGGAGAGTGTCTTGCCCAATAATAATTGCGCTATAATAGCGATGGCATCAGTGCCTACATTGCCGCGCTTTTGAACTGGAGAAACAGCGGGAAACAGACACGCTGGTAGCCTGTTTGTCAGCATCTACCCGAAACAGCGTCATAAACAGCAATAGTATTTTTGCCACCTATCCCGCGCTATTGAACTGAGCAGGAGGGAAAAGAGACACGCAAGTGTCAGCAGCATCCGTAGCAGTGTCGTGAAATAATAGCAACAGTAGCATTGTCACCAATCCCGCGCTTTTGAACTGAGCAACGGGAAACAGGCACGCTGCTATTGGCAGCATTCATCCGTAGCATCTTTCTAAACAGCAATAGTAGCATTGCTACCAATCCCGCGCTTTTGAGCTGGGGAAACCTGCGGGAAGCAGACAAGCTTGTAGTTGCAGCGGTCTACCCGTAGCAGCGTAAAAAAAAAAAAAAAAAAAGCCAGCAATCGTGGCACTGCCGCCATGACAACAAAATATTGCACGGTTTTCCTCCTTCATCCAGCCCATTGCTCGTGGTGATACTTTGCTCCGCTGTTTGTAGGTAGGTGAATTCCTCCTGTCAAAGTCTTCAGTGTCGGCAGATTCATCAGTGAGGAACTATCGTCCTTCCTCGACCTTCTGCTTTTGCAGTGCATGTGTGTGTGTGTGTGTGTGTGTGTGTGTGTGTGTGTGTGTGTGTGTGTGTGTGTGTGTTCTTGTTGTTTGTTTGTTCTTTTGTAACTGGCGCGAAAATGTAAAGCATTTAGACAGAGTGTCATTCGCGAATAAATTCCAGTACGCTTAAGCAGGGGAGGGACTGAGAGAGAGGAGAGGAGAGAGAGAGAGAGAGAGAGAGAGAGAGAGAGAGAGAGAGAGAGAGAGAGAGGAGAGAGAGAGGGGGGGAGGGAGAGAAGGAAGGAGAGAGAGAGATAGGAGAGAGAGAGGGGGGAGATAGAGAGAGAGGAGGGGAGGGAGAGAGGAGAGAGAGAGAGGGGGAAGAGAGAGAGGGGGAGGGAGAGAGAGAGAGAGAGAGAGAGAGAGAGAGAGAGAGAGAAAGAGTGATGAAGGGGAAAGAGAAATAGAGAGATAGCGGAGAGAGAGAAAGGGAGAGAGAGAGGGGGGGTGGGGCAAGGAAGGGAGGGAGGGGAGAGAGAGAGTGTGTGTGAATGTGTGTGTGTGTGTGTGTGTGTGTGAGAGAGAGAGAGAGAGAGAGAGAGAGAGAGAGAGAGAGAGAGAGAGAGAGAGAGATGGGGTAAAAGTGCATAGAAACAGGAGTGAAGATAGTGTGTTTGTTAGGCTGTTTGTTGTTTTTGTCTTTGCTTCGTGCCGTAAAGGAATGCATGAACTGATGATTTATCCGGAGCAGCGAACGCCCTTTACGCGATGTATGTGAATAACAGACATGCATTGTGCTCTTCTTCTACCACTTAACTTTCTTCTTCTTTTTATATATATATTTATTTATTTATTTTATTTTATTTTTTTGCTGTTCTTTTTGTTGCACTAGAGGTAGTAGCAGTAGTAGTAGCATTAGCAGCAGCAGCAGCAGCAGTAGTAGTAGTAGTAGCAGTAGTAGTCGATGCTCTTCTTCTTCTTCTTCTTCTTCTTCGTCGTCGTCGTCGTCTTCGACATCGTCGTCGTCTACGACGTTTTGCTATTTTGATAGCCCATTTCTTTGATTGAAATTGATCAGTTTCAGTTTCAATTTCAGTAGCTCAAGGAGGCGTCACTGCGTTCGGACAAATCCATATACGCTACACCACATCTGCCAAGCAGATGCCTGACCAGCAGCGTAACCCAACGCGCTTAGTCAGGCCTTGAGAGAGAGAAAAAAAAAAGATCAATATCATTGATTGCAGTTGCAAAGAAGGAAAGAGAAGGAACGACAGGAAGGATCAAGGACAAAGAAAGTCAATGAAAGAATGGGAAGAAAGAAAGAAAGAAAGAAAGAAAAGATCAAGTTCAGAAAAAAAGGCAGACGTTGTGTGTACTGGTTTTTACAGCCACTTGGAAAAAAAAAAAAAAAAAAAAAAAAAGGTTTGGACTGTGGGTATGAAAGGTAAAAATCGTAAATCACAATTATCTCCTTTCTGCAGAAATAAACACAAAAGGGCAAAGGTGCTCAGAATCTGTTGACGTCAGCGGCACTGAAGCGGAAGCTGCTGAACGAAACAAACAAACAGAAACCGGTTTGTTTTGTTGTTGAGAACTGAAAGCAGTTCTCCATCGGCCAGCTTCCTACTACATTCTTACATTCTTGGCTTTCAACTCCTCCATCTCCTCCTATTCCTCCTCCTCCTCCTCCTTTCTTTTTCTTCACACACTGACGGTTATTTGTGTAACGTTTGGAGTCTCGTGCGATAGGGCCAACTGGAGCTAAACCGTAGCGTCTGAGGGCAGTGAGGGAGAGTGTTGACCTGTTT
>NC_134880.1:24054745-24064745 GCF_041734735.1 Babylonia areolata
AAACAAACAAAAAAACCCACTACACGCAGGAAAAAATACAAAAAAAAATGGGTGGCGCTGTAGTGTAGCGACGCGCTCTCCCTGGGGAGAGCAGACGAATTTCACACAGAGAAATGCGGGGGAAGGGGGGTGGGGGGTGGGGGGAGTCAGGGGGGATTTTCATGTTCCTATACCCTACAAAAACAGAGACGTGGATTCAGAGATCTTCATGCTGATGCACGAAAGAGGATCTGGTTCTCGCAGATCTGTACATGAATTATTTTGACTCAGGAAATCGGCCTCAAATTCCTCCTACCCCTTCCTTTACCCCAACAGACACAGCCACCTGGGATTCGAACCTACGATCCAAGTAGGATTTATAGTCCGAGGCTCTCTAACCGCTAAGCTGTCACGCCTGTCTTCCTCTTCGTGTGAGTGGTGTGTCACCGTATGCAGCATGCACTTAGCGCACGTAAAAGAACCCACGGCAACAAAAGGGTTGTTCCTGGTAACATTTTTGTAGAAAAATCCACTTCGATAGAAAAAAAACAACAAAAAACAAAAAACAAAACCAAAAAAAAATTACACGTAGGAAAAAATACAAAAAAATGGGTGGCGCTGTAGTGTAGCGACGCGCTCTCCCTGGGGAGAGCAGACGAATTTCACACAGAGAAATGCGGGGGAAAGGGGGTGGGGGGTGGGGGGAGTCAGAAGGGGATTTTCGTGTTCCTATACCCTACAAAAACAGAGACGTGGATTCAGAGATCTTCATGCTGATGCACGAAAGAGGATCTGGTTCTCGCAGATCTGTACATGAATTAGTTTGACACAGGAAATCGGCCTCAAATTCCTCCCACCCCTTCCTTTACCCCAGCAGACACAGCCACCTGGGGTTCGAACCTAGGATCCAAGTAGGATTTAGAGTCCGAGGCTCTCTAACCGCTAAGCTGTCACGTCTGTCTTCCTCTTCGTGTGAGTGGTGTGTCACCTGTGTAACTAGATTTATATTAGATAGATATACGGCAGACACACAGACAAAGAGATAGATAGATAGACATACAGACAGACAGATAGACCGACAGACCAACCGACAGACAGACCGACCGACCGACCGACAGACAGACTGATAGATAGATTGATTGATAGATATATAGATACATAGATACATATATCGATTAATGGATAGCTAAATCGATGCGTGAATGAATGAATGAACAAACAAATAAATAAATAAATAAATAAATTACTCTAGGTTTAATTTTCTTTCTTTTTTTTTTTTAAATCATTATCAGTGACATTTCTCCTGCATACACATCGTCTGTAGTCCCTCCTCATAGCACAACGGATTATGTAATACCAACGATCTGTTTCCATCGTGCAGACCTAGGAAACACAAACACACATAAAAAAATCCCAACGAAAGAAAAATATATACATGCGCGAAAGTTAGAGATCGTGGGTGTGAACGTCCTTGCTGTTATGAAGACACAAAAGTACATTGGCTGAATTTTGAGACCGTTGATGAAAGCCATTGACGTCATATGAACTATGATCCCTCTTGTGAAGTCGATATCATTCTCAAAAAATCAATGTACTCCCTCCCCCTCACGAATAAAAGGGGGGGGGGGGAAGAGAAAAGGGTCTTAGGTAACAAAAAACCGTAAAACATTCCTTGAATTAAAAGAAAACTATTCTCTCTTTTTTTCAGAACAGCCATTGCCTCTATAGAAATCCGTGCACATCGAAATTGAAATCCGGGAATAAAAGATTCCAAGAAAGTTCACAAAAGTTTGGCAAACGCATGGGAAGAATTGAAATGACTCTGTGGAGTCTAAGACGCAGATTACTGCACAACAATGCCACATGATTGGGGAAAAAAAAAAGAAAAAAAAGGAAAGAAGACATCAGGGAAGATTAAAGGGTACACGCATCGCTTTGAACGAAACCATCTAAACTACGACTCAGAAAAAATGCAAGCGCCGACCTAAAAAACAACAACAAACAAACGGTGTTTTAGAAGTGTTGCAAAAAGGGTACAGTGATTTCTTTGTTGACCACTTTTATAGTGAAGTTTGCTTTCAAAGACAAATTGAATTAGAAGTGATTGGTCCTAACACAACCAGTGCATTGACATTTGTGGAATGTTTTCTTTCGGTGTACAGAAGGGATGGCCCGGGGGATTAGTCAATAATCATGTTCCCTCTTCCCCCCCTCCCCTCACCGACCCCACTAAAAAAAAAAAAAAAAAAAAAAAAAAAAAAAAAAAAAAAGCAAATTGTTAAAGCATATACCTCCCTGAATGACTATCACCGCTTCACGCTCTAAGCCTTGCTGACAAAATCATGGATTGAGGATGCCGTTTCTGTCACTCACTTTTTTCATAGAAAAAGGTTTTGCTGCCGTTCTAACTTCCCACAACGCCCATAACCTATCAAGGCATATTTTGTTTTTTTGTTTTTTGCATGTGAATAGTCAGTTTCAAACGACATAAAGGGAAGTGATATGATAGCTGGCTTGCTCGCACACACACCTACGCTCACACACACACAGACACACAGACACAGACACAGGCACACACACACACACACACACACACACACACACACGTACACACACACACACACACGCACACACACACACACACACACACACACACACACACACACACACACACACACACACACACACACACAGAGAAAGGGATGGAGAGAGAGAGACAGAGACAGAGACAGAGAGAGATGGGGGGGGGGGGAGAGTGCTGCAACTCTCTTCAAGTTGAATCATCGTCAACAGAAGCCCTATCAACTCAAAAACAGACTATAAAAAAATGTCAATGGGCCATCTGTAAACTCGTGAGGAGACACCAGAGGGAAGAACACAATGCATTTTGTCCAGGTCACACATATATCGTGTGAATGCGAATCACATCGTTCTGCGTTTTTAATCGGTCACAGCGGAAATAAACTAGAATCCCAGAGCACACGTTATTATTTTTTTTTTTTTTTCTATTAAAAAAAAGTGCCTGTTTCTGTTTTGTTTTGTTCTTGTGTTTTATTGCGTTATCGTTGATACTTTATCGCCCGATGAGAGTTTCAGTTTCAGCTGCAGTTGCAGTTTCTTCAAGGAAGCGTCACTGCGTTGAAACAGATCCATATACGCTACACCACGTCTGCCTGACCAGCAGCATAACCCAACGCGCTTAGTCAAGCCTTGAGTGCATGCATACTACGGTTTGTGTATCCCTACCTATCAGAGTGAATTTTGTCTAACAGAACACACACTTTACGAGAGGACAACACCCTCGTTACAACCACCGTTCCGTTCTTTTTCAGTGCGCCAAGTTGCGTTTATTGTCTAATCCGAATGACTATCTAGATTCTCAGTTCGATTCTCCAGTCAAACCTGGGAGAAGGGACGACTCCGGGATTGGAACCCAGCAGATTCCGAAGAGGCTGGGTCACCCTGAACGGAGGCTACCAGACACACCAAGATCCCATCAGGACACTGGAGAGAAGACACCAGACAACCATCTACCGCCTTCGCACAGGACACTGCGGCCTCCGAGCACACCTGAAGAGGATTGGAGTGGCAGCCACATCCCTATGTGATTGCGGCAAGGCTGACCAGACCCCATCCCATATTCTCCAAGACTGCCCCCTGTATGAGAAGATGCGGCAGCAGTCCTGGCCTGGGGGTGCTGACCTCAACACCAAGTTTTGGGGGACGGTAGCCGATCTTCACCGGACCTCCGAGTTTGTGGCATCCCTCGGACTTCGACCCTGACTGCGTAGCTGTCGAACGCAAAGAAGGAGAAGAAGAAGGAACCCAGACCCTCACGGACACTGTATTTTTTAGCAGACGAGTGTTTCAACCATTCTGTCACCTTCCTCCCTCCCAATCAGATTCGTCCACAGCAATGCCTAGTAAAAGTGCATTGCCTGTCTTACATATTTGTTTTGTATTTGTATTTCTTTTTATCCCAATAAAGAAAAAAATCCAATTATTACGAAAGTCGATAAGAACTGAATAATAGAAAGAAAATGAGAGAGAGAGAGAGAGAGAGAGAGAGAGAGAGAGAGAGAGAGAGAGAGAGAGAGAGAGAGAGAAACAGACAGACAGATAGAGACACAGAGACAGAGAGAATGCAAAGCAGGAACAGAATCATCATGTGTCAACATTTTAGAGAGGAGATCGAGACTGAAAGCAGTGACAAATCGTTCATTTGCCACGATGAGAGTTCGAAGAAAGCCATACAGTGTGATGCGACATGATCAACCTCTTCCCCACACCACAACCCACCTTTTTTTTTTTCTCTTTTTTTTAAATCTATATACAGCCTTACGTCATTTCTGAGTGTCCATAACCTGATCTGTACTCGCTCACGTCTGTTTCCGTCTTTGCTTTTTTTCTTTTTTCTGTTGAATGACACCCATAACTTCTCTTAGGGTTTTGGCTTGTCACCTCCACTGTCATTTCCATTGAACAAGAGTCCTTGACTTTAAAAAAAAAAAAAAAGGACCTGTAGTGGTCGGTAACCTTGAAACTTCCTACCACCCGAGTTACGTCTTATTTCACAATCCGCAGGCAGGTTGTTTTTTTGTGTTTTTTTTGTTTTTTTTAACGGGGACATCTGAATTACCAACACCGAGGACACCCACCAATCAATGTCTAGTGGAAGGGGTAGTGGGGAGGGGGAGGGGGAATACGTAATTCTCGGACCAAGTTACATAAGGTAATCTTTGAAGCGCTAAATTTTTGCTTATTAGAGTTAAAAGAATGTTCCAAAATATACGGAGTTTTTCGTGGAGTTAGGACGATTCTTAATCAACGATAAGAAAACTTAGCGCTGTTTTTAAGTTCCCTTTTGCAACCCAGCCCTGGGCTGGGTTACATGGGGCGAATTTTGCAGCGCTAAGTTTGCTTAGAGTTAAGAATGTTCCTAAGCGTGTGGAATTAACGATAAGCAAACTTAGCACTGCTGGGTTCGCCATCATGTAACCTACCCCTGGTCCGCATAATCATAGGACACGAACACAAGGACACTCGCTACCAATATACGTGATCTCCCCTTTTCCATTTTCCAAGTGCTGTGTGTGGATTCAAAGTTAGTATTGTATACTTTAAGCTCACTGTACTGAAGAAAAAACATATATAAACTTATAACGGAAATTAGTATGACCATACATTACCTAATTTCAGGAGGTACAATTGGTTGGGTGCCTTCTCACCTAGGAATCTTACCAAATGAATGTGCTGACAAAACTACCGGAAAAAAAAGTGCAAATAAAGAAACCGAAAGTATACATTTTGATTCCCAGCTGTCTATATCAGGTAATTATATTCTGTTAGAAAAAGAATCCTGGGAACAGAACAGAGGTTTAGAAAATCAGTTTGTTTACATTTCAAGAAAGTGTACCCAAAAGTGTGTGTGAAGTTCAAAAAGGGTTTCAGTTTTACCCTCACTACAGTATATTACAGAATATCATAATTATGGCAGATCTTCTCCTTAGTTTACAGGATAAAACTAAATGCTTAATATAGTTAAAAAAAATTTTAAAAAAAAGTCACATGCTGCTGTGGAAAACTACTCTCAAATGTGCTTCTTAAAAATCCTTTCTATCTAGATTTTTGGAGAAAACAAAATCGTTTGAAAATGTTGCTGATGGTTTTGTACTGCTGTTGATGCATTTCTGAAAGTTTGCGTTGCAGTCCAGTTGGACATTTGATTTAATTAGTTTTACAGTTAATTTTGTTCGAGGTTATCGCTTCTTTGTTTTTGTTTTTTCTGTCTAAAAGCATTGTATGTGGATAGACGTTAACTCTCTCCATACGAACGGTGAAAGAGACGACGTTAACAGCGTTTCACCCCAATTACCACCATCAAAATATTACAAGCGGAAGGCTCTTACACTGAAGAGGTGAATGTTGACAAAGAATACCACAATTCTGACGACGGAAGCTAAAGGTTGGGTCATTGAGACACCCACTGGACATCCGATGTGTCTGTGTAAAGGAGAAGAGAGGACTGGCCGTACTGAGTGAGTTAAACTGAAAAACACACACAGTCGCTTACAAGACGGATGCATTGCCACCAGTCCACTTCGCTTCATCATTATACAACCACAGGTTCACGAGAAAGAAAACAAACAAACAAACAAAAAACAAAACAAAAAAGCAACAGTTGCCTCTGGCACGGTCATTGCCCTCGTCATTTGAGTGATGGAAACTGATACCAGCTCCAACGTAAAGTTGCTCACCTCTGGGTTATTTATGTGTGTGTTTTCTGTTTTCCAACTTATGTCTGACGTCTTTTTCACTCTGGCAAGCAGGTGGCTGGTTGGTTGGTTGGCTGACTGGTGCTGTGTGTGTGTGTGTGTGTGTGTGTGTGTGTGTGTTTGAAAACAAAGCCGGGAGTATCATCTGATATTGTTTGCATGGTCTGTGTGTATCGTGTATACTATAGCTTCCGAGCGGAGGCGGTTTTCAGAGAGAGAGAGAGAGAGAGAGAGAGAGAGCGTATCAGTATTAGTATCAGTAGCTTTAGGAGGTGTCACTGCGTTCGGACAAATCCATATACGTAACACCACATCTGCCAAGCAGATGCCTGACCAGCAGCTCCAAAAGGACAACAGTTAGAAAAAAAACCCAAAAAAACAACTAACAAACAAACAAACAAAAAACCAAACAAAACGCAAACAAGAAAACAAACTGGAACCTTGCGGAGGAAACACACCATTTTCCTGTGTGTACTCTTTTGCGTAAGAGCGATAGGCAGAAATGAAAAGAAAAAAAAAAAGAAAAAAAAGCAAGAAAAAAAAGCAACATACGATCGCTGTCGGATAAGTTTATAGAAGTTTCATTTATTTATTTATTTATTTATATAATCTTTTGAATCTATTCATTTATCTATGTGTTTGTTTATTTGTTCTCTCCTTAGGGTTCCAACTTGACACAGCGATATTCAGCGGCATAAAAAAAAAAGCTTTTCTTTGGGATTTTTCCCCCCCTATTTATAATATGTTTTAATACAAATTTATTAATTAATTTATATACACAAAACGGATCTGTTCGCACGCCCTGCCACCTCTTTGAAATTGAAACTGAAAACTGTGCAGTTGTGTGTTAGTGTGTTTCCAGCCCTCGTCTGTGTCTTACACCATCCACCGATTTTTTTTTTTGATTTTTTTTATTTTTTTTAATCCTTTCTTATTTTCTATCCTAGCAGTTTTATTTTCATCCCCTCTTCTTTCTATTCTTCTTGTCTTTCGTTCTTTCTTTCGTGTTTAGCTTATATATATATATATATATATATATATATATATATATATATATATATATATATATATATATATATATATCTTCCTCACTTTCTTTCTATCTCCGTTTTGTGTTGTTGTTGTTTTTTTGTTTGTGTTGTTTTGTTTCTCTCTCTATCTCTGTCTGATTGTCTGTCTGTCTCTGTCTGTCTCTCTATCTCTGTCTGTCTCTTGTCTCTCCCTCTATGTGTGTGTGTGTGTGTGTGTGTGTGTGTGTGTGTGTGTGTGTGTGTGTGTGTGTGTGTGTGTGTGTGTGTTGCATTCCTTTTTGAAGTTTGCCTTTCTTTCATTCATTCTGTTAAACCTTTCCGAGTCTGTGGCCTTGCTCTTTATTTCATCTTTCTTTCTTTCTTTCCTTCTTTATTCACTTCGTTCTTTACCTTCTTTTTGTTTTCTTCTTCTTGATGTTATCTATAATCTTTCTTTCGTTGTCTGGGGTGTTGTCCCCACTTCCTTTCTATCTTTCCTTCCTTATTCATTATTTAATCTCATTTCTTTCTTCCTCTCCTTCAATTTGTTTCTTTTTTTTCTCTCTCTCTCTCTTTCTTTATCTTATTTCTTTCCTTTCTTTCTTTGTGATCCTTTGTCCCTTTTTTTTTTCTCTCCACCGTCTGGTGTCATAGTGTGGACAAACAGGTGCCACATGGAGACCTTGAAAAAGCCGCTTGTAGATCCCAGAAAAAAATAATTAAAAAAATCTCATGGACTTCCTTCTCTTTCTATACCTACAAAGCCTTCGTCAAGTGGCGATAAACCATCGTTGAGTATGGACATGGAAGTAAAACCAACGAACCAACCAATAAACAAACAAAAAAACCCAAGAAAACATGATGTCAAGGTGAAGCGTGAGCCGATGGTTTACGAGCAGACGACGGGTTGAAAAGAGATAAAGTTAGCCCGTCCTTGATGCTTTGTGAGGCTTACATGAATGGCCTTGTGCGTTCGTTCGGTGTGATGGCGGCGGGGAGGCGGCAGAATCGAGGAAGGTGGCAGAATGGTTAAGACCACTGATCTAAAAATAGGTGGATAGCGCATGCCTTGTTTTAGCCCCTTTGCTAACTGGAGCCAGCGGAAGCGTTCAATCAGCCATTTTGCTACTCGTGTCAGTATAGCGCGAAGCGGTAACTTCATATGACATTATGTAGCCGAGTGCTCAGCTGGCTACGATGACTGCTACATGGCAAGCTTTCATTTGTCCACGGCGTTCGTTAAGCTGACATTCCTGTGTGTGTGTGTGTGTGCCTCCACAGCAAGTTTGCACTACGTTTTCCTGCAATAACTTTGGTAACTAAACCACTGGCAGATATCAATCGAGACACATTTGGCATGTCGTGGAGTCAAGCATAATACGATTTCATCGAAAGATACACGGATACAGTTCAGAGACTACCACCAGTTAGCAGACGACTTCTCAATGGTCTGACAGCCAGATACGAGTGTCAGCATGGCGTCCAGTTGACTTCAGCTGTCTTGGCCAATGAGCTATCCATCTTTTTTTTTCTTTTTTTTAAGACCAGTGGTTTAGACGCTCGGAAATGAACAAGACGGTAGTCTGTGAAAGATGTAACGGTAGCTCAACATCATGCTCGCTCGCTGCTGCTCTGATCTCCGATTGTATCATTCTTTTGTCCAAACGACGAGGAAGGTAGCAGAATCGGTAAGACGCTCATCTGTCAATATAGAGAGTCCTGTGAGGGTGTGGGCTCGAATCCCGCCCTTGCCCTTTCTCCCAAGTTTGACTGGAAAAATCAAAAGTGTACGTGTAGTCAATCGGATGAGACGATAAACCGAGGTCCAGTGTGCAGCACGCACTTTGAGCACTGAAGAAAACACAGAAAACAAGAGAGGCAAGGCCTTCAAGACTCACTTGTGATACACTTTTAAAAAAAATCCAAGCTTTTTATGTTCAAAATGTAATATTTAAGATGAGAAAGATCAGTTTAAGCAAATTAACTCCCCTAGCATTAATTACAGATTAATTCCCCTTTTTTTACTATCTGCACCAAAACGTTTGCAAAATAAATAAAACTTCCATGCTTAGCAAAAGAAGTTCCTGTTTGAACAAAAAATGATAATAATGACTGCTCTAGCTGTTGGGTCAGAATATCAGATCAAAGTGCCAAGTTTAGAGAATACAAAAAAAATATAACAGTAAATGCAGTTTGCATATAATTAGGCTTCATTCTTTTTTTTTTTTGTGCCCATCCCAGAGGTGCAATATTGTTTTAAACAAGATGACTGGAAAGAACTGAATTTTTCCTATTTTTATGCCAAATTTGGTGTCAACTGACAAAGTAGCTGCGAAGAAAATGTCAATGTTAAAGTTTACCACGGACACACAGACACACACACACACACACACACACACACAGAGAGAGAGAGAGAGACAACCGAACACCGGGTTAAAACATAGACTCACTTTGTTTACACAAGTGAGTCAAAAACCATGCCAACGAAAGTTTTGTCCTAAAATTATATAGAATAAATCCACTCTGATAGGTATACAAATACTGAAGCATGTACTCAAAGCTTGACAAAGCGCGTTGGGTTATGTTGTTGGTCAGATGTGGTGTAGCGTATATGGATTTGTCCGAATGCTGTGACGCCTCCTTTAGAAACTGAAACTGACACTGTTGGCGGTAGTATTTGGTGGAGTGCCTGAAAGAAAAGAAAAGCTGATGTTACATTCGAGAACACACACACAC
>NC_134880.1:24092245-24094745 GCF_041734735.1 Babylonia areolata
CGGCAGGTTGGGGAAAAGGTCGGATGGAAGATCCGATAATTGAGTTTTACATAGGGGCGTCAAGTAGGTTCTGATCTATAATTGTAGAGTGGAACCATGTTTGTTGTGTGTTTCCGTCTTCCCTGCTGGGAGAGTTCATTGCGGGAGGGGGCTTCCGGTTTTGAACTTCGAGAGGGAGAGACACTTCTCTTCCTTGGATCGCGAGAGTCCAAAGCTTGTGTTGCTAGTCAGAGGCAACGTTTTCTTTTCTATTGTCGGATTTTGTGCTGTAAAAGTTGGTTTCATGTTGATTTGTTGTTGGAGATTCTTGTGGGTTTTGTGCTGTACTGGAGTGATTTTGCTGTTGTGCGAAGTGCCTTGTTATCGAACAGGACTTTTGTTTTTCTAGTTCGGGAGTTCGTCATTTATGTTTATAGTACAAGCCATCCAGGGATTGCCTGAAGATCTTGGGTTAAGCTGAGTGCTAATCTCGTATTATTGTTGACTGGTCTAGAGTGGGCCAAGTCAGGGTACTGCAGAATCAATGTAGTCAAAATTCCTTCTTCTGGAGTGTTAGATCTAGGTTGTAGTCGACTGTTAGTTTCCCAGTACAAGTTCTGGTTGCTGGAGTGCGGGTCGACAGGTTACTGGTTTTGGAGCCAGTTTAGTTGCTGACGTTTGAAGTCGTGATTTCTGCTGAGTCCAGTAGTGGATCTGTAGATAATCTCACCAGACAGCCTGGTAAGGATATTTTTATTGTTGTGAGAATGTATGGTGGGTGCATGTGAAAGACTTGGGTATAATGGGGTTGTAATTATTAATGGTGAGATTAGGGGAGTAATGGAGATAATACATTTGATAGTATGTTTATTATAGTAAAGATATTTGTTATATTAGTAAAAGAAATGATGATAAATGGGTGTAGTGTGGCCCAGTTGTCTGCCTGGGAAAAACATTATGCTTAACCGTGGTTAAGTTGAGTTCAGGTAGTACGAATTATGTTGGAAATATTTTTGTTAGTAGGTTGTTGATATCCCACTTTTTGTTGACTGAGCCGACGTTGGTTCAGTCCATATGGGGGGTAAATTAAAAATATAGGTGGCTACATGGGGGAAGCACCTGTGGTTGCAGATCTGTGTGACTGTTCGGCCGTGGATCTGATGCGGTCTGATCTGATGACCTGGTGTGACTGTGGCCGGAGGGCGGACTGTGTTAACGCTACTTACGGACAACCAGGGACGACGTGGGAGGCTGTTTCGCTGACTGGAGAGGACGGGACCTGCATGTGTACTTCACCTCGACAACCGTGCGCCGCATCGTGAAGATGAGTCCTGTGATTTTACCCCCCGGACATTAACTAGTCGGCAATGATGAGTGCGGCCGTGAGTCGCTAGACTTTTGTTTTATGAATGTTGGGAAAAGGGGAGAGTGAAAAGAAAAGAAATGATTTAATAAATGTTCTAAAGATTAAAATTTGGTGTGGTCACCCTTTTTGAAAGGTGTTTGTATGAATGTTGTCTTGTTACACGTTTCCATTTAGTACTGGATAAGTAAAATTAATACAGGTTAAGTAAACCACCCCTAAAATTGTTAGGACAATTTTGCATAAGCTCTTTTGTATAAACCAATACCCCTAGACTATTATTGTATTAAGAGAGTTTGTGACAGTCTCTCTCTCTCTCTCTCTCTCTCTCTCTCTCTCTCTCTCTCTCTCTCTCTCTTCTTATATCTATTTATCTTTTAAATACTTCTCCACTATCCCAAAGGAGAGCGCATCACTGAAGAACAACGCCACTGACTGCAAGTGTGTTTTTCCTCCTTTTCTATGCCCGTCTAACGAACAGCGCGAATAGACAACAATCCAAAGGAGGGATAAAGGGACAGACCCCTCCCCCCCCCCCCCCCCCCCCCCCCCAAAAAAAAAAAAAAAAAAAAAAATCTTTTGCAGCAGTCGAAATCCTATTTTGTATGTAAAGTACCTTCCTAGCACAATGCATTTTCCATTCCCAAATTAAATCTTTAAACATCACGTCTTTTTTTAGGAACGTGTGCAAAGAAACATTCGCTCTGTTCGACAAGTATGTAATCTATGTCTCTCCATCCGTTTGCCTGTCTGGCTGTCTCTTTATACTTACTGGACCACACACAATGTTCTGCTCATCGCAACGACCTCTTGGCATCCGCAAACACACCGTAAAGTCAACAACGTGGACAAGCGAGAGGAAAAGCCCCGCTAACTTTTCAGATCATCGTCACGAACTTAACTCCTTCTCGACACCTCCACTTTTCTTTTGAAAATTGTCTTGGGTTGGAGGTGTGTGTGTGTTTTTGGTGGGGGGGGGGGGGGGGGGAGTGGAGGGAGGGTAGGGGGGCGAGGGGCTCAGTGATGAGACGTTTCCCATCTTCACTGTCTGTCTGTCGGCGGCTTCCCTGTCTGGAGGTATACCACTACAGCGTGTGGCTTTATTTGTCTGGACAGTTAGTGTGTGTGTGTGTGTGTGTGTGTGTGTGTGTGTGTGTG
>NC_134880.1:24107245-24114745 GCF_041734735.1 Babylonia areolata
AGTGCCCGTGTAGCTGTGTCACCAGATCTATAGATTTCTTCTCTCTGTGAGAACCAGGATGACCTACTTTCTACTGGGGTTGGGTTTACGAATAAAACATGACATTGATAATCCTTGGAAACATTTGTATATATTCACAGAGAGAGAGAGAGAGAGAGAGAGAGAGAGAGAGAGAGAGAGAGAGAGAGAGAGAGAGAGAGAGAGGAATACAGAAGAAGACAGAAAGTAGAAGGCACATTTTGTTTATCTATTTATTTTGTATATCCATTTTTCATGCAAGCTGAAAGAGTTGCCCTTAAATATATCTACGGAGAGAGAGAGAGAGAGAGAGAGAGAGAGAGAGAGAGAGAGAGAGAGAGAGAGAGAGAGAGAGAGAGAATGACAAATGTTTTATTGAGGGTAAAATGGATAAGCTGGAAGCTTCTTTACACCATGCCCTCACACACGCATACACACACATTGTAATAAATGAAATAAGTATGAATAATAAAAGAGAGAGAGAGAGGGAGGGGGGTAGGCAATGGTGGTCTTGGACTTCCAGAATTGAAAACTATCGCAGTTTCGTTGAAATTAAGTTGGATACGGAAAGTTGCGAGACTTGGGGCAGAGTTGAGTTTAACGACCTAACGGCTTCACGCCCTTAAGGTCAAGTTGTTCGTGTGGTCTTTTCCATGGGGGTGTGATATGGTCAAGGCGTTGGTCCTGTGGTCTTGTTTGAGTAGGGTCCTTGCTGTGCTCTGGCCGCCGGCGATGTCCGTGGTCCGTGCTGTATCCTGGCTGTGTTCGGGTGGTGGAGTCCTGGTTGTCGGTCCGAGGCTGGTCCTCGCGATGTCTTGTTGCGAGACCTAATCGGAAATGGTAAAGTATTGCTATGGCCAGTTTTCTTATCCTTAAGGATAAAATAATTGTTTTTAAGAAAATAAAGAAAGAAAAAAAGATTTGAGCCAGAATTAACATTATTCTTTTCTGAATCAAATATGTATTAGACAGAGGTATGTACCGCATATATATATATATATATATATATATGGATTTTTTTTCAGTCAAATTAATGCAAGAACCGTATGCAGAGCCAGTGCTTTGTAATCAAAGTAAAAACAGGAAGGGAATTTACTTGGGTTAAAACATTGGTCACTAAATGAGTACGATGTACAGCACGATTTGTGTTTAAAATGGACAGTTTCTTTTTTTTTTCTTATGGGGAATTCAAACGTGAATCGTTAGAATGTTGACATCAATTATATTGTACTCTTTTCTGGTTATAAGTCAGATTCAGTTTCACTTTCTCAAGGAGGCGTCACTGCGTTCTGACAAATCCATACACGCTACACCACATCTGTTGAGCAGATGCCTGACCAGCAGCATAACCCAACGCGCTTAGTCAGGCCTTGAGTGCATGCTTACATATTTGTGTACCTATGAAAGTGGATTTCATTTTACGTAATTTCGCCAGAGGACAACACTCTCGTTGCCATGGGTTCTTTTTCAGTGCGCCAAGTGCGTGCTGCACACGGGACCTCGGTTTATCGTCTCATCCGAAAGACTAGACGCTCAGTTTGATTTTCCAGTCAAACTTAGGAGAAAGGGCGAGAGCGGGATTCGAACCCACACCCTCACGGACTCTCTGTATTGGCAGCTGAGCGTCTTAACCATTCTGCCACCTTCCTCCTCTCTCTCTCTCTTCGTCTCTCTCTCTTCGTCTCTCTCTCTCTCTCTCTCTCTCTCTCTCTCTCTCTCTCTCTCTCTCTCTCTCTCTCTCTCTCTTCGAGAACAATAAGTCAGCAATAAAAGAGTACATTCGAAAAGCAAATATAACTGTAGACAATGATAAATGTATGGATATGTTCATATTGTTCAATAAGTTGACACTGGTATGTAAAGGATCACAAAGTTATACTCTGATATACTACTAACTGGCAACAGTATCCATGTACAATGCTGTTTAAAGTGGTTTGAAAAGCTTAACGTCGTAATAAGTGATTGGAAAAACAATGAGAGAGAGAAAGAGAGACGAAGAGAGAGAGAGAGAGAGAGAGAGAGAGAACAATAACAAGAACACATTTTTATTCCATAGGCCGCCTCCGGCCCACAGAAACCAAAACAAAAGAAAGTAAAGAGAGAGAGAGAAAAAAATGTGTAAACTGCCTATTGAGGAAAACGAAAATATGAGAGAGAAAGAGAGAGAGAGAGGGTGGGGGGGGGACAGGAACACACATAGAGACAGGCAGACAGACAGACGGAGACAGAGACAGGGAGAGATAGAGGCAGACAGACAGACAGACAGACAAGCAGACACAGAGAAAGAGAGAGACAGAGATAGAGACAGAAAGAGACAGACAAACGGACAGATAGACAGAGACAGAGAGACAGAGACAGAGAGAGCACGGGTTTGTCTCAACTCGGAGCGTCCGTTCTCGCGCGCAACCGTGCGTGTCTTCGTGAACAGAAAGGAGGGAGAGAATTATTTATTTATATGTATATATATATATATATATATATATATATATATATATATATATATATATATATATATATATGTATATACATAACTGTCAACTGGGCCACGACCATTCACGAAGCCCGTCCCTTTTCATCATAACATCACATGCCATTACTAAACGTTATGGGTTGTGGGGCGTTATAGGTTTTCTGCCGGCTAGGAGTTGGCACAGCGCATCAATCCATAACGCACACTTTTCTAATGGTTTTGTAAGCACCAATGTATTGATTAATCGCTGGCAACCATATATATTGACTAGAATAGAATAGAATAGAATAGAATATGTCTTTATTACCAAGTGTACCGAGGCCACAAGGAATATTGGCGGGGGGTGCGGGGGGGGGGGGGGGGGGGGGGGATAGTACATAACAAGATACGAACATGAATCGAAAATCATACACGAACACAGATACAGTAGAAATTAGGATATATACAAGTGCATATCAATATAAAAACTTGTGCATCCTCACACATGCACGCACTGTACACACACACACACACACACACACACACACGTTTGAGGAACATATAATTATGTATACATAACATTTATATATATATATATATATATATATATATATATATATATATATATATATATGTGTGTGTGTGTGTGTGTGTGTGTATACATGACAACCTTGGTTCTTGGGATGACCAGGCATTAAATTTAGACTGGTGTGAATGAAAGGGCGCACGCAAGCGTGCGTATATATACGTACGGACTCTCTCTCTCTCTCTCTCTCTCTCTCTCTCTCTCTCTTATGAGGAAAAAAAACATAGATAAAAAGGAAGGGCTACATTTGGATGGTCAATCTCGACAGTGTAATTACATGATGGGGTCGTATTGATATGGTGGGTTTTGATGTTCAGGCATAAATGATTATTTCATGATTCATATGGTTTTTCGTATAGTATATGTTTGTATTGATATGATGTGTGTCGATGTTACATGTGTAAATATTTATTATATGATTTATATGTGCTTTGTTTTCTGTGTACTGTCCAAATCTTGGAGACGAACGACTGAAAAAAAGGCATATTACCCCCCTGTCACATGTACTTTTCAGCTGATGACAAAGTGCTAAAGTGTCGCAAATCTTTCATTAGTTTATGTTGTTTCAGTTCTTTTTTTTTTTTTTTTTTTCCTTTCTGTTCCATTTTACCTTTTTTGCACCATTTTATTCTGATTAGTACCTACTCTGTCACTAGAGCTTTTCAGCTAATGATATCAAACATTTCAGTGTTCAGTATTCTCTCTCTCTCACTCTCTCCCTCTGCCTCTCTCTAACACACACACACTTACACACTTACACGCACACACACACATACGCACGCACGCATACACACCCCTTTCCCTCCCCCCCCCCCCCCTAGCCCTTCCTATACGCATGCAGGAGACAGAGAGAGAGGGAGAGAGAGAGAAAGTGAGAGAGAGACAGAGACATAGACAGAGAGACAGAGAGGGAGAGAGAGAGAGAGAGAGAGAGGGAGAGAAAGAGAGCTCCGTAAAGAACATACACGACTGCTTGCGTGCGGCTTTTTATTCACAGCAATCTAAATTAATTGGCTGGCCACTCCTGCATGATACAGAAACAATGTTGTCATGCATTCATATTATATATACGGTTGATCAATACACAGGTGCTTACAGAAGCATTATAAAAGTGCGCGTTATCGATTTGATGTGCTGTGCCAACTCCTAGTCGGTAAGAGACAGAGACAGAGAAACAGAGAGAGAGAGAGAGAGAGAGAGAGAGAGAGAGAGAGAGAGAGAGAGAGAGAGAGAGAGCAGCAGATAGACACAGACAGACAGACAGAGTGACAGAGAGAGAAAAACACACACACACACAGTCAGAAAGAGACAGAGGCAAAGGGACAGAGACAGAGAGAGAGAGTGAGAGACAGACAGACATGCGGACAGACAGAGACCGAGAGAGAGAGAGAGACAGACAGACAGAAAAAGAGAGACAGGGACAGAGATTTGAATGCGTGCGTGTGTGTACGAATCAGTCTGTATGTAAATGAGTGGATGAATTCGGCTTATTGTTTGACAGTACCCGTGAAAACGGAGTATGGCTGCCTACGTGGAGTGATAGCTTAGAGGTAACGCGTCCGCCTAGGAAGAGAGAGAATCTGAGCTCGCTGGTTCGAATCACGGCTCAGCCGCCGATATCTTCTCCCCCTCCAGTAGACCTTGAGTGGTGGTCTGGACGCTAGTCATTTGGATGAGAAGATAAACCGAGGTCTCATGTGCAGCATGCACTTAGCGCACGTAAAAGAAGCCACAGCAACAAAAGGATTGTTCCTGGCAGAATTCTGTAGAAAAACCCACTTCGATAGGAAAAACAAACAAACAAACAAAATATTGCATGCGGGGGGTGGGAGGGGGGGGGGGGGGGGGGGGGGGGTGGCGCTGTAGTGTAGCGACGCGCTCTCCCTGGGGACAGCAGCCCGAATTTCCCACAGATAAATATGTTGTGATAAAAAAAAAAGAAATACAAATACATGGCGGGGAAAAAAAACGGTCATACACGTAAAAGCCCACTCGTGTACATACGAGTCAACGTGGGAGTCGTAGCCCACGCACGAAGAAGAAATAGAAGAAGTTTGACAGTCTGGTTCCTAACCATTCAGACCCCCCCATCCCCCCTTTCTCTTCAATCATGCCAGGCATGCCAGACTATAATCATAGGGCATTGTTACGATGCGTACAGGGAACTGGCACACACAAGAGTTCAATGTGCGTATGTCTGAGTCAGTGTGTGTGTGTGTGTGTGTGTGTGTGTGTGTGTGTGTGTGTGTGTGTGTGTGTGTGCGTGTGCGCGCGCGCTCACGTGTGTGTGTATGTGTGTGTGTGTGTGTGTGTGTGTGCGTGCGCGCGTGCGCGCGCGCACATGTTGTCCTAAGTGGGATTTCCTTTCAGAATGTTGCCAGGGAACAACCCTCATTTTTTTTTTTTTTTTTTGTTGTGGATTTGTTTACCTGCGCTTAGTGTATGCTATTACACGGGAGTGGTAGTCTGGACGCTAGATCAGTCGGATGAGACGATGAACTGAGGGTATATCTTCTCATCCGACTGATCTAGCGTCCAGACTACCACTCAAGTTCTAGCGTAGAGAGGGAAAACAACAACAATAACAACACCACAAGGCTACCTATCTCTCCAGTCCATTTAATCATGCATTGCATTTCAAGACTTAACGCTATGGTTTTATTTATTTATTTATTAAAAACATTTTGAACAGCGCGTGGACTGGGATTTGGCACAGCACAACACAGCACAGCACAACACAGCACAGCACAGCACAGCACAGCACAGCACAGCACAGCACAACACAGCACAACACAGCACAGCACAGCACAGCACAACACAGCACAGCACAGCACAGCACAACACAGCAATCAATGACGCGCTTGAACGCAAGTTTGTATGCACAAACATTTACTCAACCAATCGCAATCAACGGACACAGCGCGCGCGTGGACTTGGACATTGGGCTTGTTGCTGTGTATGCAGGAGTGGTGCTCTGGGGGCAGAATAATAGTCATGATTAGTCTGATTTAATGCGCGTGGTTAAGTTGAGGGTTTGTATCCTTTTGTGTGTGTGTGTAACTGACGCTCTAAATACTGTGCGTGACACACATGTTCAAATCTTTATTATCATGATGTGATTCCCCCGATTCCTGTATCCATCACTGCAGACCTCTACTGCTACTGCTGCTACTACTACTACTACTACTACTACTTATGATAGTCTCAGCCTCTGTCTCTGTCTCTGTCCCTGTCTCTGTCAGTGCTCAGAGCTTGGTCTTTGACCGATAGTAGGCGATGAAATAAGTATTCATATCCATCATTCTGTTTTTCAGTCCATCTCTCTGTCTGTCTTTCTCTGTCACTCATTTTCTGTCTCTGTCTCTGTCAGTGCTTAGAGCTTGGTCTTTGACCGATGATATATATATATGTATATATATATATATATATATATATATATATATATATATATATATATATATATGATAATCAGTCGTGTCCGACTTTGACCATCAGAACAGCAGAGGAGGTAACTGCTGTCCCGACTATCTGGGCTAGAATTTGGTTATTGTGGAGACTGTCTTGCCCAAGTTACATCCCCACTCTCTCGGCCAAGAGGGTTTTAGGACAGTCGGTGTTGGGGATGGTTCCCAAAGGCCAACTAGCCCCCCAAGGCTGCAGCACTAAGAGCCAGTGTAATTTTACCTCCTAGTTTGAGAGTCATAGTCCTTTATAAACGATTACGCTGTAAGTTGATTTCCCATTGCATCGGAGAAACCATTGATAATACATGTGTTACTTTGATGTTGGCCCAACTGTTAACGTATGTCAATCTGTGATATAAGCTCATACATACTGGCCAGAATTACTACAACTACTACTACTTCTACTACTGTTGCTGCTGCTGCTTCTACTATTGTGTTTCCACGCCCACTCCAGAACTTTCTACGTACTCTGGATGCCATGCAATAACTTCTTTTTTTCTGACTGTCCATAACCTGATCTATGACCAGCTTTTCATTTTTTTTCCTCCTCTGCTGAATAATAGTCAATAAATTTTCTTTGGTCCGCCAGTCACAATCCCAGAAGTAGGAACTGTGGCCAGGAACGTTGACATTTCTTGTCAAAGTGAATATTATTTCACAATCCACGGTTCTTTCTGTTTTTTACAACTTCCTCAACTGTTGTCATTTCTGTACACTCAGCGTCTTTTGTGTTTTTATCGCTAAACGAGAATGAACTGCAAGACAACTTTTTCTTCAATGCGAAGCAAAAAAAACGTTGCTCTAGTTTCTGTGTCTACTACAACACACTTGACCTTTACAATTACATGGTTGTTTTTTTGTGTGTATTTTTTTCCCCTCGGAAAGTAAGAACAAAAAGCGAAGTGCTTGTGGTTGTCAGACCAATACTAGGATGTAGATTTATTGGCTGACGATTCTTATGATGATAGTACTTCTTCTACTTC
>NC_134880.1:24117245-24122245 GCF_041734735.1 Babylonia areolata
TTTGCCCCAATTTTCCCAGAAGTATGTTTGTGATCATCACGAGACTCAAATGCATGTATCTCAGAAACTAATAAAGATAATTGAATTCTGTTTTCTGTGTGTAATTCAGAATTCTCTCTACTTTCAGATAAAAGAATAATATCAGTTTGTGAATTTTGACCATTATTCATGATTTTCGCATGCATCATCACATATGTAAAAATACAGAAAGATAGAAAGACAGAGAGACAAACAAAAGGACAAACTGACAGACAGACAATGACAAACAAGTGTTGAGAGGGTGGGAGAGAATGGGCAGGGGTGATCATGTACATGTGTACAGACAGGACAGTGTACAATCGTGTGTGTGTGTGTGTGTGTGTGTGTGTGTGTGTGTGTGTGTGTGTGTGTGTGTGTGTGTGTGTGTGTGTGTGTGTGTGTGTGTGTGTGAGTGTGTGTGTGCGCGCGCGCGTGCGCGCGTGTGTGAGTGTGTGTGTGTGTGTGTGTGTGTGTGCGTGCGTGCGTGCGTGCGCATGCGCGCCCGTGCGCTCGCATGTGTGTGTGTGTGTGTTGAATCTTGATTGGTTTGCCTGATATCAGGGACTTCGCGCATGTGTGTGTGTTTGTGTGTGGTGGGGGTGGGGGTGAAGGGGGTTTGGGAGGGAGCTGAGCTGAGCGTGTGAGTGTGAGTCAGTGAATGCCTGCGGGCGTGTGTGTGTGTGTGTGTGTGTGTGTGCGTGCGTGTGTGTGTGTGTGTGTGTGTGTGTGTGTGTGTGTGTGTTCAGTCTTGATTGGATCCGTTGCACAATATCAGGGGCACGGTAGTTAACGGAAATTGCGAGGCGATGCAGTCTCTGATTAAGGGTCAGAAGCAGTGTTGGTTGGCTGCGAGGTGAATAAAATAAAATAAAATAAGAATAAAAATGATTCGAAATGTCGATGTCATCTAGACCGGACCAGAACATTGGCAACATTTTTTTTTCTTTGTTTGCGTGTTTTTTGTTTTCGTTTTTGTTTTTCTGAATTTTATTTATTTTATTTTATTTCTTTTTTTTTTTTTTTTTTTATCTATTTAGTTTGACCTTTTTACTTTACGTTGTTTTGTTTTTGTTTTTTTGTTTTGTTTTGTTTTTTTACAAGCGGATATTAACCATTGAACTCAAATAGGGGGCTTTATGGAAACCTTTAACACGTTTGTGCCTGACACAGGCGGTCTTCTGTGGACCTTTAAAGTTGCTCGTGCATCACACAGGCGGTCTTCTGTGGATCTTTAAATTTGCTCGTGCATCACACAGGCGGTCTTCTTTTGACCTTTAAATTTGCTCGTGCATCACACAGGTGGTCTTCTAGGGACCTTTAAAGTTGCTCGTGCATCACACAGGCGGTCTTCTGTGGACCTTTAAAGTTGCTCGTGCATCACACAGGCGGTCTTCTGTGGACCTTTAAAGTTGCTCGTGCATCACACAGGCGGTCTTCTTTTGACCTTTAAATTTGCTCGTGCATCACACAGGCGGTCTTCTGTTGACCTTTAAAGTTGCTCGTGCATCACACAGGCGGTCTTCTAGGGACCTTTAAATTTGCTCGTGCATCACACAGGCGGTCTTCTAGGGACCTTTAAAGTTGCTCGTGCATCACACAGGCGGTCTTCTGTGGACCTTTAAAGTTGCTCGTGCATCACACAGGCGGTCTTCTAGGGACCTTTAAAGTTGCTCATGCATCACACAGGCGTTCTGCTAGGGACCTTTAAGACGATCGTGCATCACACAGGCGGTCTTCTTGGGACCTTTAAAGTTGCTCGTGCATCACACAGGCGGTCTTCTGTGGATCTTTAAATTTGCTCGTGCATCACACAGGCGGTCTTCTTTTGACCTTTAAATTTGCTCGTGCATCACACAGGCGGTCTTCTGTGGACCTTTAAAGTTGCTCGTGCATCCCACAGGCGGTCTTCTGTGGAACTTTAAAGTTGCTCGTGCATCACACAGGCGGTCTTCTTTTGACCTTTAAATTTGCTCGTGCATCACACAGGCGGTCTTCTTTTGACCTTTAAAGTTGCTCGTGCATCACACAGGCGGTCTTCTGGGGACCTTTAAAGTTGCTCGTGCATCACACAGGCGGTCTTCTGGGGACCTTTAAAGTTGCTCGTGCATCACACAGGTGGTCTTCTGTGGACCTTTAAGGCGCTGGTGCATTATGCAGGCAGTCTTCTAGAGACCTTTAAGACGTTCGTGCATCACACAGGCAGTCTTCTAGAGAACTTTGAGACACTCGTGCATCACACAGGTGGTCTTCTAGAGAACTTTGAGACACTCGTGGATCACACAGGCAGTCTTCTAGAGAACTTTAAGACGCTCGTGCATCACACAGGTGGTCTTCTAGAGAACTTTGAGACACTCGTGCATCACACAGGTGGTCTTCTAGAGAACTTTGAGACACTCATGCATCACACAGGCGGTCTTCTTGGGACCTTTAATGTTGCTCATGCATCACACAGGCGTTCTTCTAGGGACATTTAAGACGATCGTGTATCACACAGGAGGTCTTCTAGATACCTTTATGACGCTCGTGCATCAGACAGGTGGTCTTCTGTGGACCTTTAAGGCGCTGGTGCATTATGCAGGCAGTCTTCCAGAGACCTTTAAGACGTTCGTGCATCACACAGGCAGTCTTCTAGAGAACTTTGAGACACTCGTGCATCACACAGGCAGTCTTCTAGAGACCTTTAAGACGCTCGTGCATCACACAGGTGGTCTTCTAGAGAACTTTGAGACACTCGTGCATCACACAGGCGGTCTTTTAGAGAACTTTGAGACACTCGTGCATCACACAGGTGGTCTTCTAGAGAACTTTGAGACACTCATGCATCACACAGGTGGTCTTTTAGAGACCTTTAAAGTTGCTCGTGCATCACACAGGCGGTCTTCTAGGGAACTTTAACGTTGCTCATGCATCACACAGGCGTTCTTCTAGGGACATTTAAGACGATCGTGTATCACACAGGAGGTCTTCTAGATACCTTTATGACGCTCGTGCATCACACAGTCAGTCTTCTAGAGACCTTTAAGTATGTCAGGAATCAGACATACGATCATCTAGAGACCTTCATCACTCCACTGCATCACACATGCGGTCTTCTGGAGACCTTTAAGAAGCTCGCGTATCACACAGCCAATTTTCTAGAGACCTTTTAAGACGTTCGTGCATCGCACAGGTAGTCTTCTGTGAACCTTTAAGACGATCGCGTATAACACAGGTGGTCTTTTAAGAAACCTTTAAGACGCTCGTGCACCATACAGGCGGCCTTTTGGAGATCTTTAAAAGTTGCTCGTGCATTACACAGGTGGGTTTCTAGAGACTCTTTAAGACGTTCGTGCATCTTGTTTTGTGGGGTAGTGGTGAGCGACAGCCAAACTAAGCTAGCTCTCCTCCCTCTGACCCTCTGAGGTTCCTTCAGTCAGGGGCTAGGGTTTTGTTGTTGCTGTTGGTAGTTGTATATTTATTTATTTATTTATTTATTTATTTGTTTGTTTTGTTTGTTTATTTATTTATTTATTTATTTTACTTCAATCAGAAAAAAATGGAGTGGAGGCTGTTTTTCTTTTCTTTTTTAAAAGGTTTTATTTAATCTTATCATTTTTAATATATTGTGTTTTTCGTGCTTTTTTATCTTCTTTTTTTTTTTAATCATGAAACTTCATTTTTAATTGAATCGAATTTCATTTTAGTTTGGGGTGGGTGGGACTCTATTTTATTTATTTTTTTATTTTTTTATTTATTTTTTTATTTTTTTATTTTTTTTTTTTCATTGATCAATTTGGAATTCATTTAATTCGCGTGGGTGGTAGGAGGAATGTAGGAAACTGTTTGTCTTTCTTGCATTATTGAACTGTCAGTGACTTGTTTTTTGTTGTTGCTGTTGTTGTTGCTGTGCTTGTTTCCTCCTCCTCCTCCTCCTCCTCCTCCTTCTCCTCTTCTATCTCTTTCAGTAGATTTTTCTAACTGTACGTGTGTGTTTTTTTGTGTGTTTTTTTTTTTTATAATTTTTTTTTAATACTATTTCAGTAGCTTTCAGTTTAGATTGTGTATTGGTCCGAACAGCGCTCATTTGCACTATTTGACGTCGTCGTGGTCTCTTTATTGTTAAAGGTCACAATGGCTCTGCGTCTGTATGCATGTGAATGTGTTCGTTTACTGGTATGTGCTGCGAGTACGCGTGTGCATGGGACGGGGGTGGGGGTAGGGTGTGGAGTGCAGGTGTGTGTGTGTGTGTGTGTGTGTGTGTGTGTGTGTGTGTGTGTGTGTGTAATAAAAATTACGTGTGTTCGTGTGAGTTCGTGTGTGTGTATGTGTGATTGTGTGTGATTGTGTGTGTGTGTGTGTGTGTGTGTGTGTATGTCTGTGTGTCTCTGTGTGCAGGCGCTCACGCGTATGTGTGTGTATTTGCACTGGCGGCAATTTTGGTCGCTAAGTCGCCAATGCTGGTCAGGGGAGCGAGGTAGAAAGGGAGAGAAAGATAGGAGAAAGAGAGAGAGAGAGAAAGGAAGTAAGAGAGCACGAGAGGAAAAAAACAGGCATAGAAAGAGAGGCAGAAAGAGACAGAGATGAAAGGGAGGAAGAGAGAAATATAGGAAAAGAGACAGACAGACAGACAGACAGAATGGCAGGCGCACAGAGAGAGAGAGAGAGAGGGGGGGGGTGTTGAGACAGAGACAGAGACAGAGATGGAGGGAGAAAGTAAGAAATATAGGAAAAGAGACAGACAGACAGACAGAGAGGCAGGCAGGCACAGAGAGAGAGAGAGAGAGAGGGGGGGGGGGATCGGGGGGAGAGAGGGGGGGGGCTTGTAGTTGATTTATGACCGCAAGCAAGTGGGGTCAGGATCAATAGGGAAGGAGTAGCGTCACCACCTATCCCGTAAAAAAAAAAGAAGAAAAAAAAAAGAAAAAAAAAGACAGGCCTGCTTCCCGTTTCGTACGAACAAACACAAGGTCAGTGAAGAAGAAGAAGAAGAAGAAGAAGAAGAG
>NC_134880.1:24139745-24147245 GCF_041734735.1 Babylonia areolata
TTCACTTGTCAATGTCATAGGTCCCCGGAACCTGGTTTGTTTGGTCGTGAGGGGTGGGGCGGAGGGCAAGGGTGGAGTGGGGAGCGCTGCAGTGATGGACGTGACGCATCACCAACATTCTCCATTCCTGGCGGCCTTTTGGAACAAGGCCTGAGTTTCGGCAAAGCATTTTACTACCGTTTTTATTTAAATGAATTGCCACTGAGACAGCTCATGTTGGGTGTTCTCTGGTTCAGACTCACTGTTCTATTAAAAAAAAAAAAAAAAAAAAAAAAAAAGGTGGATAGCGTATGCCTTCTTTGAGCCCCTTTGCTAACTGAAGCCAGCGGAAGTGTTCAATCAGCCATTTTGCTACTCTCGTATCATAATAGCGCGAAGCGGTAACTTCATATATGTAACTGAGCGATCACCTGACTTCACGGCATGCTTTCATTTGCGCGCGGCGTTAGTTAAGCTGACATTCCTGTGTGTGACTCCACAGCTAGTTCGCGCTACGTGTCACGGCGCTGTTTTCCTGTGAGAACTTTGGTAAATAAACCATTGACAGGTTTTTAATCAGGACAAACCATTTGGAATGTCGTGGGGGGGAAAGCATAACACGATTTCATCGAAGATACACTGTTACATTTCAGAAACTACAACCAGTTAGCAGACGACTTCTCAACGCTTTGACGGCCGGGTACGAGTGACAATATGGCGTCCCGTTGGCTTCAGCTTTCCTGGCCAATGAAAAATCCATCTATTTTTGGACCAGTTGTTCAGACTATCGAAACTGGATCTCATACTGTGTGCATCTACTTTTACTAAGTTAAACAAAAATGTAAGCAGTCCAATGTCCTGATGAACCAATTGAGAAAGGCAGAGAGAGAGAGAGAGAGAGAGAGAGAGAGAGATTTATTCGGTTAAGACCATAGCCCCTTGGACATACACGTAAAAGAGCCCACTCGTGTGCATACAAGTGAATGCAGAAGAAGAAGAAGAAGAAGATTTCATTTTATGTATCTCTTCATTTATTTGGTTCATTCATTCATTCATTTATTTTTCATTGTATTTATCTGTTCATGTTCTTGCTGTTGTTTTTTTTCTGAATCTTATTTTATTTCATTTTATGTTTCTATCTTAATTTTATTTCATTGGGGGGAGTGGGGGGAGCGGGGGAAGGGGGGAGAGAGGGGGAAGGGGGAACGGCGGGTGGTGGGGGTGGGGGGGGCATGGTTTTTGTTTCTTCTATTCAGCGAAGAAAGAGCTCATGGGTCATTCACTTTCAAAGCGTTGAAGTGATTTCATCCCTTGCATGTCTACTTGACCCTTCTGTTGTTTTTTTTTTTTTATTGATTTTATATCTATTTGTTTGTATTTCTTTTTCCTTATTCATTCATTTATCCTTGAACTCATCAGCTAATGCGAAGTGAAGAGTCTCTTGCCATTAGCTGCTGGGTTCGGTGGTGTGTTTTCGTTGTTGTTGTGGTTTTCGTTATTGCTGTTGTTAATTTAACTTTTTTTTGTGTGTGTGTGCTTTACGTTATTTGTTGTTGGTGATTTCACTTTGTTTTCGCTTTTGGTTGTTGTTGTTGTTGGTGGTGGTGGTGTTACTGTTGGTGCTAATTTCATTTGTTTAAACGAAAACGTTGTTTACGCTGCTGTTGTTGATGATTTTGTTTACTTGTCCTGCTTTCGTCTTTTTTTTCTTTTCTTTTCTTTTTTTGTGTGTGCTAATTTTGAGCTGAGCGTTTTTTCTTGTTGGTGTTCCGCTGTCGCTCAAGTGTTTTGTGGTGTTTGTCACAAAGTGATTCCATCCCATTTATTGGTTTCGATTTTACAGCTTTCTTTCTGTGTGTGCTTGTGACTCTTTCTCTCTGTCTCTGTCTCTCTCTCTCTCTCTTTCACACAAACACGCGCGCGCGCGCGCGCACACACACACACACACACACACACACACACACAGACACAGACACACACACACACACACACACACACACACATTTACAAGTTTCGTTTGGCAACTTTCTTTCTGTGTGTGCTTATGACTCTGTCACTCTCTCTCACACACACACACACACACACACACACGCGCGCGCGCGCGCGCGCGCGCGCGCGTCTAAAGTTACAATCCGTGGATAGAAGTTAAGCTGAAGAGAACCACATACGCACACGCGAACACACACGCACACACACACGCACACACGCATGTACGCACGTGCACAGAACACACGCAGTGGAGGGATATACAGAAACATACATACGTACATGCATACATGCATACAGACAGACAGACAGACAGACAGTTAACCAGGCTGACAGGCAAATTTCGATATAATTGTGCAGGTTTCATATCCATGCTTTGCTTGCAAGAAATTTGGTATGCTGAGAATATATGTACATTCGAATATTCTTCAGATGACCCTGGTCCAATATTTTTTTTTTCTTTTAAATAAGCCTTGCATTCTTTACTATTTGAATCGTAAATTGAAATCTGCACTGAAAAAAATATATAGTGGCAATATGCACAATATCTCTTTTCTATCGTTTTCTTTCTTGCATATCATGATTATCATAATTACCACGACATCTTTACATTATTAGGTGTCATAGACAGATTTGACAGCAGTGTGAGTGAGTGAGTGTGTGTGTGTGTGTGTGTGTGTGTGTGTGTGTGTGTGTGTGTGTGTGTGCAGTTATTGCTGTTCCTATCTTTACTCTCGTTGTATTCCAAGCTCATGTTTATGCAATTCTCAAAGTATTATTTTCGAAGTAGATTTCACCAATGTTTACATGGTCGCGACAGGATGCATTCTTCATTGTTGTAAGATGTGTGAAAGAAAATAAACGTGGCAGGAAAAAAAAGGAAAGAAAGGAGAAAAAAAGAAAGAAAGAAAGAAAGATGTGAAAAAGTGTGCATTTTTCTGTTTCAATCTTGTGCTGTATATTCCATTATAAAAAGTCGATACAACTCTCTGTCTCTGTCTCTGTCTCTCTCTCTCTGTGTGTCTCTCTGTCTCTCTCTCTCACACTCTGTCTGTCTGTATCTGTCTCTCTCTGTCGCCCCCCCCCCCCCCCATCTCTCTCTCTCTCCACTCTGTAAATGAGTGCACGGCTACATACCCCCCCAGACCCCTCCCACCCACTCCCAACACACACACCCTCCACCCCCTTCCACTCCACACACAAACGCTCTTCCGACAAACACGCACATTGTGTATTTAAAAACTGTCTGACAGATCACTGATCAAAATGTATGGCCAAACCCATCAATCCAAAGATGCCTGGAAAACGCAAGCACCAGACATTTGATTAAGAAAACAAAAAGGAAAAAAAAAACAAACAAAAAACAAAGAGAAGAAAACAACAACAACAACCCCCCAAAACCCCCCGGAAGGTCGAGTAAAACATAAAAATGAAATTACCCTCTAAATAAATCAATATGAAACGCATCGTATAAAATAAACGAACACGTGAGATAGACACACACACACACACGAAACCCCCCCCCCCCAGCAAACGCTTTGACAAATTGATAAATAAGACGATTATCCGATATATAATATATATATATATATATATATATTTGCACAACACAGTGCAGCAAATACAGCACAGCACAGAACAACACAGCACAACACAGTGCAGCAAATACAGCACAGAACAACACAGCACAACACAGTGCAGCAAATACAGCACAGCACAACACAGTGCAGTAAATACAGCACAGAACAACACAGCACAACACAGTGCAGCAAATACAGCACAGCACAACACAGTGCAGTAAATACAGCACAGAACAACACAGTGCAGCAAATACAGCACAGCACAACACAGTGCAGCAAATACAACACAGCACAACACAGGGCAGCAAATACAGCACAGAACAACACAGCACAACACAGTGCAGCAAATACAACACAGCACAACACAGTGCAGCAAATACAACACAGCACAACACAGCACAACACAGTGCAGCAAATACAGCACAGAACAACACAGTGCAGCAAATACAGCACAGCACAACACAGTGCAGCAAATACAGCACAGCACAACACAGCACAACACAGTGCAGCAAATACAGCACAGCACAACACAGCACAACACAGTGCAGCAAATACAACACAGCACAGCACAGTGCTGCAAATACAGCACAGCACAACACAGCACAGGGCAGTAAATACAGCACAGCACAACACAGCACAACACAGTGCAGCAAATACAGCACAGCACAACACAGCACAACACAGTGCAGTAAATACAGCACAGAACAAAACAACACAACACAGTGCAGTAAATACAACACAGCACAGCACAACACAGTGCAGCAAATACAGCACAGCACAGAACAACACAGCACAACACAGGGCAGCAAATACAGCACAGCACAGAACAACACAGCACAACACAGGGCAGCAAATACAGCACAGCACAACACAGCACAACACAGTGCAGCAAATACAGCACAGTACAGAACAACACAGGGCAGCAAATGGTGTGTGTCCATCGAGATCGATGATGACCATCGTTGTCATCCAGCTGGGGGATGGGGGGAGGGTGGTGGGGGGGGGGGGGATGCTCATGAATCTATCTGTGAGTGCGCAGATGGCTGAATAGTCCAATCTGCGCACGAAATGTTCGCTGACAGTTGGGGCAGACAAGAACAGGCATATCATTGTCAGGGAGCTTGTTTGCCCGTGACTTTCTGGCCTGCCTCTTCTGAACAGCTGCAGCAGTCCTGTTGGCCTCGCACAACTTGGCACCTTTGTGCACAGCAGTGCGCCATTTGTCACGGTCCGCTCCTCCCAGGAGTCAGGGTTGATATCAAACGCTTTCAGAGAGACTTTCAGAGTATCTCTGAAGCGCTTCTTCTGACCTCCGTGTGATCTCTGCCCTTGTTGCAGCTCGCCATAGAAGACCCTTTTGGGCAGCCGATGGTCTGGCATGCGCGCCACGTGTCCAGCCCAGCGAAGTTGGGACTGCATCAGGATAGTGAAGATGCTGGGAAGGGTGGCTTTTGCAAGCACCTCCGTGTCTGGGGTCCTGTCTTGCCACTTGATGTTCAGTAGCTTCCTTAGGCATGTTGTGTGGAAGTGGTTCAGCTTCTTGGCATGTCGTTGGTACACTGTCCAAGTTTCGCAGGCGTACAGTAGTGTGGGGGAGAACTACTACTCTGTAGACCTTTAGTTTGGTCTCAAGACCAATGCCTCTTCTGTTCCAGACATTTGCATAGAGTCTACCAAAAGTTGCGCTTGCTCTTGCAATCCTGACGTTCACTTCATCGTCAATGGTCGCATTTTGTGACAATGTGCTGCCAAGGTATGTGAACCGCTCCACCACACTGAGTCTCTGACCGTTGACTGTGATGTTGGGCTCAACGTAGGGTTTCCCTGGGGCTGGCTGATGGAGAACTTCAGTTTTCCTCGTGCTGATGGTAAGGCCGAAGTTCCTGCTGGCAGTGGCAAATTTGTCCACGCTGAGTTGCATGTCAGCTTCAGATCCAGCGTTGAGGGCACAATCATCAGCAAACAAAAAGTCTCTGATGATGTCTGTCATGACCTTCGTTTTTGCTTGAAGCCTTCTGAGGTTAAACAGCTTGCCATCTGTTCGGTACTTTAGGCCAATTCCAACATCGCCATCTCTGAAGGCATCAGTAAGCATTGCAGAGAACATGAGGCTGAACAGTGTTGGAGCCAGGACGCAGCCTTGCTTGACACCATTTGTGACAGGAAAAGCAGCAGATGTTTCACCATTGTCCTGGACTCGAGCCTGCATGCCTTCATGGAATTGGCTGACCAAGGAAATAAATTTCCGAGGGCATCCGTACTTGGCCATGATCTTCCACAGTCCCTCTCTACTCACGGTGTCGAAGGGCAGCAAATACAGCACAGCACAACACAGTGCAGCAAATACAACACAGCACAACACACCACAGCACAACACACCACAGCACAACACAACACAACACAACACAACACAGCACACCACAGCACAACACAACACAACACAGCACAACACAGCACAACACAGTGCAGCAAATACAGCACAGCACAACACAGCACAACACAGTGCAGCAAATACAGCACAGAACAACACAGCACAACACAGTGCAGCAAATACAGCACAGCACAACACAGTGCAGCAAATACAGCACAGCACAACACAGCACAACACAGTGCAGCAAATACAGCACAGAACAACACAGCACAACACAGTGCAGCAAATACAGCACAGAACAACACAACACAACACAGTGCAGCAAATACAGCACAGCACAGAACAACACAGCACAGCACAGGGCAGCAAATACAGCACAGCACAGAACAACACAGCACAGCACAGGGCAGCAAATACAGCACAGCATAGAACAACACAGCACAGCACAGGGCAGCAAATACAGCACAGTACAGCACAGCACAACACAGAACAGGACATCACAGAACAGCACAGCACAACGCAAGACAGCACAGCACAGCACAGCACAACACAGCACAGCACAGCACAGCACAACACAACGCAGCACAGCACAGCACAGCACAGCACAGCACAGCACAGCACAGCACAGCACAGCACACAAACACAGCATAAGACAACACAACACACCGTTTCCAACTGAAAGCAAGACCAGAGGAGGAAAAAAATATCTGTCTGATCGCTGTGTGTATACATAATTCTTCTTCTTCTTCTTCTTCTTCTTCTTCTTCTTCTTCTTCTTCTTCTTCTTCTTCTTCTTCTTCTTCTTCTTCTTCTTCTTCTTCTTCTTCTTCTTCTTCTTCTTCTTCTTCTTCTTCTTCTTCTTCTTCTTCTTCTTCTTCTTCTTCTTCTTCTTCTTCCTTCTTCTTCTTCTTCTTCTTCTTCTTCTTCTTCTTCTTCTTCTTCTTCTTCTTCTTCTTCTTCTTCTTCTTCTTCTTCTTCTTCTTCTTCTTCTTCTTCTTCTTCTTCTTCTTCTTCTTCTTCTTCTTCTTCTTCTTCTTCTTCTTCTTCTTCTTCTTCTTCTTCGTTTGTTCGTGGGCTGCAACTTCCACCTCCTTCGTATGTGCAAGAGTGGGTTTTTACGTGTATGACCGTGGTTTTTTTTTTTTTTACCCCGCCATGTAGGCAGCCATACTCCGTTTTTCGGGGATATACATATTCATGCCGTGGTGCGGGCGGAAATTTTACGTCGAGACGCTAAACTGCCAAAGATTTACGGCAACGCCCCTTTTTTTTTTTTCTCTCTTCTTCTTCTTTTTCTTCTTCTTCTTTTTTCACTTCCTCCTCACAGAGAAAGAGAAAAGGTGTGTGTGTGTGAGGGGGGTGGGGGGTGGGGGGGGGGGGGGGGGGGGAGTCAACAGATGAGAGAGATAGGGGAGGGGGGTGATGGTGGTGGTAGGGGGTGGAGGAAGGTGGATGGTAAACTCTCATCAGTGTGTGCCTTCTATACTACAGGAAAAAACTCAGCTCTTGTTTTTTTGTTTGTTGGTTCGTTTTTGTTTTTTTAGCTGGTTGGTTTTTGTGTATCTGTTTGTTTGTTTGCTTGCT
>NC_134880.1:24167245-24174745 GCF_041734735.1 Babylonia areolata
CACCAAGTGTTTTTTTTTGTGTTTTTTTTCCACCACCACCTACACGGCTTGGTCCCCTTGAATTCCCACCTTTACCGTTCTAAGTATCTCCTTCCCTTCTTCTTTTTTTTTTTTTTTTTTTTCTTTTCTCACTTTACTCTTTCCATATGTGCTTCTCTCTCCCTCCCCCCCCCCTCTCTCTCAGAATGCGTATATTTATGTGTGTAGTATGTGCGTGTGTGAGTGTGCGTGTCAAGGGTGGTGTGTGTGTGTGTGTGTGTGTGTGTGTGTGTGTGTGTGTGTGTGTGTGTGTGTGTGTGTGAGAGAGAGAGTTTGCGAGTTCGTGTATGGTTTTGTGGGAGGGGGTGGGGTTGAATTGATAGCGGTTGGCAGGAAGGCTGTGTGTGTGTGTGTGTGTGTGTGTGTGTGTGTGTGTGTGTGTGTGTGTGTGTGTGTGTGTGTGTGTGTGTGTGTGTGTGCAGGTGTGTGTGTGTGTGTGTGTGTGTGAGTATGTGTGTGCGTGTGTACTTGCTTGCGTGCGTGTGTGCATGCGTGCGTGTGCATGTGTGTGTGTGTGTGTTTGACGAGTAGGTTGCACCCCTTCCCTTTTTATATGCTTCGTTTACTTTCAGGCCCTTCAAAATTGTTTTCGCATCTTGTCAATCGCCACGCCTCTTCATTCATTCATACAGCGATGGTTACGAGGGCCGCGTGGGAGGGAGGTTGTGGGGGTGTGGGGATGGGGAGTGGGCTTAGTTGGGTGATGGGGATAATAAGTGTCGGTTTGGGATGTGTGGGGTGATGGGTGCTGAGCTGGTTTAGGGGAAAGGGAAGGAGGAATAGGGGGGGTGGGGTGGAGGGGGTTGATGTGTGTGTGTGTGTGTGGAGGGGGGAGGTATGGGGGGTGGGGGAGTGGGGGGTGGGGGGGGTGGGGGTGGGGGGGCTGAGGGTGTTGTGGCGTGGTGCGGGTGGGAGATGAGGCAGAATGACTTTTGTTTTCTTTTTCTTTTCCTTTTTTTTTTTTTTTTTCCTCTTCACTTCTCTTTGAAACTTTTACTCGTAGGTTGGTGGTATGTGTGTGCTTTGGTGTCTTTGTCACTAACGCGCTGTTTCTGTCTCACACTCTCTCTCTCTCTCTCTCTCTCTCTCTCTCTCTCTCTCTCTCTCTCTCTCTCTCTCTCTCTCTCTCTCTCTCTCTCTCGGCTTCTTTGTCTTTGTTTCTCTGTGTCTCTGTCTTTGTTTCTCTTTTTTTTTTTGGTTGTTGTATGTGTCTGCCTGTCTTTGTCTTTGTGTGTGTGTATGTGTGTGTGTGCGTGCGTGTGTGTGTGTGTGTGTGTGTGTGTGTGTGTGTGTGTGTGGTGTGTGTGGTGGGGTGGGGGTGGGGGTGTGTGTCTGTGTGCGTCTCGCACTGCTTCCTAGTTCCAACTGTCACTTGGACTCTCTCTCTCTCTCTCTCTCTCTCTCTCTGTGTGTGTGTGTGTGTGTGTGTGTGTGTGTGTGTGTGTGTGTGTGTGTGTGTGATACACAGATAGAAAGAGATAGCGAGAGAAGCAGACAGATACACAGAGACGGTATGTGCATGTACGTGTCTTTCTGTGTATACACTGTACGTAACATATGCGTCGGATACGTAAGAGGCCCAACAAAAGAGGGAGAGGCACTAAACCTCGAAACAACGAGCGAGCAAGAGAGAGAGAGAGAGAGAGAGAGAGAGAGAGAGAGAGAGAACCAACTAAAATTAAATTTTCCAGGGTGCTGAGATAAGCACATTAACAAGAATCCTTTTTTTCCAACCAGCCCTGGCGTAAAAAAGCAAAAAAAAGCACCAGACTAAAAACGCGAGAGAAACTTTATATCAGAAGACAGTGGAGAGAGAGAGAGAGAGAGAGAGAGAGAGAGAGAGAGAGAGAGAGTTATGCGCATATGTACTGTGGATGTGTATTCACTTATTTCGTTGTGGACAGACAATACGAAATCTGTATCAACACATCCACTGTTCCCTGGTGCAGTGGTCGCCGGTTGATCTTTAAACACCAACAACACACAAAACAGATAACAGGCGCATTAGCCGAGTGGTTTAAGCGTTGGACTTTCAATCTGAGGTTTCCGGGTTCGAATCTCGGTAACGGCTCCTGGCGGGTAAAGGGTGGAGATTTTTCCGATCTCCAAGGTCAACATACTTGTGTACAGATCTGTTTGTGCCTGAACCCCCTTCGTGTGAAAACGCAAGCAGAAGATCAAATACGCACGTTAACTCACTCAGTACGGCCAGTCCTCTCTTCTCCTCTACACAGACCCCTCGGATGTCCAGTGGGTGTCTGAATGACCCAACCTTTAGCTTCCGTCGTCAGAATCGTGGTATCTGTGTCAACATTCACCTCTTCAGTATAAGAGCCTTCCACTTGCAATATTTTATTGGTGGTAATTGGGGTGAAACGCTGATAACGTCGTCTCTTTCGCCGTTCGTATGGAGAGAGTTAAAGATCCTGGAATCCTTGTCAGCGTTCGTTGGGGGTATGGAAACAAGAACATACCCAGCAATGCACAGCCCTGAAAACGGAGTATGGCTGCCTACATGGCGGGGGTAAATACAGTCATACACGTAAAAGCCCACTCGTGTACATACGGGTGAACGTGGGAGTTGCAGCCCACGAATGATGAAAAAGAAGAAGAAGAAGTAAATAAGAAAGCGCCTTCTGATGAAAGGCCATCTGTTCAGACATGGAATCGTTGAAGGGATAAAATGAATACAGCTAATACTGTCACAGAAGCCATTTGCATGTCTGATGTGGTCACATGATCGACTGACACACGGGCTGTAACTGACAAACGCCTGACTGATCCACTGTATATATATATAAATGGTATTTGTCCTGAGCGTGTGTTTTTGACGGCAAGTGAGAATGATGAAGTCGTTTGTTATAGATTTGTCGCAAAATGGTATTTGTCCTGAGCGTGTGTTTTTGACGGCAAGTGAGAATGATGAAGTCGTTTGTTATAGATTTGTCGCAAAATGGTATTTGCCTGAACGTATGTTTTTGACGGCAAGAGAGAATGATGAAGTCGTTTATTATAGATTTGTCGCAAAATGGTATTTGTCCTGAGCGTGTGTTTTTGACGGCAAGTGAGAATGATGAAGTCGTTTGTTATAGATTTGTCGCAAAATGGTATTTGTCCTGAACGTGTGTTTTTGACGGCAAGTGAGAATGATGAAATCGTTTGTTATAGATTTTTCGCAAAAAAATGGTATTTGTCCTGAGCGTGTGTTTTTGACGGCAAGTGAGAATGATATAAATTTTTCGCAAAATGGTATTTGTCCTGAACGCGTGTTTTTGACGGCAAGTGAGAACGAGATAAAGTGGTTTGCAGTCGATTTGTCGCTAACTTTTGTTTTCAGTTAACTAGTCCTCAGTTCCCTTATCAACCCTTTCACTGCCAGTCAACTTAGAGTGCAAATTCCCTTGTGCTATAAACACAGAAAAGAAGGTGTCTAAGAATAGCTGGGGATTCCCCCATGTGATATTTAGAAAATATGGCCTATCCTACCAGGGAACATCAAGACCAGTAGTTTCATGGACAACAGACCCATGATCTGGTCATCCTTCAGTGACACGGGTCTTCTACCTAGCTTGTTCATAAATGCGAGTTTGGCAGTGAAAGGTTTAATTAAATTTGATTAATTGATTCAATTAAAACCCCTTGACTGCTTTACGACGTAGCGCTTACGTCCACAGTGACGTCACTGATGATGTCATCCAAAGAAGGGGAAATAGCTTCTTCTTCTTTTTTTTTTATTTTTTTTTATTTTAAGGTTGAAAACTTACATATTAGCTGATCAAGAGTGGTAGCACTGTATATATCTCCAGACCATTTTTTTTCTTCTGTTTTCTGGTTGATTGTTCAGGATATTGGTGTATGACTTTGAAACATCTCTTCATACTGTTTTTCCCCCTGCAGTCAAATGGTTTATCATGAACATTTTTTTTTTTTTCTTTTTTTTTTTTTTGGGGGGGGGGGGGGGTGGGGGGGGGGGGGGGTGTGGAGGGGCAAATTAAATTGAACCGAGTCCATTTGCAAGCCCTTATGTATAGCCGAGTGCAGTCGTGCTTGCACAGAAGACACCAAAGAAGAAGAAGAAGAAGAAATCTGTTGGCCAAACGGTTCGAATGCACATCCTTTGCGTTCCAAGTAGCCTATTTGCAGCAGGCAGGTAAACAGTTTACACAGTGAATGGGTGCAATGAATGGTTGTTGAATCGGGAAATGTGGAGACCAGTTTATAAAATAAAATGAAATAAAATAAAATAAAAAAGTTGCTTTTTTTTTTAAGGCAAACAATTAGTTGGCGCTAAAAGGCAGCCGCATTCAACGTCATCATTATATTAGAGACGTTCTGTAACAGACGATATGAAAGGTTCGCTGCGGAATGAGACTTTTTTTTTTCTAATCACTTGCTGAAATTTCTTTATCATGCAATCCTTTTGAGTGGTCTCCACGATACCTCATGATTCAACCATTCTCTTCTTCACTGAGTGAACTGGTACGTGGTCACACACACACACACACACACACACACACACACACACACACACACACATACACACACACACACACACACACACAAACACACACACACACATATACACACATACGAACACACACACACACATACATACATACACACACACGCGCGCGCACACACACACACACACACACACACACAAAACAACAACAAAAAAACCAACAACTGTCGTTTTCATCTTGTGTTGCGGACTTTGTTTATCTGATATACTTTTTTCTTCTTCTTCTTCGGTGCCCTTTACATAAGTGAAACTACTTTTTATTTTTTTTTTATAAGAACAGACTCAGTTATACTGAATTACGGGCGTGCAAAATGGGCTATGCTTTCTTTCAATTTGTGCGGAGTGTAGGGCTACATGAATGACAGAAAAGGGGAGAACTGAAGACGAGTTATATAATTCACAACGAAGTACAACAAATCTACAAACTCGATGATTATTGCTTTGCCGTCGGCGCCCCCCCCCCCCCCCACCCCACCCACCCACCCAAAAAAGGCGCCTGCATTCAGCCGTGATTACATTGAAGGAACGTGTTATATATATAACTTGAATACGATTTGAATGGTCCATTATTTTTTCAAGTGGCCTCGTTCAAAAGGAAATGACGTGCCGCTGTGTCGTGTCCACGTGATGGGAGACCGGTGTCAATCGTTTGGTGAAAGCATCCGGTTGATCACAGTGCATGATGTGCTCAACTGATAAGGAAATGGTAAGGTGCAATGTTTTCTTCACATCTTGACAAAGCTGTTGTAAAAAAAAAAAAAAAAAAAAAAAAAAAATCATGAATAAATACTTGAATGAATAAATGAATGAATGAATAAATTGATGAAAATAAAACTTCCTCTTTTTTTTGTCTTTCCATGTGTTTTCATGCAGTGTCACTCAGTATGTGTGTGTGTGTGTGTGTGTGTGTGTGTGTGTGTGTGTGTGTGTGTGTGTGTGTGTCCCAAACACGTGTGTGTGTGTGTGTGTGTGTGTGTGTGTGTGTGTGTGTGTGTGTGTGTGTGTGCATGCGTGCGTGTGTATATGTGTTTGTGTGTATGGGCTTTGCGCATAAATGTTTCGAATGCAGACCAAACACAGAGAGAGAGAGAGAGAGAGAGAGAGAGAGAGAGAGAGAGAGCGTTTTTCGAAGTCCTATTTGTCAAACGACCCGCAGCATTAAATGGCAAGCACATTCTTTGCAACCAAGTGAGCGCAGCTAGCGAATGCAGTTTCCACAGTGAACGAGTGAATGGGTATTAGATCATGAGAAATTGCGAAGACCAGTGAATAGGACTCCGTTAAAAAAAAAAAAAGAAAAAAAGAAAAAGAAAAGAAGTTTATTCAAAGAAAAGGGGACGAGATGTGACATATGATTAGAAAATATGACGTGAATGGCCCCGCTTCCAAGTAGCGGACTCATTAGCAGACTGATGTCGCATGAGAGCTTTGCTGATGACACACAACTTTATCAGTCGGCTTCCATAGCTGAATTTGATGCACTGGTGACTCGAACACAGGAGTGCATTGCTGGCCTAAAGGACTGGATGACTCTCAACAAGCTGCAACTAAATGATGATAAGACTGAATTTATGATAACCTGTCCAAAGAAGTTTCGTCAACATCCTTCCTTTCCTGACTCTGTTCTGATCAATAGCACACCTGTTTCACTTTCTCCTTCTGTTCGCAGTCTTGGTGTAATCCTAGACCAGTCTCTTTCCTTCCAACAGCACATTTCGAATATCTGTAAAGTTGCCTATTTGGAACTGCGTAGAATCAGTTCTATCCGCCACTATCTCTCAACCGATGCAACCAAGATACTTGTATGCTCTCTGGTTCTATCAAGATTGGACTACTGCAACTCTCTTTTGGCCGGCCTTCCCAAATATCTGTTAGACAGACTCCAACGAATTCAGAATAACGCTGCCAGACTCATCTGCAGAGCTTCTAAATTTGACCATGTTTCTCCTCTCCTTCAGTCTCTCCACTGGTTGCCTGTTTATGATCGAATAGACTATAAGCTATCCACTCTGACCTTTTCTGCAGTCAATGGATCTGGCCCCAAGTATCTTTCTGAACTCCTCCATATCTATACCCCGTCTCGCCAGCTCCGTTCTTCCTCTGATACTCGACTTCTCGGGACACCTCACGTCAGAAGTAAGACCTATGGACACAGATCGTTTTCTTTTCAATCGCCGAAGACATGGAACAAGCTCCCTGATAACCTCCGTCATTCTGATTCCCTCGCATCTTTTAAATCTCGTCTCAAAACCCACCTTTTCCCTCAGCAGTAAGTTCAATTGTGGCAGGTCCACTTCCTTTGCGTTAGCTGTGCTTGACTATGTGTGTATACGTATGTATGTGCACATAACTACATGCATGTATATGAATGTGTATTGTGTGTGCGTGAGTTTATGTAAGTTTGTGCCTGCCTATGTGTGCGTATGTGTTAGGGTAGCTGTTAGATACACATGTATTGTTAAAATGTATGTATGCAGTGTGTGTGTGTGTGTGTGTGTGTGTGTGTGTGTGTGTGTGTGTGTGTGTAGTCACATTTTGGTGTGTGTATGTAACATAGATGTAATGTTTTATGTCAACAAAGCGTTTTTGTAAAGCACGTAGAGCAGATTTCTGGATAGTGTGCTATATAAGTATCCATTATTATTATTATTATTTTGGGGAAAAAAAAACCTGTTTCCACCCATTTTCTTTACAACTCCATCCCCCATTCTCTCTTACCCATACTAATCTATTTCTGAATGGTCACATTCAAATATGAAAAAAAATTGATACTCTCACAAAATGTCTGCAATAACTATTAATTTACATGTGTGACGGGACATTAAAACAAAATTCCTCCTCCTCGTAAAACTCCCTGACACACAATGTTCCTAGCAGACAAACAGTTAGTTGGCTTTGTTGGAGCTTTGTTGAAGCATCTGGTTGGTGACAATAGACAT
>NC_134880.1:24182245-24192245 GCF_041734735.1 Babylonia areolata
ACACACACACACACACACACACACACACACACACACACCCTCAAGCACACACACACACACACACACACACACACACACACACACACACACACACACACACACACACACACACACACACACACACACACACACACACACACACACACACACACACACACACACACACACACACACACACACACGTTTGAAGTCAGGGAGAAAGAATGCATATCACCGTATACGCGTAAAATCCATGGCGAAAGAGAAAGAGAGTCAGATTGCATTCTCTGGATTTCATAATACATCTAATGGATATGGATATGGATATGTATATATATATATATATATATATATATATATATATATATATATATATATATATATATATATATATATATGAGTATGGTTTACTTATTACATACACATTAAGCGAGAGGGTTGTGTTCTACGCCAAATAAGGTTTAAATGGCTCGCAGTTTCGATCAAGATAAGTTTGTTTGTTTTTTTTTGTTTTTTTTTGTTTGTTTTTTCTTCTCTGACAGACTATAACCACCGTATCCCTTTTTGGTTCATTCTGGTGTGAAGCCATAATAATAGACTGTATAATATGGTTAGGTAGCAACAACTGAGCTGTAAGAAGAATGAGTCTGGCCACGTTATCTCTATGATATCGTTCAAATTATGCAATGATCTTGAAAGTCTGAGATAAAAACCAAATACCCTCGTGCCCCCCCTCCCCTCCCCTCCCCTCCCCACCCCACCCTCGCCTTTTTCTTCTTTCCAGACGATAGCTTCTACTTCTTTATCTTTTTTTCCCCTCTCTCCATTCTTCTGTACTTTTTTTTTTTTTTTTTTTTTTTTTTTTTTTTTCTTTTTGTTGAGCATCATCTTTGGTCTTCCAACAATATCGTTCAAAGTACGCAGTGATTTTGTATGAATCTTCTTAAATGAATACCCCTCCTCTCTCCCCTGTCGTCTTTTCTTCCCGTCAGTCGATACTTTCTTCTTCTTCTTCTTCTTCTTCTTCTTCTTCTTCTTCTTCTTCTTCTTCTTCTTCTTCTTCTTTTCCCCTGTTTCCCTTCTCGCGAACTTTTTCCATTGAACATTATATTTGATCTTCCCATAATATAGTTCAAACAGTGCAGTGGTTTTTGAATGTCTGAAGGAGATACCACACCCTCACCGCACCTCACATCCCCACCCCACACACCCCGCAGCCCGCCTTTTCTTCTTCCCAGACGATACTTTCTTCTTCTTCTTCTCCTTCTTCTTCTTCTTCTTCTTCTTCTTCTTCTTCGTCTTCTTCTTCGTCTTCTTCTTCTTCTTCTTCTTCTTCTTCTTCTTCTTCTTCGTCTTCTTCTTCTTCCTTCTTCTTCTTCTTCCACTCTTCAACCCTTCTTTACAAACAGACCAATTCCAGCTCTCAGACCTCACCCCTCGATACAATCTCTTGTATCATAAATAATTAGATGACTGACGATCAGCCCAGATCGTACATGACGTTGTGGGAACTTAACTCACCCCACCTCCCCACCTCCCCCTCCCCTGCAAGCTGTCATCGCCATGGATGTTTCAGTTTGCATCGTTGACGTTCCCAGAGACTTGCCTTGGCGTCAAATCAACGCGGACATAGAAGCTCGCTCTCTCTCTCTCTCTCTCTCTCTCTCTCTCTCTCTCTCTCTCTCTCTCTCTCTCTCTCTCTCTCTCTCTCTCTCTCTCTCTCAGCTTGAATTATTCAGCACTTTCCCTTACTAGAACTGCATTTCGAAAATCTAGGTAGTATTTTTATTATGCACTAATGTCAAGTCCTGCTAATGTCTCGAACTGGCCTGTTTGTGAAGGACTGCGAGTAGGTCACTTAAACATATGTCATTTGGTCAACAAAATGACAGATGTATCGAAGATGATATATAATAATGATAAACCATTCCATATCTTTGGCTTTTCTGAATCATGGACGAACATTCACATTAATGACAAATCTATTTCTATTCCTGGTTACAATATTGTTCGGAAAAATCCTCAAAAATCTAAAGAAAGTGGTATCGTCATTTATATTCAAAATAACGTTCCGTACAGAATTCGTAATGACCTACATCATCCAGATGTTGAATCACTGTGGCTTGAAGTTCAATCCCAAAATAAATCAACAGATTCGCTCCTTATAGCATTTTTGTACAGACATCCTAAGAGTTTTTCCAAGTGGTATGACGATTTTTGTGAAATGATGGACAGCGCCTGGCTTTCAAAAAAAGAAGTATTAATTTTGGGTGACTTTAATTTAGATCTTTTTCAGCGTCATAGCCGATGGAACAACATCTATACGTCTTACAATCTCCATCAGTGTATTGATTCCCCCACCAGAGTTACACAAAAAACTAGAAACGCTCTTAGATCATATTTATACATCCAATCTAACATCAGTTCGAGAAATTTGTGTGCCGAATGTTGGCGTAAGTGACCACAATGCCGTCTGCATTACATGGGGAAAAAAGGGTTTCAAAATACCTAAAACAGGTCATACTGTTGTCACATTTCGGTCATTTAAACATTTTAATCTGGACGCCTTTCAATCAGACCTCATTTCTGCACCTTTCACTAACATTTATAGCTTTACTAATCCAGAAGAAGCCCTTTCCTTTTGGACTGCAACGTTACTGCATGTTGTTGATAAACATATCCCTTTAATTCAGAGACGAGTCAAGTCGGAAATTCTTCCGAGTTGGCTTACGCAAGATATCTTTCAAGCAATGGATGACAGAGACCATCAAAAGATAATCGGTCCATTCGAAGAATACCAGAAGAAACGTAATATTGTCAAATACATGATCAGAAAGTCTAAACGGTTTTTCTTTCGTAAGCTAATCGAAGACAAAAGCAACACAGCCTCCATATGGAAGGCTATACACCAACTCACCAAACCAAACAATTCAAATGCGGAATGTCTCATTCCTGTTGATACACTGAACAATCACTTTGCTGACATTGGAAACAAATTAATCGCAAATGACAGTGCACACACTTCTTTTGATTTCAGCATTTTAGAAAACTTCTGTCATAATAAAGATATAAAAACAAAGTTTTCTGTTCCATTAATGTCTATTCATGAAGTCTTATCTCATTCAGTATCGCTAAAAATAAAAACTCGTGTGGCTTCGATGGCATTAGTCCAAAAATATTAAAACTATCTGCACCTTATATTGCCGATTCTCTTACTTATCTCTTCAATCTTTGTCTATCCAAAAATCATTTTCCAAAAGAGTTTAATATGCAAAGGTTATTCCCCTGCATAAAAAAGGTGATGCTAATGATGTCAATAATTACAGACCAATCTCATTGTTGTCTTCTGTCTCAAAAGTTCTAGAACGTCATGTACACCTTTGTCTTACATTCTTTATTGAAAAATATCAGCTTCTACATACCAATCAATCAGGATTTAGACAGCACCATTCTTGTGAAACCGCTTTATGTAGAATAACTGATGCATGGCTGCGTGATATTAATAAAAGCAAGGTGGTTGGAGTGATATTCCTTGATTTTACAAAGCGTTTGACTTAATCAATCACGAAATATTGCTTCAAAAATTGAAATGTTATGGTATTGACGATAACTGCTTATTGTTTCTCAGATCTTACCTAGAAAACCGTATTCAGGCTGTCTATTCACGTGGCTTTATTTCTTCCAAAAGGCATGTTCCAAGAGGAGTACCGCAGGGGTCAATTCTAGGCCCTCTCTTATTTTCCTTGTATATCAACGATCTACCTTTATCAATTCAACATGCAATCTGTGATTTATTTGCTGATGATACATCAATACAATATGCTAGTCACAATGTTGACGAAATTAGTTATCACTGAATGCCAACATGAAATCTGTCGAAAACTGGTGTGATGCTACTGATATGGTCGTACACCCTGAAAAGACAGAATGCATGTTAATTTGTCCTCGTCAGAAAAGACAGAACATAAAAGAAGCACAACTTAACATAAAATATAAAGATAATACTATCAAACAAGTTACTAAGCATATGCTATTAGGCATTACTATTGATCAAAATCTTTCGTGGCAGGAACATATTCATTGCCTCATAAAACAAGTATCATCTAGTGTATCCAATTATCACAGATCAAACACTTTCTTGATAATCATTCTAGACGTGTGTTTTACTTTGCCTATATCCAGTCTCGCCTCAGCTATTGCTCGATTATTTGGGGTAAATGTCCTCCTTCTACATTAAAGCCACTTTGCTCTTTACAAAAACGTGCCATTAAGATGATTAACCATGTAAATACCACAGGTGGATCTGCGCACAATATGTACAAAGAACTTCAAATATTACCTGTTCATCTACTTATTAGATATAACACATTGATTCTTATGCATAAAATTGTTCATAACGCATGCCCACAATATTTAAAATCGTTATTTTGTTTCAGTTCCAACGTAATTCAGATAGAGCTATTGTCCCAAAGCTAAAATTGATTTATTTAAGATGAGTCTCTCATTTAATGGAAGCATCGAATGGAACATGCTTCCAAAGACATGTCGTCAAATTCCAGCCATATCTCTCTTTAAAACTAAGATAAGAATATTTCTATTCGATACATTTGATTAACCTACTCGCGGTCTTTTGCAAATGCTTCCTTGTACTCAGTCCACTAGCTGCCATGCCATGATGAATGAAAAATTGAATGTATGTGTATGTGTGAACAGTAAGTGCGTGTGTGTGTTTGAGTGTGTGGGCGTGAATGTGTACGTATGTCTTTGTTGCTTGTTTTATAATTTTTGTGTGTGTGTGTGTGTGTGTGCGCGTGTGTGTGTGTGTGTGTGTGTGTGTGTGTGTGTGTGTGTGTGTGTGTGTGTGTAAGTACCTATGTACATGTAATGTACCAATTGTTCCAGTTTTTCATCGCTTTGTTACCTTTAATAGGACTATTCAAGTTCCTATTCTTATTCGTCGTTCTTATTATTTTATTTTATTTCAGTTTATTTCTTTATTTTTATGTTTTGTGTCGTTCGTTCTTTATTTTTTATGTCGTTAAATGGGCAGAATTGTAAAAAGGCCTTTACTGTGCCTAATTCTTTACCCATTAAAGATTCAATCAATCAATCAATCTTCTTCTTCTTCTTCTTCTTCTTCTTCTTCTTCTCCTTCTTCTTCTTCTTCTTCTTCTTCGTCTTCTTCTTCTTCCTTCTTCTTCTTCTTTCCCTCTCTCCCTTCTCGCGTACTTTTTTTTTTATATTTCCAATTGAACATTATCTTTGCTCTTCTCATGACATCGTTTAAATTATGCAATGATTTTGAATGTCTGAAATAAACACCTCTTCCATCTCCCCTGTCGCCTTTTCTACCTCCCTAGATGATACCGTCTTCTTCTTCTGAATGTCTGAAATAAATACCCCCATCTCCAACCCCAGCCCCTGCCATTTCTTCTTCCCCAGACGATATTTTCCTCTTCTTCTTCTTCTTCTTCTTCTTCTTCTTTCCCTCTCTTTCTTTCATCTCGCATACTTTTTCAATAATTGAACATTATATTTCTTTCTACTTCTTCCGCATCTCGCAGTTCTTTTGAAGTAAAAAAAAAAAAAAAAAGTGAGGTTCATTAAGGTCTCTTGTACCCCACCTAACCCGCCCCTCCTGCACCCCCCTCATCCCCCTCCTTTCACACACACACACACACACACACACCTCTCACACCTCCCTCATAAGTTTCTTCCGACTTCTTCAACTTACCAAGCACTCTATGCGTTAATGGCGTTTAAGAATCAGTGAAAAAAAAAGATCACCCGACTCCAGTCTGCTGTGAAGAGAGAGAGAGAGAGAGAGAGAGAGAGAGAGAGAAAGTTAACTACTACTAGAAGCTATTTCCCAACTGAGTACACGTGCTTTGATCTGATTTGGAGCGTTCACATGATGGCTTAAAAGGGGGGGCTCTTTTTAGGTTTTATTTCTCGTCGCAGAGCGGACTGAACTGCACACACTTACCACGAATTTTATTCAGTTCTTGTCTGCGTTTTTCGGAAATCCATTTCTTACAGTATATAATTCAGTTTGGTGTCTGGAAAGTGCTCTTGTGTTGGGAAGGAATGACAAAGGACAGATATCCCTTTTGCATTATTGTAATGTTCGAATGGCATTTACTGCAGTCTGACTGATTTTTTTTTCCAACCGTTTTTTTATTTTATTTTTTTAAATATTTTTTTTGGTGGTCTAGGGGGTGGGGTGGGGGTAGTGGGGTATTTACAAGAAACAGACAGACAGAGAGAGAGAGAGAGAGAGAGAGAGAGAGAGAGAGAGAGAGAGAGAGTAAATTTGAATAAATTTTATTTTCTGAGGGTACTACACGAGCAAAATAATTGCTCTTTTTTTTCATGCAGCCCTTGAAGGGGAAACGGTAACATGAACTAAAAAGGGGGAATCATTATATCAAGACAGCATGCATATTATAGAAATGAATACATGAATGGAAATTTGACATTTACAACACTAAATAGAGGAGAGATATAAGGGGACAGATAGAGAGAGAAAGAGACAGAGAGAGTACAAGCGAGAGAGAGACAGACAGACAGACAGTTTCAGTTTCAGTTTCAGTAGCTCAAGGAGGCGTCACTGCGTTCGGACAAAACCATATACGCTACACCACATCTGCCAAGCAGATGCCTGACCAGCAGCGTAACCCAACGCGGCCTTGAGAAAAAAACAAACAAACAAAAAAAACAACAAAAAAACCCAAAACAAACAAACAAACAAAAAAACAAAAAAACGGGGGAATAAATAATAGATAAGCTTGCATAAATAAATAAATAAATAATAATTATAATATAGAAAAAGGTAGTAGTAATAATATTAGTAATACTAATAAAATGATAATAATAAAACATAAATAAATAAATAAATAAGACAACAATGGTGATAAATAAGCGAATAAATGTAAAACATGAAGACACACATTCACACATACACCCACACATGCATAACAGAAATGCACCAAACATGCAGTTTCACAGATATGAAAGCACAGTCAAATACATATAAACGTACATGAGCTCCAACACACACGCGCACATACACACACATTACTTTGTACCCCCTCTACCCCCCTCCTCCACACACTCATTTCTAGTCTAAGTATCGCAGTTTCCACGACACACACACACACACACACTCACAGAGATGAACACTTACTTGTACAAGCACATATGAAAGCACAGTCAAATACATATAAACGTACATGAGCTCCAACACACACATACACACACACACACACATTACCTTGCACCTCCTCTACCCCCTCCTCCACACACTCATTTCTAGTCTACGTATCGCAGCTTCCACGGCACACACACACACACACACACACTCACAGAGATGAACACTTACTTGTACAAGCACACACACACATACGCCCATATCTCCCACCCCCAACCCCACACACGTACATACAAAGATATATATATATATATAGCCATGAGCGTGCCTGCATCAGACGTGGACAACGCCCTTCCTACATCTTCGTTAGCGAAGCCAGGCCATGAAAAAAAAAAATATATATATATATATATAGATATATATATATATACATTCCAATATCCTGTTGCTCCCACAGTGTAGGCATGCATACACTCACATACAGACAGACAGAGAGTACAAGGGAGAGACAGAGACAGACAGACAGAGAGTACAAGAGAGAGAGAGAGAGAGAGAGAGAGAGAGAGAGAGAGAGAGATACAGACAGACAGACAAACAGAGAGGTTCTAATTCCTAGATGGTACGTTAAACAAGCACAAAGGATTAATGATTTAATGTCGTGGTGTCCTTCTTTTTCTTTTTTTTTCTTCTTTTTTTCTTCTTCTTCTTCTTCTCTTCTCTCTAACCACACCAATAAAATGTCATGAAAAGAGCCTACGAAACCATAATCCACACAACGTAATGATAGTAATTATTCATGACATATGTAGCCATTTGTGGCAGAGCACATCAAGCGAGCGAAAAAGATGAATGAAGTGAACTGATGAACCATGAGTTATTGTCGACTTGTCGAGATCCACAGAAATATGATAATAATTATATTAAAATCACCAACCAATAGCAACACAGAGGGAAAAAAAACCGAACTGATAAATGATTCGGAAATATCTCTTTACACGATCAGTCTTTACACACACACACACGCACTCACACACACACACACACACACACACACACACACAAACAAACAAACAAAACAACAACAACAATAACAACAACCACACACACACACACATACACACACACACACACACACACACACACACACACACACACACACAAACAAACAAACAAACAAACAAACAAAACAACAACAACAATAACAACAACAACGACACACACACACACACACACACACACACACACACACACACACACACACACACACACACCTCTGTGTTCAATGTGATTAATATACATGGGAAACATTGGAATAAATGGCGTCAATTGTCCGTTTTCTATAATTAAAAGCAAACAAACAAACAAACAAAACAAAACATACCCCCCCCCCCCCCCCCCCCCGCCCCCTCTCAGGATAGACAACAACAACAACAACAACAACAAACAATCAAAAACAACAACAAAAAAACCGCGGGCTGATTCATCTCAAACGCAATGATAAACAAGTCTCATCATGAGTCGGCGTCACTTAATGGCGGCGACGCGAACTATGAACTATTGTCGTTGATGTGAAAGCTTCCTTTAGAGTCGTTCATTTGAAAAAAGAGAACGTGTTCGACAGCACGAGAAATTGATGCGACGAAGATGTGGATTTTTGTCCACACTTGTCCACACTTTGGTGTTGTCCACACTTTTGACAACCCTTTGCAAAGATAGTTGTGTGACCATCTTTTCAACAGCACTGTCTCTGTCTGTCTGTCTGTCTGTCTGTGTGTATTCCAACCCTTTACAAAGATAGTTTGACTAACTTTTCTCAAAACAGCATTCTCTCTCTCTCTCTCTCTCTCTCTCTCTCTCTCTCTCTCTCTCTCTCTCTCTCTCTCTCTCTCTGTTTATCTGTCTCTGTCTGTCTGTCTGTCTGTCTGTTTGTGGGCATTCCAACCTTTTACAAAGATAGTTTGGCCAACTTTTCAACAGCACTATCTATCTCTTTCTTTCTTTCTGTTTATCTGTCTGTCTGTCTGTCTGTTTGTGGGCATTCCAACCTTTTACAAAGATAGTTTGGCCAACTTTTCAACAGAACTATCTCTCTTTCTCTATTTATTTGTCTGTCTGTCTATCCATCTGTTTGTGTGCATTCCAACCTTTTACAAAGATAGTTTGACCATCTTTTCAGCAGCACTATCTCTCCCTTTCTTTCTCTCTGTTTATCTGTCTGTCTGTCTGTCTGTCTTTCTGTGTGCATTCCAACCTTTTACAAAGAGAGTTTGACCAACTTTTCAACAGCGCTCTCTCTCTCTCTCTCTCTCTCTCTCTGTTTATCTGTTTATCAACTTAACGTTTTGAAGCAAGAAGCTGACAGACTTCAATTGACCATAAATTTAGATAAGACCAACATCATAATCTTTAGAAATGGTGGTCACCTTTCTGTTTGGGAAAAAAATGTTGTATGGGGCCGCTGAAGTCAGAGTTACAAATACTTATGATACCCAGGGCTCATTTTTACAACAAAATTAAGTTTGAACTCAAGTTCGTCTGAAAGCTACAGAAAAGCTAAGAAAGGGGTAATAGAAATATTGAGATCTCTAAGACATTTGGATTCAGTTAACTGCTCTTTGTTTTTGAAAGTTTTCGATATTCAAATAGAACCCATTCTAACTTATGAAGCAGAAGTTTGGGGACTTAAGAATAACAGTCAAATGGGAAAAAAAAAGTCCGCACATACGCAATAAAACGTCTATTAAATATACCTTTTCATTCCTCAAATAAATTATGCTATGGTGAAACAGGAAGATATATTCGTACTTCTGTCAAATGCATTAGTCTTTGGTTAAAACTTCTACAACGTCCTCTGATTAGATTTAGTAGGCA
>NC_134880.1:24212245-24214745 GCF_041734735.1 Babylonia areolata
GTCTTTGACCGATGATGGTAGGCGATGAAATAAGTATCCATATCCATCATTCAGATTTTCAGTCCATCTCTCTGTCTGTCTCTCTCTGTCACTCATTCTTTGTCTCTGTCTCTGTCCCTGTCTCTGTCAGTACTCAGAGCTTTGTCTTTGACCGATGATGATAGGCGATGAAATAAGTATCCATATCCATCATTCAGATTTTCAGTCCATCTCTCTGTCTCTCTCTGTCACTCATTCTCTGTCTCTGTCTGTCTGTCACTGTCTGTCTGTCTGTCACTGTCTCAAGTTTTTCTCCCTCTCTGTGTTGTTAAAGAAGTGAAAAAGTGAGTGAGAACTTTCATGAGAAAAAACAGTATACATACATATATATATATATATATATATATATATATATATATATATATATATATATATATATATATATATATATATATATATATATAATTTTAGAATAAAAGAAGAAGAAGAAGAAGAAGAAGGAACGAATCGAGATGCCAAGTGTTTGAATGGTTGACGATAATATGCCTGAAGGCAGGCAGGCATGAGATATAACCAGGTCAGTATACAACCTTCCTGATGAAGATGATGGTGATGATTATGATAATGATAAGACGTGGAACGAGCTCCCTGATAACCTCCGTCATTCTGATTCCCTCGCATCTTTTAAATCTCGTCTCAAAACTCACCTTTTCCCTCAGCAATAAGTTCAATTGTGGCAGGTCCACTTCCTTTGCGTTAGCTGTGCTTGACTATGTGTGTATACATATGTATGTGTACATAACTACATGCATGTATATGAATGTGTATTGTGTGTGCGTGTGTTTATGTAAGTTTGTGCCTGCCTATGTGTGCGTATGTGTTAGGGAAGCTGTTAGATACACATGTATGTTAAAATGTATGTATGCAGTGTGTGTGTGTATGTGTGTGTGTGTGTGTGTGTGCGTGTGTGTGTGTGTGTGTGTGTGTGTGTGTGTAGTCACATTTTGGTGTGTGTATGTAACATAGATATAATGTTTTATGTTAACAAAAGCGTTTTTGTAAAGCACCTAGAGCAGATTTCTGGATAGTGTGCTATATAAGTATCCATTATTATTATTAATGATGATGAGGATGAGGAGGATGGTCATGATGCTATTCGTAGTAGTAGTAGTAGTAGTAGTATGATTATTTTGATTATTATCATCATTAGTAGTAGTAGTGTAGTAGTAGTTGTTGTAGTAGTAGTTGTTGTTGTCGTAATAGTTGTAAAGTAGTTCCCTACCACTTGTAGCATTTTCAACATGGCAAGGTCAGATTGCAGGTTCCGCTCTCACAGTTTAACGCGGGCTAATTTTTTTTAGTTAGTTGAGCAATCAGTAACTGGTTTTGCTGCATTTAATGTTGACTGCTGTCGGCAGAATTCTCCAAACTGTTTGCACACTTTCCTCCTACAAGCGTAGTTTTGAGAACTGCGATTGTGTCTACCCACATAATCATTCTTCTTCTTCTAGAAGCTTAATATATATTTGTTGTATTTGTATTTCTTTTTATCACAATAGACTTATCTGTGTGAAATTCGGGCTGCTCTCCCCAGGGAAAGCGCGTCGCTATACTACAGCGCCACCCCCTGTTTTTTCCCCCTGCGTGCAGTTTTATTTGTTTTTCCTATCAAAGTGGGTTTTTCTACAGAATTTTGCCAGGAACAACCCTTTTGTTGCCGTAGGTTCTTTTAACGTGCGCTAAGTCCATGCTGCACACGGGACCTCGGTTTAATGTCTCATCCGAATGACTAGCGTCCAGACCACCACTCAGGGTCTAGTGGAGGGTGAGAATATATCCGCGGCTGAGCCGTGATTCGAACCAGCGCGCTCAGATTCTCCAGCTTCCTAGGCGGACGCGTTACCTCCTGGCCATCACTCCACTATAATATCAAGTACTGCAGGCCTGTTTCTGACAGCTATACTGGGCGTGTTTGCTCAAATTCGTGTGGATTTGTTTTGGATGCTGGCAGCGCAAGTCAATGTCTGTGGGTAAGGGTTGTGCGGGAGGCCTTAAGGGACTGGATCAGTGGACCAGGATCAGGGGAGTCAAGGGCCTGGAGTGTGGACATGGAGTCAGCGAAGATGGAGATGCTGCCAAGGGGCTTTCCACAGGAGGAGAGGAATTCTGCTGCTGTTTTGATGGCCAGGACTTCAGCTCTGAAATTGGAACAGAGCTTTCCTCCAGGGAGTGCGATGCTGCTGTGCTCTCCATCGGGAAATCTGACGTAGACACCACTGCCTCCGTTGTATGTGGCTTCCTCCGCTGATCCGTCCGTGTATACATGGGTCCAGGAGCTGGCTGGGTAGGACTCCTCTATCATGGCCAGATGCAGATGTGTCGAGTTACAGCAATCTTTTACAGCTTAACACGTCTTCCCACTAACTTCCTTGTGATTTAGGGATGAAAGGTCAACACAATCAAATGAAGAAAACAAGTCCCAACTATTTTTTTTTAGTAAGTCGCTGCGTGTATCATGCGA
>NC_134880.1:24227245-24242245 GCF_041734735.1 Babylonia areolata
CACACACACACACACACACACACAAGCACACGCGTGTGCACACACACACACGCGCGCGCGCGCGCTCTCACAATAACACATACAAACACAATTACATAAAAACACACAAACACATGCGTGCGTACAAGCTCAGAAACACGCATGGAGATACACACACACACACACACACACACACACACACACACACACACACACACACACACACACACACACACACACAATGTGTCCATTTCCATCCTCTGTCCAATAGACGAACAGATTCCAGGGTTCAAATGTTGATACCTTTGGTTTCCTCACCCTAACCCCCTCTCTTACCCCCTACCCTCATTGTCATTAGTTTGAGCAATAGTGTGTAACCATGATGATGAAAGATAACAACCCAGCTTTGTTGTAACCTGGTGATGGCTTTAATTAACTAATCTGCCTCCAAACCGCAACTAATCTGAAAACTAATGAACTAATCAATCAACAACAGCGATCGAACTAACTCATTTAACTGAACGAAGTGTAAGTACCACTCCGCACTCCGTTCGATGCAAGTAATTTTTTTTTTTTTGTGCTCTCTGTCTCTGTCTCTCTGTCTGTCTGTCTGTCTGTCTCTCTTTCTCTCTGTCTCTGTCTCTTTTATTCTCTGTCTCTTTTTCTGTCTCTTTCTCTGTCTGTCTGTCTGTCTGTCTCAGTCTCTTTCTGTGTCTGTTTGCCTCTCTCTCTCAGCCTTTTTTCTGTCTCTCTGTCTGTCTCTCTGTCTGTCTGTCTGTCTATCTATCTGTCTCTCTCTCTCTCTCTCTCTCTCTCTCTCTCTCTCTCTCTCTCTCTCTCTCTCTCCTTATATCATTTCCCACGAATTGGGTGCTGATTTTATCAGGCTCACATCCATATAGCCACAAAATTAATCAGATTGGCAGCGAGATGGTCAATGTCGATATGCTTCACACACGTGCGCGTATGATTTATTATTGTCTACCTTGTTGATTTTTTTAAACGTACGTACGTATGTATGTATGTATGTGTATATGTAGCTAGCTAGGTAGGTAGGTAGGTAGATGTGAAGGTGTTATTTTATAAGAAAAAAAAGTATGTCTGTCTGTACGTCCGTCTGTCTGTCTGTTTGCATGTATGTAGGTATGTAATTGTCTATGCATTTATTCACTCGTTCATCTACTCTATCTATCTATCTATCTATCTATATTCATTTACAGTCCGAAAACGTGTCGCTCTAAAGAGTGGCCATCCATACAACGCACAGAACGTGGTCTGATTCCTGATCATGATCCATCCGGTTTGCCGTCTCTGTAGGTAGAGAGAGAGAGAGAGAGAGAGAGAGAGAGAGAGAGAGAGAGAGAGAGAGAGAGAGAGAGAGAGAGAGACTTAGACGCTAGCACAGAGAGATAGGGTAGAGAGAGGGAGAAAGGGAGAGAGAGACAGACAGAGACAGAGAGACGGAGGACGGAAGAGAGAGAGAGACTTAGATACTAGCACAGTGAAAGAAAGAGACTTAGACACTTGCAAAGAGACACAGAGAGAGAGAAAGACAGAGAGAGAGAGAGAGAGAGAGAGAGAGAGAGAGAGCAAGAGACAGACAGACATAGACAGAGACAAACAGAGACGGACAGACAGACAGACAGAGACAGAGAGTTGTGTGGTTTAGACTCCTCCTGACTTCCAGTATTTAATCACCATGTGAAATCAAGGAGAAATCATAGCGTGGTGGCTGTCCCGGTGTTACAGGCCAGATCTTACTCTGGCCAGAGTTTAACCCCATATGTGTTATCATCATTAATGCAAATGTGATACAGACTGCTTGGGTGAGCGAAGTGTACACAGGGGGTATATTCCAGCCAGGAAGGGTATGAAATGGCCTGGGCTGGTTCTTGCCAGGGATAGAAAGTAGCCTAGGCTACTTCTTACGCGGGGGTAAGAACCAGCCAGGGATAGAGTTCGGCCTGTTACATCGGGTTAAGTTATCATTATCATGTATAACAGTGACAGGGCTGTACAAAACAAAATGTACAACGGATCATTCAAACACAAATCCCAGCACTATCAAACGCGGGGCAATAAACACGACGACATTGTGAAGAACTGTAATGTACATGTACGTACACACACACAAACCCTCACTACTTCCGTCAGTTTCGTTATGTAATAACCTCTTTCAACTCCATACGCGACTTCAGTCGACATCGACGGTTCATCTTAGAAGGACGGTATTTCTCACATTGTAACAAAGCTTTTATCAAAACATGCAGCCAGTTTTCCCCACACATTAGAACACTGACTAACTTTCAATTCTTATCCCCTGACCAAGTTTTGAAGTGAATAAGTAAGCAGGTTTTGTGTTGACACTACACAAAGCGTGAACCTGAGAGCATTAATTAATTAATTAATGAGTCTAAGGTCTTTGGCGCAGGGGTCTGTGTGTGTGTGTGTGTGTGTGTGTGTGTGTGTGTGTGTGTGTTGTTGTTGTTGTTGTTGTTTTTTCACACAGAAACTTAGCGGTGAAAGAGTTATTAAACGCGCGCTTTCCTTCCTACCCCCTCCCCCCCTCCCTACCCTACCTTTCTCTCCCCCCCCCCAGGGGCTACTTGTCTCTCACATCGCCGACTCCTGTTTGCTTATTTTGCTTCCCTAAGTCTCGTGTCCCCTCCACAAGGTTCCAGTCAGTTTAAGCCTGTCTGACTGTCGTTGTGTCTCAGAGGACAAGAGAGTCACGTAATGTATGTATGAAATTTTTATATATATATATATATATATATATATATATATATATATATATATATATATATATATGAAATAATGTATATATATATATATATATATATATATATATATATATATATATATATATATATATATACATACATATATGTATATGTATGTATATATATATACATACATAGAGAGAGAGATCATTCATGAAAAAAAAAAACATAGACCCGTTTGAAAGGGGTATCTTTCAATAAACGTTTTTCGCCAAATACACGTCAAATGCATATTTGCACGTATACTGAAAAAGAGAGGGAGGAAGACAGAGACATCCAGAGAGACGGGCAGAGAGACAAACAGACTTTCAGTGTAGGGATCAGCACACACACACTCACACACACACGCACACACGCACGCACGCACGCACTCACACAACACACACAGTGGGACAGGCAGAGACAGGGATAACACAACGTATTTTGGTCTCTCTCTCTTTCTTTTCTCGTTTCTTTTCTGTTCTGCTGTTCTCTTTCGTCTGTCTTCTTCTTCTTCTTCTTCTTCATCGTCGTCTTCTTCAGTAATTGTCTGTCTGTGACCAGCCGGCTGCTTTGTCTAACGACGATGCGAATCCATCGAGGGATCATTGTGTTTGTTACTTGAAGGATAGGGCAAACCGGAGAAAGGCTCGTAAAAAGCCAGGCTCTTAGTTAAATCAAGGCCAACAGCAGGGTGTAGATACCGTCTTCACATGGTGATAACGACAGAACGTGAAACCCTGGGTTTTTTTGTTTTGTTTTTTGTTTGTTTGTTGTTGTTTTTTTTGGGGGGTGGGTGGGAGGGTGTTGTTGTTTTTTCTGCTGAACGTATTATACCTACAACATCTCTCATGTCTTGTCTTGCGTTTTCTTCCACTTGTCTTTTTTTTTTTTTTTTTTTTTAATTCCACGTGTGTCACAATTTCGGACGAATTGGAAGGATGTGTAGTCAGAAATGTTGACACACTTCTTATCCAGGTGTGTCTTTTCCCCCTATATATATATATATATATATATATATATATATATATATATATATATATATATATATATATTAATTTCACGGCAATATCCACAAGTAACCCCCCTCCCCCTCCCCCAACACACACACACACACACACACACACACACACACCACTCCCTTATGACGGAATAGAGCAGAGTTCATAACAAGGCGTGGACGTTCACACTACCAGTCACACACACACACACACACACACACACACACACACAGGAGTGGAGGACGAGGCGAAGAAATGTGGATTTTGCCGATTTCGCAACCCACTTTTTTTTCTTTTTTTTTCTTTTCTTTTTTTTGTAATGACTTATCAGTTCCAATGGAAAGAATACAAAATAATTCCTGTTCCGGTCCCTCCCCCCCCCCCCCCTGCCCCCTCACCCGCCCTCCCCATTAAATAGGCCAGCCCGATGAAAAAAAAAAAAATGTCCGAAAAGGAAGACGATACTCAAGACAACACCATAGGTGGGACATTGAGGCATAATTATGCATATGTATGCCACCTCTGTCTACAACACCAAACGTGAAATCCTGGTGGGTGAATGCTTGAGTGAGCATACAAAACAACCATCTGGAAGACGCACCCAGTAATGTATGTAAGCTTCTCCATGTTCGTATCAGTGACCCCCTTTTTTTTTCTGAATGACCATGAACAGGATCTGCACTGAGTGACATGCCTTTTTTTTCTTTCTTTGTTGTTGTTGTTGTTGTTGTTTTTGTTTTGTTTTTTCTTGTGAATCAGTATTCATAACTTTCTGTTTCTCCACTGTCTTTTACAGTCACCATCTATCGCACTCCCTGAAAGAGGATCAAGTACGGACAGTCACGTTGGCGCTTCTTAATCAAAGTGAGTCTCGTATCACAAACCTTAGTTGTTGTTTTTTTTGTGTGTGTGTGTTTTTTTTTTCAGACTGTCTTCATTTGTCAGTGTTTCGGTGGGAAGATTTCAAATTTTGTTCGCTTTTTTTATTTTTTTATTTTTTTATATATAGATTTTCATGTGTGTGTGTGTGTGTGTGTGTGTGTGTGTGTGCGTGGGGAGGCAGGCGGTAGTGGGTGTTGGAAGAATGGAGATGGATAGCATGACCTCTTTGTGATTTGTTTTCGTGTCTTTTTGTTCATTGTCTTCTCCCCTCCTCCTCCTTTTCCTTCATCGTATTGGCATATTCTCTCTCCCCCCCCCCCCCCTCCTCCTCTTCCTACATCGTTTTGGCATATTCTTCTTCTTCCTCTTCCTCCTCTTCATTCATCATTTTGGCATATTCTTCCTCCCCCTCCTCCTCTTCCTTCATCGTTTTGGCATATTCTTCCTCCTCTTCGTCCTCTTCCTCCTTCTCATCTTCCTTCATCGTTTTGGCATATTCTTCCTCCTCCTCCTCTTCCTCATCCTCCTTCTTCGTCTTGGCATTTTTTTTTCTTCTTCCTTTTCCTCCACTTTCATCGCCTTCCTCTTCTTCCTCCCCTCCCTTCATCGTCGTCTTGGCATCTTCCTCCTCTTCCTTTTCCTCCTCCACTTTCACAGTTTTCCTCTTCTTCTTCCTCCTTCCTTCATCTTCGTCCTGTTATCTCCCTCCTCTTCCTTTTCTTTCTCCACCTTCATCGTCTTCCTCTTCTTCCTCCTCTTCCTTCCTTATGATAGAAATGATAATAATCCAAATAATAATAATAATAATAATATCATTTATTTTCAGTCTAATATATCATCATCTTAGATGAACAGACTATGAATTAACGAACGATCCTCTTCTTTCTTCTTCGTCTTGGCATCTTCTCTTACTACCGCCTCCCCTTCATCCTTCTCCTTCGCCGTGGCATCTTTCTCCTCTTTATTTATTTCTCGTTCCCCTTTTCTTTCCGCTCCTGCCCCTCCTCCTCCTCCTTCTTCTTCTTCTTCTTCTTCTTCTTCTTCTTCTTCTTCTTCTTCTTCTTCTTCTTCTTCTTCTTCTTCTTCTCCTCCTCCTCCTCCTCCTCCTCCTCCTCCTCCTCCTCTTGTGTCACTTCATCATGACGTTTACGTATCCCTGTGACTCCCATATTGCGATGATATTGCGAAGAAAACGTGCTGAATTTCGCGGGCAGCTATTCTGTCAAGTCTCCACCAGACTGTCACAGTGTGACAAAGAGTGTTTTCTTTCCAAGAGAACGTCAAGCAAACAAACAAACAAACAAACAAGAACAACAAAGCAAAATAGAGGAGTAAAGAAAGAAAGAAAGAAACATCAAAAAGCAAGAGTGTTTGAGATACTCACTTTGAGAGCGTCATTTGCAGCGTCGTGAAGGAACGTTAAGCTTTGCTCGCGATCGTTGTTTTCTTTCTTTGTTTACTTTCTTTGTTTACTTTCTTTTCACTTTGATTTTTGTATGTTATTGTTGCTTTAGTTCTCTCTCTCTCTCTCTCTCTCTCTGTTCTTTATCATTATTTTTTTTCTTTTTTTTTTTTTTTTTTTTTTAGTTTTGATTGTTTCGTTTTTGGGCCAGGTTCTTTTCTAAATCTGCCATTGGGTGTGTAGTTGACAGATTTCTGCCCCTCATGTGGCACTGAGCATTTTAGTTTCCGTTTAGTCCTTTCTTCCTTTCTTTCTTTCTTTCTTTCTTTTTTTCTTTCTTTCTTTCTCTCTTGCCTCCATTTTCTTCTTTTCTTTCGATTCCCTATTTTTACGTGTTCATTTACCAACCCCCCCCCCCTTTTTTTTTTGTTTCTCTCTTTCTTTTTCCTTGCTTGAATCTTTCGTTCATTTTTTTTCTTTCGTTCGTTTTTTCCTCCCTTTCTCCTGTTCTTTCTCTCATTCGCTTCTCCATGTCTGTGTGTTTATTCATTCATTCATCTCTCTCTCTCTCTCTCTCTCTCTCTCTCTCTCTCTCTCTCTCTCTCTCTCTCTCTCTCTCTCGTTTTGTTTGTTTGTTTGTTTGTATGTTTCTCTCTTTCCTTCTTCCATCGTTTCCTTCTTTCTATTGTTCATTCTCTCTCTCTCTCTCTCTCTCTCTCTCTCTCTCTCTCTCTCTCTCTCTCTCACTATCTCTCATATTCTCTTAAAGTGCCAAAGTGTCGCAAATCTCTTATTAGTTTATGTTGTTTCTTTTTTGTTGTTTTTTTTTTTTTGTTCCATTTTTATCTGTTTTGCACCATTTTGTTCTGATTAGTACTTACTATGTCACCAGAGCTTTTCAGCTAATGACATTAAACATGTCAGCGTTCAGTGTTTCATTCCCTCTCTCTCTCTCTCTCTCTCCCTCTCTCTCTCTCTCACTTACACACTTCTTTTCTGTCTTTACTGATGTTTGGTTTTTCCCCCCTTCTTTCCCCCTTCTCCTTCCTTCTTTACTGTCTTTGCTGTACAGGAAATTTCGTCCCAAACAAACAAAACTGCGTTCTGTTAATACCTGGTTAGATGTAACCTCATAATCTACTGTATTCTCATCATTGCTAGTTTGTCACAACAGATTTATATGTGTTTAAAGTCGGGCTGCTCTCCCATGAGAAAGCGTATCTCCACAGTGCAGCGCCGTATATACATTCTGCCTTGTTTCTGTCTGCAAGTGCATCAAAGTGGATTTTTTTTTTACCCTTTCACTGCCAGTCAATTCAGAGTGCAAAATTCACTTGTGCTATAAACACAGAAAATATGGCGTGTAAGAATAGTTGGGAATTACCCCTGCGATGTGTAGAAAATATAGCCTATCCTACCACCCGAACATTACTTAAAGAACAGTGGGTTCATGGATAACAGACCCATGATCTGGTCACCTTTCAGTGACACATGGGTCCTCTACCTATCTTGTGCATGAATGCGAGTTTGGCGGTGAAAGGGTTAAAATTACAATTTTGCAAAAGAATAACCGATATGTTACCGTGGGTAGATATTTCTTACGTACGCTGCGTGCAAGCTGTAAACGGGATCTCGTTTTTTTTTGTTTTTTTTTGTTTTTGGTTTTTTTCGTCTCATTCGAATGACCGTTGTCGAGCCCACCACTAAAGGTCCAGCAGAAGAGTTAACCCATTGACTGCCACTGACGCGACTATTTCTATCAGCGATGGGAAGGGCTGTCTCAATGAGACAAGACTGAATTGAACTTCCCCCTACCCCACAACCCCCTTTGTATTCCATTACATTACTTCAGCAAAACAATTCACACCATTTAAAAGCACTTCAAAATTCATCCCACAATGATCTCAGTTCGACAAAGTTTGGCGGTCAAGGAGTTAAAGAAGATTCTGGCGAAGTCTGCGAGATTTGATCTCGTGTCCTCCGATGCTATCTCTTCCTAGGCGGAAACGTTTCCACTGGGCCACATCTGCTAGTTCAGAGGGTTATGGCAACAAGAACATAACCCAGCATGCACACCCCCCGAAAATGAATTGTGACTGCCTAAATGGCGGGGTAAACAAACAAACAAACAAAAACAACAACCCCAAACGGTCATATGTGTAAAATGATACGTGTGTGTGTGTGTGTGTGTGTGTGTGTGTGTGTGTGTGTGTGTGTGTGTGTGTGTATGCATGCGTGTGTGCGTGCATGTGTGTGTGTGCGTTTGCTGTTGCACTTTTTACGATATATATATATATATATATATATATATATGAGAGAGAGAGAGAGAGAGAGAGAGAGAGATTTCTTAACTACAGGCTAATTCTGTTTGAAAAGAACAGAACGTTCTCAGCATGGGGGAAGGGGGTAGGGGTGGGGGAGAGAGGGAAGGCGATAAAAACAAAAACGAATGTGTATTCTTTTTTTTTCTTCTTTTTTTTTCATTCTTGTATAAACACACCAAGCGCTTTCAGCAGGGAATCATATCATCAGTTTAGGAAACGAATAGGGGGTAAAAAAAACAACAACAACAAAAAAAAACACACACAAAAATCCAGTGACTGAGTAAAACAGAGAACTCAGTCAGAAAGTTTTATCTTAAACTGTGACAGCTATAAAAAGAAAAAAAGAAAAAGAAAAAGAGAGAGAAAAAAAAGACGTCTGCTGTCTGCTTTTGGGTTTGCTAGATTCACCACACCCATCTCGAGCCTCCCTCTGTTTAAAGTAAGAGAGGGAAAAGACTGTAAGAAAGAAAGAAAGAAAAGAAAGAGTGAAAGAAGCACAAAAGAAACAGAGTAAAAAAAAAAGGGGGGGGGGAGGAAAGACAGAAAGAACAAACAAAAAAACCAAGAAAATATTTGTGGCGGAAAGAAAGCAAACTAGGAACAACCCCAGCTTCAAAAATTAAAAAAAAAAAAGCAGCAGTAGTATCAGTAATAACCTTCTTCTTCTTAGTAGTCTTCTTATTATTATTATTATTATTACTATTGATAATACTTAACTATATGAAATAAGTTTTCAAGAAATCAGTGCAAATAAACAAATACTCAGTGACCCCCTTCCCCCCCCCCCCCCCCACACACACACACTCTGTCTCCCCTACCCCATCACACAAACACACACACACACACACACACACGCGCGCACACACACACACACACACACACACACACACACTCACACACACACACACACACACACATACAACAAGAAAGAGGTATACAGGTCATCTATTCATTTTTGACCAAGTCCCTTATACGATAAGCAATTTTGTGTACAGCATAAAATTATTTATGAGTGTTTAGAAAACAACATATTAGTGAACACACACACACACACACACACACACACACACACACACACACACACACACACACACACACACACACACACACACGACAAAACGAACGAAGAATGCACCGGTGATAAAAAAAAAAAACAAACACAACAAAACAACACACAAGGCACAGGATACGAGCAGTGAGTATGGGCCTTCCCTCTCTTCTCGCAGCTAGAGCATGGAACTTCTGGAACAAGATGCCAGTCGCTCGAACTGTCGAACCGTTTTTCTTGATAGTTTAGGAGAATGTTTTTTTGTTTGTTTGTTTGTTTTTACTCAAGGCCTGACTAAGCGCTTTGGGTTACGCTGCTGGTCAGGCATCTGCTTGGCAGATGTGGTGTAGCGTATATGGATTTGTCCGAACGCAGTGACACCTCCTTGAGCTACTGAACGTATGAAAACTGTGGGGTTTACTATGTATGTATGTATGTATCTATCTGTCTGTCTGTCTGTCTGTCTGTCTGTCTTCTGTCTGTCTATTCGTCTGCATCTGTCTATTTCTCTCTCGATATATATTTGAATGTATGTATATATATATATATATATATATATATATATATAGAGAGAGAGAGAGAGAGAGAGAGAGAGAGAGAGAGAGAGAGAGACATCAATCTGTCAATTATTCCAAAATTTTCGAAACGATCACTTTCCTCCCTGAAGGGATAAGTTGTTTACGTGCTACCAGGGTCACTCTTACGCAGCTATTATGACGCAAGCACGCCATGACGTACATGTTCTGATGCAAATTCACTATTTCCAGGTTTCGCCCAGAGCCTAAAGAATTGCAATTGTCTATTTTCTTCTACAATCAAAAAAATGAGTTTCTTAAAACCTAACTTACTGAACAGCTCAATCGAGAGAGAGAGAGAGAGAGCAAGTCAGGGACTTGAAGTCACTTGGACAGTCGAGACGAGACACACTCAGAGGAACACGTTAAAATTGATACACTTGCAGGGGCAGTTCAGGACCCAAACGCCTCACACACACACACACACACACACACACACACACACAAAACTGGCTGCCAAGATGATAATCATAAACAGCAACAAGAACACAGATTCTTGGAAACAAAGAATTGTATGAAAACCACGAGAACACACACGGCTATGAGGATAATAATATTCTACCCACCGTAACTTGTATCTGCTTACAACAGGGATACGAGAAATACAGCCTGTCATTGATATATACCGCCAGTGATGTTCAGGTCTGCATCAACCCTACCATCCATCCACTCAAGTGAGTTGGGAGAGTGTGAGTGAGATGGAAGGAAGGGGGAGGAGGTGAAGGGGTCGAGGGGGTCGGGGGGAGTGGGAATGGGGGGGGGGGCGGTGAAGGGGGTTGTCTGGCCGACAGCGATAAACACCAGTCTAGGGATCTCGCGGTGAAGACAGGGGGGGGGGGGGGTAGTTAGTTTGTTGGTCTTTCACGCTGTGTCAGACACGATGATGATTTCATGGTAGTTTTCCTTTTTTTTCTGTACATACACAAACGAAAAAAAAAGAAAGTGAGGAAAAATAAAAGAAGAAAACTTTTATAAAGAGATGATATACCTTTAGAAACCGTCAGTCCAAAGAACCAGAGCAGACACCACCAACAACAAAAAGTCTAAAATTCTCTCTCTCTCTCTCTCTCTCTCTCTCTCTCTCTCTCTCTATATATATATATATATATATATATATATATATATATATACATATATACATAAATGAATAGATGGATAAATAGACGAATGAATACATAAAAAAATAAAAATAAAAAAGATAATAAATCGGTTCCCCTCAGAAAGGCAATGCAAAATGCTAGACAGGACAGACATTGTCGAACGAGAATTTCGGTGAAACTTATGAATAAATCCCAGAAAAACAGAAACAAAAAACAACAAAAAAAAAACAAAAAAAAACAAACTAGCTAGTCTTGTAAAATGCGTGCGTGTAAAATTTAATAAAACCCTCTTCAACGATGTCTGCGAAGAGAGCAAGCTTGGTAACCTCGCCAGGACAGTCCGAATTTCGTGCCTGGCTGACGTGCACTTTATTACTCTTTTTTTTTTTTTTTATTCTTTTTTTTTTTATCTTCTTCATGTTACACACCTGTTTGAGTGCGTGCGTGCGTGCGTGCGTGCGTGCGTGCGTGCGTGACTGACAGCAACCTGATTGAATGACGCAAGAAAACGAATGATGAGCGCCGTCCGCCCAGGTAGGTATAGCCTGTTGTGCAAATGACTCGGTCGGTGTTTGTAAAGCGTTTGGATGTTTGGTCTTCGACCGAAGTTAGGCGCAAAATATGTAACCACATTAAGATCATCATCATCATCATCATCATCATCACTATTTTTTTCTTCGCGCGCATGTTTGATTTTGTAGTAGTAGTAGTCGTAGTAGTAGTAGTGGTAGCAGTAGTTGGAGGAGGAGGAGTATCCTTCTTCTTCTTCTTCTCCTCCTTTTTCGTTAATCTGCTCTTTTCATTTTTTTCTCTCTGGAGAGAGTAAAATGGGGGTTGAAGAGGGAAAGATTCTAGTCCGTGCAAAGTCACTCTCGGCTCTCCTCTCTCTCACACACAGAAAGGTCAAGCGGGCTGGTTCAGTGAGCTTGGCTGGCTGGCTGGCTAGTTAGTGGTCAGTCACACTCCCAGCCCGACTTTTTCTCTCTTCGTCACGGCTGGCCAAACGCAGACTGAGGGACTGGACTGGACACTCGAACACACACACACCTCTTTCCTCCTCTCCTCGTTCGCCCCTTCTCTTGAAGACCTCTTGACCGCTTAGTTAATGAAGCGAGACGATCCGAGGAGGAGATAGAAAGAGATCTAGTATGGTGGGAGAGAGAGAGAGAGAGAGAGAGAGAGAGAGAGACAGACAGACAGACAGACAGACAGACAGACAGACAGAAAGAGAGAGAGAGAGATCCAGCAAGGGGAGTGAGAGAGAGAGAGAGAGAGAGAGAGATCCAGCAAGGGGAGAGTGAGAGAGAGAGAGAGAGAGAGAGAGAGAGATCCAACAAGGGGAGAGTGAGAGAGAGAGAGAGAGAGAGATCCAGCAAAGGGAGAGTGTGAGAGAGAGAGAGAGAGATCCAGCAAGGGGAGAGTGAGAGAGAGAGAGAGAGATCCAGCAAGGGGAGAGTGAGAGAGAGAGAGATCCAGCAAGGGGAGAGTGAGAGAGAGAGAGAGAGAGATCCAGCAAGGGGAGAGTGAGAGAGAGAGAGAGAGAGAGAGAGAGATTCAGCAAGGGGAGAGAGAGAGAGAGAGAGAGAGATCCAGCAAGGGGAGAGAGAGAGAGAGAGAGAGAGAGAGAGAGAGAGAGAGATCCAGCAAGGGGAGAGTGAGAGAGAGAGAGAGAGAGAGAGAGAGAGATCCAGCAAGGGGAGAGAGAGAGAGAGAGAGAGAGAGAGAGAGAGAGAGAGAGAGAGATCCAGCAAGGGGAGAGTGAGAGAGAGAGAGAGAGAGAGAGAGAGAGAGATCCAGCAAGGGGAGAGTGAGAGAGAGAGTGAGAGAGAGAGAGAGATCCAGCGAGTGGAGAGAGAAAGAGAGAGAGAGAGGTGAATTGGGAGGAGGTGGGGAGGTGTAGGGAGTGTCGTTGGCGACGAGAGAGCAAGACTTGAGAAATTGCTCACGCGCGAACACTACCATTGGTCAGGCTGCCCTCGTAGATAATTGATTGTTTGATTGGTCGATCAATCGACCGAAAGCCCGACTCTCTCTTTTTTTCCCCCTATATATTTCTAATGCAAACAGATTAAAGCGAAGCCCTTGTTGCTGTTGTTTTTTGTTTTGTTTTTCTTGTTCAGCACACTGGTTCTCATCCCGTGAAGAGGCTAACAGGTTGTCTGTCTGTCTGTCTGTCTGTCTGTCTATCTATCTGTCAGTCTACATGTCTATATGAGTGTGTGTTTATCTGTCCCTGATGTCTGTTCATCTACTTGTCTGTCTGTCTCTGTATCTGTGTGTCTGCCTATGTGTCTACCTCGATGTCGGTCTGTCTATCTATCTATCTATCTGTCTGTCTCAGTGTGTGTTTATCTGTCCCTGATGTCTGTTCATCTACTTGTCTGTCTGTCTGTCTCTGAATCTGTGTGTCTGCCTGTCTATCTGTCTGCCCATCTGTCTACCTCAATGTCTGTCTGTCTGTCTGTCTGTCTTGTCTATCTGCGTGCCTGTCTGTCTCTCAGTCTATCTGTATTTCTTTCCGTTTTTATTGACCGTCTGTCTGTTTGCCTGTCTGTCTGTTTGTCTGTCTGTCTGTTTGTCTGTCTGTTGGAACACAGTTTGTGCTTGCCTTCTCTCTTTCAGTCATGTGTGTCCAGTTGGTCATCATCCTCGTGTGTCTGTCGATAGGCCTAATTTCTTGCACCATATGAGTGCAATGGCTTACACATATTATGGGTATTTGCAATACTCTGTTGATAGGCCTAATTTCTTGCACCATATGAGTGCAATGGCTTACACATATTATGGGTATTTGCAATACTCTGTTGATAGGCCTAATTTCTTGCACCATATGAGTGCAATGGCTTACACATATTATGGGTATTTGCAATACGCTGTTGATAGGCCTAATTTCTTGCACCATATGAGTGCAATGGCTTACACATATTATGGGTATTTGCAATACTCTGTCGATAGGCCTAATTTCTTGCACCATATGAGTGCAATAGCTTACACATATGGGTATTTGCAATACTCTGTCGATAGGCCTAATTTCTTGCACCATATGAGTGCAATGGCTTACACATATGGGTATTTGCAATACTCTGTCGATAGGCCTAATTTCTTGCACCATATGCGTGCGATGGCTTACACATATGGGTATTTGCAATACTCTGCCGATAGGCCTAATTTCTTGCACCATATGAGTGCAATGGCTTACACATACGGGTGTTTTCAATACTCTCTCTTTCTCTCTCTTCTGTGTCTGTCGATAGATCTAATTATTCACAGCCTGTTTATCGTTGAGCAGGAAACAGCTTCGTTGTTTAGGGGTGCAGGGAGTGGTGGATGGTGTTGGTGTGGGGGAAGTGTGGGGGGGGAGAGAGATTGCGGCGGGAGGCGGGGGGGGGGGGGGGGGGGTTATTCCTTGTGCCAAAAATCGTGATAATCAGCGGAAGGCAAATGATGCGCCTGCGTGCTCTTGCATGCCGGGTAGGGGGAACTGGGCGCAAATTCTGCCGACAGGGATAAAGCGTCATTTCCGGTAAACGGATTATTTCTAGTTGTATGTCGTTTTGGGGACTGGGGTGGGGAGAGGATTTGGGGGATGGGGTGTGTGTGTGTGGGGGGGGGGGGGGGGGGGGGTTAAAATGCTATTCTTGAGCTCTTTTTTCATATCATTATTTTTTTTTTATCGTTCGGCATTTTAAACTGTCTGCCGTAGGCTTTATGCCTTTTTGTTTGTTTTTCGACTGTCTATCTGGAGAGAGAGAGAGAGAGAGAGAGAGAGAGAGAACAAAAGTATGACAAGAGAGTGAGTGGATGGGTGTGCGTGTGCGAGAGCGGGAGCGGAGAGAGAGAGAGAGAGAGAGAGAGAGAGAGAGAGAGAGAGAGAGAAATAGAAATAGAAACAGAAAGACAGAGAGTAAAAGAGAGAGAAAGAGAGAG
>NC_134880.1:24247245-24249745 GCF_041734735.1 Babylonia areolata
TTGAGAGAGACAGACAGACAGACAGACAGACGGACAGACAGAGACACAGAGAGTGACACAGAGAGAGAAAACGCAAGAATGCAAGAATGAAAGAATTTTATTGTATAGGCCATATGACCCATTACAACTGATCGAGAGAGAGAGATAGAGAGAGACAGAGACAGAGAGACAGTGAGAAGAGAGACAGAGAGAGACAGAGATTGAGAGAGAGAGAAGAGAAGAATGCAAGAAGGCAGTGATTTTATGGTACAGGCCATATGACCCGATACAACTGATTGAGAGAGAGAGAGAGAGAGAGAGAGAGAGAGAGACAGAGACAGAGACAGAGACAAAGACAGAGACACAGAGAAGAGACACACAGAGAGACAGAGAGAGAGAGGGAAAACGCAAGAATGCAAGAGTTGTATTGTATAGGCCATATGACCCATCACAACTGATCGAAAGAGAGAGAGGGGGAGAGAGAGAAGGAGAGAGAGAAGAGAGAGAGGGAGACAGAGACAGAGAGACAGACAGACAGACAAACAGCGAGACAGAGAGAGGGGGGGACAGAGACAGAGAGACAGACAGACAGACAGACAGCGAGACAGAGAGAGGGGGGGAGAGAAAGAGAGAGAGAGAGAAGGGAGGCGAGAAAGAGACAGAGAGAGACAGACAGAGAGACAGAGAAAGACAGACAAACAGACAGACAGACAGAGAGCAAGACACAGAGAGGAGTCTTTTGAGCCCATGGTTGCTTTTTTTTTTTTCTTTTTTCTTTTTTTTTTATCCCAGAGCCCAATGTCAGTGTGTCACGGAAGCCTCACAGTGAAAGAGATATTAAAGTTGCATGGGTGGGGAAAGAAAGGAAGGAGCGAAGTGCAGGAAGAGAGTGGCAAGAACGAAAGCCAAAAAGAAAGAAAGCAAGAAAGAAAGAAAAGAAAGAAAAGGACAAAGCAAAAAACAAAAAAACAAAAAAAAATGACAAGAGTTGAGATGGGGGTTGTGGAGATGATGGTGGTGGTGGGTAGTAGGTGGTGGGTGGTGGGTGGTGCGAGACATGCAAACAATACAAAACAACAACAACAAAAGAAAACAAACACACAAGCAAAAACAAACAAAATAAAAATAAAAAAAACACCAAAAAAAAGAAGAAGCAAAACTAACAAAAGTAAAGGAAAAAAAATAAGAAGAAAAAAAATTAAAAAGAAGAAAAGATAAAAGAAAAAGAAATATTTGTTTTCTTTAAAGAAGAAAAGAACAATAGACTAAAACAGATAAAGGCTACATCAGAAGCAACGTGCTGTTCCAAGCAGAAAAGACTTCACGTGCATAATTGGCTATCTGGACACAGTTCTCCAGTGACAACCGTGATTTAAAAGATACAGAAAGAAAGAAAGAAAGAAAGAAAGAGAAAGAAAGGAAGGAAGAAAGAAAGAAAGAAGAAAGGTTGAAAAATAAGACAAATTTAGAGACAGACAGAGACAAAGAGAGACAGAGAGAGAGAGAGAGACAGAGAGAGATAGAGAGAGAGAGAGATAGACAGACAGAAAGAGAAAGGCAGACAGACAGAAAGAGAGAGAGGGAGAGAGAGACAGACAGACAGACAGACAGGGACAGACAGAAAGAGAGAGAGAGAGGAGGCAAATAAAGACTGACCTACATGATAATAAGAAACAAATCAATTCAAAGACTGACTGACATGATAAGAAACAAATCAGTTCTTTCTTTATTCTCCCTCTCTCTCTTTCCCCCCCCCCCCCCCCCTCCCCACACCCCCCCAAAGAAATGATCGACAGTGTGCTAACCAACCAAGACATCAAAAAAGCCAGCTATGAGAGCCGCTTACAAAAGCAGTTACCGTTCACGCAGTACATGTACATATTCATATGTAAACCTCACGTTTACCGAGTGTCTGACAAAGTGACGTATCTGTAGACAGGCTTGAGAAGGTGAAGGGAGGGTAGAGGTAAACGTGTGGGGTGATGGGCCTGGTAGTGTAGGGGTGGTGGTGGTGGTGGTGGTGGAGGGCTAGGGGTTGGGGTGGGGGGGGGGACGTATTGTCGTGTATTGTATTGCTTCCAAGCAAGCTGTCAGGGTTATTCTTCATTTTGGGGGAATTCTTCTTCTTCTTCTTGGAGGTGTGGTGTTGGAGATAGAATAGAAGGGCGGGGGGGGGGGGGGGAGGAGAGAGAGAGGAAGAAGAAGGTGGCACAGAGAGAGAGAGAGAGAGAATTAAGATCTGATAAGAATAACTGTACTATCTCATTAAGAAAAAAAATAACATCATCAGGTCTAGCAAGACAAATGAAGACAATTACTCAACCGAAAGTTATTGAACATGACTGAATTAAAATGAATCAATAAACATAATCCTAGGACACTCATTTGAAATTGCATGCACATGTGTGTGTGTGTGTGTGTGTGTGTGTGTGTGTGTGTGTGTGTGTGTGTGTGTGTGTGCGCGCGCGCTGGGTGAATGAGTGGGTAAATATGTGATGCATGAGAGAAAGAATGAGAGAAA
>NC_134880.1:24262245-24272245 GCF_041734735.1 Babylonia areolata
TACAGGTATCACAGGTATCACAGGTGTAATAGGTACGTATTACAGGTATCACATGTGTAATAATGACAGGTACGTATTACAGGTGTCACAGGTGTAATAGTGGCAGATACATATTACAGGTATCACAGGTGTAATAGTGACAAGTACGTATTACAGGTATAACATGTGTAATAGTGACAGGTACGTATTACAGGTATCACAGGTGTAATAGTGACAGGTACGTATTACAGGTATCACAGGTGTAATAGTGACAGGTACGTATTACAGGTATTACAGTGTAATAGTGACAGGTACGTATTACTGGTATCACAGGTATGATAGTGACAGGTTCGTTTACAGGTGTCACGGGTGTAATAGTGACAGGTACGTATTACAGGTACCACAGGTGTAATAGTGACAGGTACGTACGTGTTCTTCTGACCACGTATGAGGGAATGGCTTGAAGTTTGGATCCCCAAATTATGATAATGATAATGATGATGATGATCATTATCATCATCATCGTCATCAGAAGAAGAAGAAGCAGAAGAAGAAGAAGAAGAAGAAGAAGAAGAAGAAGAAGAAGAAGAAGAAGAAGAAGAAGAAGAAGAAGAAGAAGAAACAAACAGCAAAGGAATGGAAACTCCTTGTGCACTCTTTAGAGAAAACTGCTCCACATTCTGTGCAGATCGCATATAATACGTAACACATTACATCAATGTCACATATACACACCGAAATGTAACTAGAAAGCCACACACACACACACACACACACACACACACACACACACACACACACACACACACACACACACACACGAGCGCGCGCACGCACGCACGCACGCACGCACACACACACACACACACACACACATATATATATATATATATATACACACACACACGCACGTGCGCGCACACGCGCGCACGCACACACACACACGCACGCACGCGCGCGCACACACACACACAAATACACAGCGGACAGATAGAAAGTAAGTAAAACAGAATACCGTTCAGTGAAGTCAAACGTTCCAGTAAAATAAATGTAGTGAACATGACACTCTTATACAGATAGATAGATGTAGATGTAATGTATCAATGGCAAGGTAGAAAGAAAAACATCGAGTGTACAGTGATTAAGGAGAATTGAAAGTAAATGAGAAAGGATCACACAGAGAACGCAAGAACGCAAGAACTTTATTGTATAGGCCATATGACCCGTTTACAACAGATCGTGCGGACAATGACAGAGTGAACTTTTGTTATAGCAGACTATGAACATTACAAAGAGAGAGACATAGAGAGAGAGAAACAGAGAGACAGACAAAGACAGACAGACAGAGAGAGACAGACAGACAGACAGACAGAGACAGAGAGACAGAGATACTACTACATTTTGCCCCATACAGACACACAAACAGAGAGAGAGAGAGAGGGGGGGTGGGGAGAGAGAGAGAGGGCGACTGACCGACAGACAGTGACAGAGAGACTACATTTTGCCCCCTGCGTACGGCAAGTCTCTGTGGTCTGTCTATGCATGCAGCTGTTACGAGGTCAGCACGATGTGTGAAACGGGAGAAGGAGAACGAGGCTTTGTACACGCACACACACACACACACACACACTGGTCAGTTATTGCAATCATACCGCGATAATGGACATAGAATTTGCAGGGTACAACGGAGCCCATTTTTCAACGTCAATTAAGGCCTGTGTGTACACTGTGTACACTTGGCGTTTCCTCTGTTCGCAAGCATGCTCATTTACAGGGTATCGTTTGTTCATTCCAGTCTCGCACCTTCTCGCACCTTCTCGCCGTACCCACAGGAAACCAACCCGCCAACGCTTTCTCGCCATGTGCCCTCGTAACAAAAAACAACAACAACAAAACAAAACAAAACAAACCCACGACAACAAATTATTGGGGGCTTCAATGACAGCTGATTGTGCAGCCTTGTTTGTCACAAAACCCTTAACCCTACCATTCCCGCTCATCATTGTAATGTCTATTATCAGATTCTGTCTCTGTCTCTGCTTTCTATCTCTCTGTCATACATTTACTAGAAGTTTGTTGTGAAAGAGAGTGCGCTGTTTATATTAGCAGTTACGATGACACATGTAAAATACTGTTATTACCCCCATGGTTATGATTTATGGGGCTATGGGATGTGATCGAATTTATAAACCATCTTGACTCTTGACCCTTGACACTTGACCCTTGACTCTGTCTCTCTGTCTCTGTCTGTCTGTCTTTCTCTAATCTCTCTCTCTCTCTCTCTCACTGTCCCCAGCTGTAGACGATGATGTAATTGCGATTCCAAACTATTCATTGTTCAGAAGAGATGCCACTCATTCCGGACACACCGGAATAGCTGTGTATGTCCACGACACTATGAAAGCTTTTACTAATAGACGATTTGATTTAGAGTCCGTAAATGTAGAAAGCATCTGGTTGGAGGTGAAAGTAGCAAAATGCCCAGTTATACTAGGATTCATTTATAGAAACCCATCCAGCAATTTCGGGTGGTATGATGATTTTGTCATCATGATGGACAAAGTACAGGATTTTGCTCGCGGCAGGGACATTATCATTCTTGGTGACTTTAATATAGATTTTCAAAAACCTCATCCGGCATGGGATTCCACCATATCTCTATTTAATTTACACCAAGTAATACAGTCAGCAACGCGAGTTACGTCATCCAGCTCAACTCTGATTGACCACATCTATGTTAATAATCCAGACAGAGTCGTAAGTGCTCAGGTACACCAGACCAGTATCAGTGACCACTTCGCTATACAGTGTACAGTTGCCTGTAAGATACCAACAGCTAGAACTAGAACCCACTCCACCATCACGTATCGATCGTATAAGCACTTTAACGAAGTTGATTTTCTCCATGACCTTAGCGAATGCTCATTTAAGGAAATTTATGAATCTAACGATCCAGATGAAGCGGTCGCGGCATTTCATAGAATCTTTTTATCTGTTTATGACAAGCATGCCCCAGTTAGAAGAAAACGGGTAGGAAATTCATCAACACCTCCTTGGTTTACTGTCATCATATCAATAGCGATTAAAATTAGAGATAAACTTAAGAAAGAAAAGAACTATTCCGCGTTTAAGCAACAAAGAAAACACGTGAAGTTCTTAGTCCGTCAGGCCAAAAAGACATATTTTAACAGGATAACGACGTCAGAATCAGACAATACTTCATCCATATGGAAAGCTCTCAATGCACTGACCAATAAGTCCTTTCCTGGAAAATCATTGAAATATGATTGTTTCACAGCAACAGACTTTAACAACCACTTCCTATCCATCGCGGAAAGTTTGACTAATCGTCTGAAACAAAACTCAGATCAGTATGAATGTCCAGTCAGTCTAAAATCATTTTGTTCAGACAGGCTCAGCCAACAAGATACATTTCACATTCCACAACTAACCGTTTATGAGGTCGGTAAATACATATCCAACCTTGGACAAAAAAACACACATGGCTGTGACGGACTCAGCAATAAAATTCTGCTTCTATCACTGCCATATACAGTGCATCATCTGACATATATTTATAACCTCAGTATTTCAAAAAGTATTTTTCCAACTATGTTCAAAACTGCCAAAATCATACCACTACCTAAAGTAAAAAATCCCTCTGACCTGAACGATTACCGACCAATATCAATACTATCATCGCTTTCTAAACCACTTGAAAAACACGTACACAAGCACCTTTTGCAATATCTTGACCGGCACAACTTGCTTCATCAAAATCAGTCAGGGTTTCGCCCAAAACACTCCTGTCAGACAGCCCTCACCAGTCTCTTAGATAAACTGCTCACAGCTATAAATGACAAAAAAATCAACGGAATTGTATTTCTAGATTTGAAGAAAGCATTTGATCTCGTTAACCATCGAATACTTCTTGAAAAGCTACGGGTTTATCAGCTTGATACAAATTCTGTTCATTTTTTTGAGTCATACTTAAGAGAAAGAAAGCAGAGTGTATTAGTAAACGGGACCTTTTCGAATGTGGGAATAACTAAAATGGGCATTCCCCAAGGCTCTGTGCTTGGCCCCTTATTGTTCAACCTTTATATCAATGATCTTCCATTATGTATCTCCTCATCTGCAATATCATGCGACATGTTTGCAGATGACTCTTCTCTTCATACATATGGAGTAAATTCAGAGCACATTAATGATAGATTACAAACCAGCTTAACCGAAGTATCCAACTGGTGTACAGAAAATAATATGCTCCTTAACCCAGAAAAAACAAAGAGTATGATTGTAGCCACTCGCCAAAAGCACCAGCGTGGCTTAAATCCGCTCACTTTGTCAATCGATGGCCAAGTTATTGAACAAGTTACAGAACATCGACACCTTGGTGTCGTTATTGACAACCAGCTAAAATGGGAGGCACATATCAGTTCTTTATCAAGGTCAGTTGCAAAAAATGTTTACCTGTTATCCCGTTTAAAACATGTCGTCAGTCCAGAGGCTTCCTATTTCTTTTTCCATTCTCACATCATGTCTAGAATTAATTACGTTTCAAACGTTTGGGACAACTGCAGCGACGTGCACATGAAAAAACTAGATTCTGTACACAGACGTGCTGTAAAACACCTCAATGGTGTTTTACGAAACACACGAAATCATCAATATCAACTGCCAGCACCTCTTCCCTTGACAAAGCACCTAATATTGAATAAGTGCGTACTTATGCATAAAATTATATTCGGTAAATGCCCTACTTATCTACACCAAACCATTGTCTGCTATGAAGCTCGCAACCCTAACTCCCGAAATGCGACTCTTACTCTACCCAAGCCAAGAATAGACCTTTATAAATCGAGTTTGGCATATTCCGGCACGCACTGCTGGAACAATCTCCCCAAACACCTCAAAGAGCCATTTTCCACCACAACATTCAAAGAGAAACTTGGACAGTATATGCGTGCCGAAAGCCAGACCGAAAATCTGGTATAATATTGTCACTGACAATCCTTACAAACTATGTCGAAATGCGTCAATCAGTTGATAACGTATCACGCCATATAATATTATTTCAGAGTTTTTCTCTTTACAGTGGACACAAACAAACGAAATCAAATTCTAGTCTGGTCACGTCTACGATTTTGTATACTTACATGTATTACAAATTGTGAACCACCCTCACCCAACTTTTTTTTTTTTTTTTTTTTTTTTTTTTTTTTCTATACTGACATATCTTTACATCTCTGTCTGTCTGTGTCTCTCTCTCCCCTCTGTCTCTCCCTCTCTCTGTCTTTCACATAATGTGTCTATCTGTCCATATCCCTATTACCCGTCGCCTTATTTGCTGCCTTTTATGTCTCTTACATCTGTGTTTAAAATTTTATCGTTACTTTTCTGTGTTAATTTCACTTGAATCATTCATGTGTAGCATTCATGCTAGGGTTTTGTTGTTGTTTTTTCCTTGGGGTGTGTTAGTGTGTGTGTGTGTGTGTGTGTGTGTGTGTGTGTGTGTGTGTGTGTGTGTGTTAGTGTGTGTGTGTGTGTGTGTGCGTGTGTGCGTGTGTGTGTTACTCGCTTCCGTTCCGTACAGATGTGAGCGATGTTGTGTCTCTCAGTTTGACACTGTGTTATACTCGTACATTATACATGTATTAAGTATTCAGTATCACTACATTTATATGAGTACATGTTTGTGTGTCTCTTAGAACAACGGCAGATGTGTAAGTCGGCCAAAGTGCTAATATCTTCACCGTTGGAAAATAAAGATTCATTCATTCATTCATTCATTCATTCATTCATTCTCTCTCTCTCTCTCTCTCTCTCGAGCGCTCTCAAACACTGAATTCATGTATTCTAATAGCACAGACAGACGGACATAGCTCGTCTCCCACGTAAGCCACACCCACCCCCTCCAGCCCCCCACCCCCTACCCCCTACCCCCCGACGCCCCCGGAGTCCCCCCCCCACCCCGTACCCTCCCCTCTCCCCCCTCACCCCTCCCCTTCCCACACACACACTCTCTATCTCCAGGTCAGAAATAGCCAGGTAGCTGATCAGGAAAAGACGAGCTGCCCATTATGTCTGGGGCGTCCTCCTGGTTTATGAATCTAGTTACTGGTAATCAAGACTCTGGCCTGTTCTCCTTCTGGTTCGAATTGCAGGTTTTGTTGTTGTTGCTGTTGTTTGGGATTTTTTTTTTTTTTTTGCTTTGTTTTGTGCCTATGTCGTGTTGTGGTGTGTGTGTGTGTGTGTGTGTGTGTGTGTGTGTGTGTGTGTGTGTGTGTGTGTGTGTGTGTGTGTGTGTGTGTGTGTGTGTGTGTGTGTGTTGTGTTGTGTTGTGTGTTCGGTGACGACTGTGATGGTAATTATTTCGAAGAGTTCTGCTGAGCTGAGGATGCGGGTCTTCTGTCTTTCTGAGTGTCTGTCTACCTGTTTGTCTGTGTGTCTCTGTCCGTCTTTCTGTTTCTCTCTCTCTCTCTCTCTCTCTCTCTCTCTCTCTCTCTCGAATTAGGACGTTATCCACTATATATAAATAGTGCAACAACGTGTATCAAGTACTGGTTAAGGTTGCTGAATATGAATGTGCAACGATTACCCAGACAGGCATATTTGATGTTGTTTAACTTAGACGAAAGGGAAAAAAAATGCTGGGTGTCTTTAGTAAAAAATACTTTATTTAGATTTGGGTTTGGATATGTCTGGTTGCAACAAGGCGTTGGTTGTGAGCAAATATTTTTGTCATTATTTAAGCAAAGAATGAAAGATATATTTATGCAGGAGTGGGACGAGTCAGTAATGTCTAAAGATATATATCATAACTACAGACTGTTTAAAACTGGTTTTCAGTGTGAGCAATATTTTGAATATGTGGATAAAAAGTGTTTTAGGGACTGTTTAGTAAAATGACGGCTTGGTGTGCTCCCAATAAATGGATCATTTTTTAGAAGAACATTCAGATGTAATTCAAATTACGCATGTAAACGTTGTAATGTAATCGAAGATGAAAACCATTTTATAAACAATTGTGTCCTTTACAATGACCTGCGGCAAAAACATCTGAACTCTGAAGGTCAATCGTATGTTCACTTGATGAAGAATGGTTCTGTTTACAGTATTCGTAAACTATGCGTTTATATATTTAATGCCCTGAAGATACGACAGGAATTCTGTGACAACAATGACGAAAGTTAGAATTAATTTACAATGCACGAGAAGCACTTTTGTTCTACAGGTTAAGTTAGTACGTATTTTACATTTTGTTGTGGTTGAGTGATCACCATATTGTGTACTTTTGACCTCTTTCTAGGGGCCGGAGGCCTGGAGATTAAAGTTTTGTTCTTGTTCTTGTTCTTGTTCTCTCTCTCTCTCTGTATCTATCTATCTATCTCTCTATCTGTGTGTGTGTGTTATTTTCAACCAAGATGGTTTTGTTGGCTTGCATCTTTCTGTATGTATGTATGTATAATTCGCATGTATGTATGTGGTGTGTGTGTGTGTGTGTGTGTGTGTGTGTGTGTGTGTGTGTGTGTAAGTTCGTGTCTATGGTGTTTGACGGTGTGTGTGGAGGGGTGGATGGGGTGGGGTGGGGGATTCGTGTGTGTGGTGTTTGACGGCGTGTGTGCGTGTGTGTGTGTGTGGTCTTTTTTATTCTTTCTGAACGAAACGTCTTCTTCTGTGTGTATCTGTAAGTTTGTCGTCTCTGCTTCTGTCTCTCTCCCTGCCTCCCTCTGTGTGTGTGTGTGTGTGTGTGTGTGTGCATCAGTGTAAGTTGGATTGTGAACTTGTTCAGATGAATGTGTTCCACACACGCCCCCCGCCCCCTCGCGCGTGTGTGGAACACATTCATCTGAACAAGTTCACAATCCAACTTACACTGATGCGCACACTCGGACACCAAACACACAGATATATAGTCTCCGTCTTTATGTCTGTGTCTCTGCGTGTCCCTGTCTCTGTCTGCGTATCTGTCTCTCTGTCTCTCCCTCACTCTCTCTCTCTCTCTTTTTTCTATCTTTCTCTGTCTGTCTCTGTCTCTCATTCTCATTCACTCCCTTTTGCTCCATCCCCTACACAGTCTCAGGAAACTTTGCACATAAATTTCATCAACAATGATGTTGTTGTTGTTGTTGTTTTTATCCCCCCCCCCCCCCCCCCCCGCGTGCAAAGCGCCTACATGGAACGAAAATGGAGAAATTTTGCTGCACAAGCAAATGTGGATTGTTTAAACATGCCAGATTCTTTTAACAAAACAGAACGAAACCAAACCAAACCAACAAACAAAAGAAAATGTTGCTGCTAAATAAGAAACAGACACAAGAAAACATTGAGTCGTGAGATCTGCTGCTGTGTGAGACATCCTTATATTCTTGGGATTTGTTTTTTTTTTTTCTTGAGAACCACCGTCTTACGTAAGCATTTTTTTTTTTTTAAAGGGCAATAACTTACGCGTTTCGTTCTCAGAATAGGCGTGTTCGTTTGTCAATAGATAGCGTATCATTTACGCCTGTTGTTGATCTGCAGTATTTAGAAAGCAGAACAACAACAACAACAACAAAAATAACTGATCACTAACATTTGTTGTTTTGTTTGTGTTTTGTTTTAAAGAAGCAAATAATAAAGACGAAAAGAGTTGATCTGCTGTCACTAGAAAACATAACAATAATGAAAAATGAAAACGAACCAGCCACTAGAAGTTATTATTAAAAAAACAAAACAAAACAAAAAACACACACACACACAAAAAAACAAGCAAACAAAAAACCAACAAAAAAACCCTATAAAGACGAAAATGGGCCAGAGAATGCTGCGAGATTCGGTTGTTGTTTTTTTTGTTTTTTTTTTTTTGTTTTGTTTTGTTTTTTAATCTTCAAAAATCTTCTTTTCTTTCTTTTTTTTTATTTTTAAATACACCAAGAAAACGTTCCTCTCAATATAGATATAAATAGTAGGTTAATGGGTAAATACCGTGCCGCGGTGAAAGCTTGTCTCTCTGATCGCTAATAACCTGTTTTTTTACCCTGACATTTTCTGAACCGTTGGCTGAAAATAAAGGCAGACAGTTAACACAGACACATGCGTGAGCTGTGTGTGTGTGTGTGTGTGTGTGTGTGTGTGTGTGTGTGTGTGTGTGTGTGTGTGTGTGTGTGTGTGTGTGTGTGTGTGTGTGTGTGTGAGTTAAGATGTATAGAAAACAGACATGCCGCAGAAACTTTGCTTGAATTCACTGAGTTAATGTTATGCACAAGAAACAAAACATAATACGTTTCAGGTTAGAGCGGACATAATTTCATAGGTCCAAACATATGATGGAGTCTCCCTGTCGGACCGACGGATGAGTAGGCAGGCAGGCTTATTTGTCGGTGTGTGTCCTCATATGGGAGAAGAGGCCGATTCTGGATGCGCAGCACTTCCCACAAGTGTTGCAAGGGAAAACGTTCCCAGAAGTTGAGCCCTGCTTCCTTCGCTCACGCTTCTCCTTAATGGCCAGCGTTCTCTTGTTTTCAAACGTCTTTATGCCACTAGAGCACAGCGTCCTCCAGCGAGAGCGGTCAAGGGCATCAGTTTCCCAGGAAGCGATGTCTATGTCACAGGCTTTGAGGTTTGTCTTCAAGGTGTCCTTGAAGCGCTTGCAGGGTCTTCCAAGTTCGCGGTGGCCTTCCTTTAGCTGGCCATACAGTAGCATCTTCGGGATCCTGCTGTTTGTCATGCGGACAACGTGTCCTGTCCAAACATACAGTTACGAGTAACAAACAAACTAATCAACACACAAACAAACCAGTCTTAACTCTCTCCATACGAACGGCGAAAGAGACGACGTTAACAGCGTTTCACCCCAATTACCATCATCAAAATATTGCAAGCGAAAGGCTCTTATACTGAAGAGGTGAATGTTGACAAAGAATACCACAATTCTGACGACGGAAGCTAAAGGTTGTGTCATTCAGACACCCACTGGACATCCGAGGGGTCTGTGTAGAGGAGAAGAGAGGACTGGCCGTACTGAGTGAGTTAACAC
>NC_134880.1:24274745-24277245 GCF_041734735.1 Babylonia areolata
GGTGTGGGGGGTGAGTGGGTGGGGATCTGTCTCAGGGACACGTGGTAGCATAAAATGAGAACGAAAGATACTGGATGTCAAAATTGCTTTCCCGAATACATTATGTGTGTTCAATGCATTGGTATTAACAGAGGTGCGTGCACATGTGCTTGTGCTATATTATGCACACTTCGCCGGCAAACCAACGCGCAACGCACCTGCGTACACACTCGCACACACACACACACACACACACACACACACACACACACACACACACACATATATATATATATATGTATGTATGTATGTATATATATATTTTTTTTTTTTATCTATACATACATGATAATTATACTCTCAGAGAGATGCAAATACTAATTTCTTTCAGTTGAGTACATATGCACCTGCGTACACATTCGTAAACACATCTATCTATCTATCTATCTAGCTAGCTGCGTAACCATCTATGTGTCTATTCATAATAATAATAGTAATACTGTCAGAGAGATGCAAATACTAATTTCTTTCAGTTGATTACATAATTTCAACGAGGTTTGAAATGACAGCAGCGGTTTGTTATATATATATATATATATATATATAGAGAGAGAGAGAGAGAGAGAGAGAGAGGACATACCCTCCCTCCTCACCCCTCACCCTCTCACACACACACACACACACACACTGACACACACTGACACACACACACTTAAACCCTCTACCACTTCTCTCACAGTGATCACCGCTCCTTGACGAGAGTCAAGCGGAGTAGTCCAGTGCTAACCTGTATCAAACAGTGGTCGGTCACTTCAAGCAGCCCGCCACTTCACACCCCACCCACCACCACCCCCTTCCTCTCCCTTCCTCCTCCTCCTCACCTCTCCTGTTTAGGCTTACCAAACACGTGACGGATTCGGTAAGGGGGGATAAGGGGGGTTGGGGGGGGGGGGGAGGGTATGTAGAGCGAGTTTCTGAAAGAACTGTGGCCATTTTCAAGGCCAATATTTGACCAGGTTTGTGCATATATGTACTTCGGTTTTGCATGCTCAGCAGAGGCATTATACAGAGCGAGCGGTTCCTTTTCGACCGCCTCCTCCTCGCCCCCCCCCTCCTCCTCCCATACCGTCTCATGTTACAACGATAATGAAACCGCTACTACCTCTCACCTTTCAGGGATCTTACGAGAAAGAGAGAGAGAGAGAGAGAGAGAGAGAGAGAACTCAAAACGTTTTTTATTCAGGGAGAGAGAGAGACAGACAGACAGACAGACAGAGACAGAGAGAATACAAATACGAATACGATACGAATACCAATACTGATCAAACCTTTGACCCATATCGATAGAGGCTGGGTTGTTACATTAATTTTGTTGTCAATTGGTTCCAGATAAGTCAGCTGTCACTCAAGTAAGGCAGAACAGCAAAACTATTGAGAGAGAGAGAGAGAGAGAGAGAGAGAGAGAGAGAGAGAGAGAGAGAGACAGACAGACAGAGAGAGAGAGAGACAGAGACAGTGACAGACAGATTGGGGTACTGAATTATTGTCTTGTATTTATTAGGGTAATATAGTAATCAAACAAGGGTCTTTTACTTGAATCGCCAGAAGGGTTAGTATGGTGTGTGTTTCTTTCACACACAAAAAAGAAGAAGAAGAAGTAAAAAAGAGTGGACGAAACAAACGAACTGTGGGCTGGAATAACCGATGACTCTTCTCTAGAGTGTGTGTCGCCCGAGCTTTAGCCTAGTTGGGCATTGTAATGCCAGTCACCAACACCTGCCTCTCGATGTCTCTGTCTGTCTCTCAGTATAACTACATTTATATGCTTACATGTTTGTGTGTCTCTTAGAACAACGGCAGATGTGTAAGTCGGCCAAAGTGCTAATATCTTCACCGTTGGAAAATAAAGATTCATTCATTCTCTGTCACTCTGTCTCTCTCTGTCTTCCTCTCTGTCTCTCTCTGTCTCTGTCTGTCTGTCTCTCTGTCTGTCTCCCCTCCTCCCCTCTCTCTGTGTTTCTCTCATCTCCCCTTCTCTCTCTCTCTTTTTTTTCTCTCTCTCTGTATGTCTCTGTCTCTGTCCCTGTCTGCCTGTCTGTCTGTCTGTCTGTCTCTCTCTCTCTCTCTCTCTCTCGCATGTCTTCTTCTAAGAGATCCGTGCGTGAGTGTTTCTGGAATTGTGTTCACGATAGCTTGCGATACCACCCTCCGCCCTTGTCCAAAGGGCTTCATTGGGTAATGGACAATCAAACATTAACAATGCTATCAATAGTATCGCCATTGCCATTGCCATTGTCATTCTCTCTCTCTCTCTCTCTCTCTCTCTCTCTCTCTCTCTCTCTCTCCTCTCAGCCCTAAACAGACATATCAGCCCTGTGCTTTTCATTTAGTTTACTTGTTCTCAGTGAGCTCACTGTGTATTAAGTGGATTGTTTTCGTTCTTCCTATTTTATTTTAGTTAAGCTGTGTGTGCAACACGTGCACCCAAAATTTATACAGGTCGGTGACCTTACATTAACAT
>NC_134880.1:24282245-24292245 GCF_041734735.1 Babylonia areolata
CCCCTTTCCTCCCCTCCCCCTCTTTTTCCTCTCCCCCCCCCCCCAACCTCCCCCTTTCCTCTCACTGTCTAGATTCTCTCTCACTTCCTTCACCCATCCATCTTTCCCAACCAGCAGTGAACTGTTCTCAAGACAACTGAATTTTATTCAACAGCCAGAAAACTGCACTTGAGACTGCTGCTATCTTCAGTTACTTTGAAGACTCTACGAGTCGAAGTACTCAACTTCTCCTCTCCCAAGTGGGTTCGTAATTTTTTCCTCTTGTTTTTTGTATCCTGTTTTGAAAGAACCCAGGCAGTCAAACCCTTTTTTATATCCTACACACACATACATACCCCCCCCCCCCCCGCCCACAAACATACACATAAGCACACACATACACACATGCGCGTGCGCGCGCATACACATAACAGATGTAGGTGAAAAAAGACTTGAAGCAAAATCAAAAGTTTTAAATAAAGTATACATCAAAACTCCAAACAAATGGTAGTATACTTCAACGTTTTTATGCCACGCGGTTTATGACAAACCTAACCTTTAATTTAAGTTGTGGAACTCCGTCGAAACTTTATGCTCAAGCAAAACGTTCATTCATGTTTCATGCTAATGATTGCAACATTACGGGTTGACTGTTGTTCTTCTTTTTGAACTTATCCAACTTCCAACGAGAAACTCACGCAACGAGGAAAAAAAAACTAACTTGATATATGGCATGGTTTGGAGGACTAGTTGATCCGTCAACTTCACAGAATGACCATTTTGTTTAAACTACGAACACACACCACGCTTCTTATACAGAATAACTACTTGGTCGAACCTGGCAAGCGGACTGCGGTGGGCAGTTAACCGTTCCAGCTTACTGAACGACTTACTGAACTGACCTTCCAGTTAAAAGATCAAAGGGATAGAACAACGTCCATCATTACTAAATGACTACGATGATGAAAACAGAGGTACTATCAAAGTTATATCAAAAGGTTAAAGATTCCATAGCCTTTTACGGTCATACGGGTAGTGAGTTCATAGTCACTGTGTCCAGGGCTCGACATAAGAAGGATGGACCTAGTCCTTTCCTTCCACCCATCGCTTTTGACAATTCCTGGTCGAAGTTTTGGGTGAGAGAGAGAGAGGAAAATAGAGCCTTTCCAAAGGATACAAACACACAATGTCGAAACGGGTCTCGAACTATGATCACTGGTGAATGTTACATTATAAGTCGGTGAGAAAGTAAATTAATGATCTAAAATCCACTTACAAAAAAATACTCACAAGCACTGAAACGATGCACTCTTCACAAGTATACGCATGCGAACAGGCTTAGCCTGCCGTTGTACAAAACTGGCTGAGATTACAACTGAAACTACGGGATTTATGCAACATAGAACTGGAACTGTTTCAAAAATGAAACTGGAATGGGATTTAAGTAAATGAAACTGAAACAGTTAAGAATTTTTTTTTTCCTAGCAATACCAGCATTTCTCTTCACAGTTGCTGGCCAGAACCTTCTCTTTTAAAAGATGTCATTTATCACGATGCGCTGTTTGCTCTAGTGCAAAACGACGCCCCTCCCCCCCTCCCCCACGCCTTCCCCCCCCCACCCCCCCCCACCCCATCCCCCTTCACGCAGCTCGTGGAAACACTTGCCATTGCCGGTAGCGATAAGCCCCAATTCCCTGAGGCGGAAACAAAACCAGCACTTTGTTCCCTTCAAGACGTGGTTTCAGCCCAACAAGAGGATTACGACAATTGACCGATGGCCTGCGCGCGACTACCGTCCGTGCCCCCCCCCCCCCCCCCCCCCCCCCCCCCCCCCCCACCCAAACAGGGGGAAAGGTGAGAACAAATGGCTGACTTGTGTTGCCTCATCTGCATCGTTTGTCAATCTGCCAGCCCCAATCTGCCGCCGTCCGCCTCTACCCTCTCCTCTCTCTCTCTCTCTCTCTCTCTCTCTCTCCTGCCTGCATGCTGCCTTCGCATTCTTGCTGGCAGCCAAGCCATTCGCCAGTTCGGTCTTTGAACCAAGGAAGACAGATGGATAAAGGGCTTTCTGCAGGGATTAGACCTCTCATTGTCTCTCTCTCTCTCTCTCTCTCTCTCTCTCTCTCTCTCTCTCTCTCTCTCTCTCTCTCTCTCTCTCTCTCTCTCTCTTTCGTTCTGTCTCTCTCGTTTATAATTCAAAATATATCTTAGAAAGGGAGAAAAGTTTTCAATCGTCATGGAGCTTGGAGAGTCTTCAGTTTCAGTTTCAGTTTCAGTAGCTCAAGGAGGCGTCACTGCGTTCGGACAAATCCATATACGCTACACCACATCTGCCAAGCAGATGCCTGACCAGCAGCGTAACCCAACGCGCTTAGTCAGGCCTTGAGGAAAAAAAAAAAAAACTCCCACGTTTACTCGTACTCTGCACGAGTGGGTTTTTTTCGTGTATGATCGATTTTACCCCGCCATGCGGGCAGCCATACCCCGTTTTCGGGGGTGTGCATGCTGGGTATGTTCTTGTTTCCATAACCCACCGAACGCTGACATGGATTACAGGATCTTTAACGTGCGTATTTGATCTTCTGCTTGCGTATACACACGAAGGAGGTTCAGACACTAGCAGGTCTGCACATAATATGTTGACCTGGGAGATCGGAAAGATCTCCACCATTTACCCACCAGGGGCCGTTACCGAGATTAGAACACGGGACCCTCATATTGAGTTGTGAATTGATGGTAATAAAAATAATTCAAAAAAGCGTCCTTTGTCTGTCGCCAACCACTGAAGCTGAGCAAATGCAACAGCAACTAACAGAGTGTTGTGAGAAGATTCGCAACGATATCTTGAAAAACCATATGATGATGAGAAAGTGAGGGTGAGGAAAAGAAGGGGAGGGGGGGGGGGGAGATAAGAAGCTGCGAGAGGTAAGGGTGGACGGGGGGGCAGAGTGATGGGAAGGAAATGGCTTTCTGTTGTAAAACATCACCTGCGTTACCCCCCTTGAAAAAAAAAAAAAAAAAAAAAAAAAAGAATTTTGACATCAGCTGAACAATCGTTTGCTTGACTTCTTTTTTGTTGTTGTTGTTGTTGCTGTTTGATTTGTTTTTTGCCACGTGCCTGTGTCTGATCTGCTATTATATTTTTGGATTTGAGTTGCTTGCTCTGCATTGACGTTTCGTTTTCGGTTCGTTGATTCTTTGTCCATGTCAGCTTGTTTGCCGTTTGACCTTCTCACTGAATTTATTTTCGTATCTTGTTTTGCTTTCATTCGCGTATTGATCTTTCTTTCTTTCTTTCTTTCTTTCCTTCTTTCCCTCCTTCCTTCTTTCCTTCTTCCTTCCTCTATTTTTTTCCCCCATTTATTATGGTAGTTGCGTAAAAGAAGGAAATATCCATATTGGTGATACGTTAGGCCTGTCTTGATTTAAAGAATCACTTTAGTAAATAAATGATTCAATAGGTACGGAAAGATCGAAAGAATGAAGGAAAAGAAAGAAAGGATTACGGAATGAACAAATCAACACATTTCTCTCTCTCTCTCTCTCTCTCTCTCTCTCTCTCTCTCTCTCTCTCTCTCTCTTGTACATAAGTTCTATGTTTATGTTTGCACATGCTTGTGTAATTTTGACGTTGGTGTTGTGAATTGACTATCGCTTCTCTTTTTTTTCTTTTTTTTCTTTTTCTCTCAATTATTAAATTATTATTCTTGCCCAGAGGGCTGGATATAAACAAGTACTTTGTGCTTACTCCTTTACCCTCGTAAAATAAAATTTCGTTCGTTCGTTCGTTCTCTCTCTGTCTCTCTCTCTCTCTCTCTCTCTCTCTCTCTCTCTCTCTCTCTCTCTCTCTCTCTCTCTCTCTCATTAACAGTAACCCTCCATGTATCTGTTTCTCTTATTTACTCTATCCCCCCCCCCCCCTACCTCTCTCTCTCTCTCTCCGTCTCTCTCTTTCTCTCTCTCTCTCATTCACAGTAACCCTCCATGTATCTGTTTCTCTTATTCACTCTAACCCCCCCCCACCCCCCCTCTCTCTCTCTGTCTCTCTGTCTCTCTCTCTCTCTCTCTCTCTCTCTCTCTCTCTCTCTCTGTCGGAAAGAGCTGGATAAGTACGGCCCATAAATCACCCTCGTTTACATGGCGTTAAACAAAACAAACAAACAAACAAACAAAAACACCTTGCAAGACGGCAGATATTTCATCAGCTGCTATATGCACAGAACAATTCGGGTCGTTTTAGATAACAAGCGGAAACTGTTTGATGGCTCCATACATATTATTTTGTGATTTTTTTTTTTTTTTTTTTTTTTTACTTTCTCGCCGAAGCAGAGATTGTTAAAGAGTTGAGAGTTCTGATTTCATGTTGAGCAGAGTTTTGAGGCATGGTGTGGTGTTGTGTCCTAGGGAAAGGTACTTTTAACCCCACCCCTCTTCCCCCGGCCGCTCCCCTCCACCGAGGTATGAATGGGTACCACCTGATTTAGGTTTGGGGAAGGTTGATTAAAAGCTGGCGGAAGCGAAGGATTGAGTCTTGCTTTCCAAGGCCGAGACCTGGACACAGTGAATAAGTATATAAATCCACTGCCCCCATCGGCAGCATTTTTGTTGTTGTTGTTGTTGTTGTTGGACCATGGACTTTTCTCGTGTGTGTGTGTGTGTGTGTGTGTGTGTGTGTGTGTGCTTGAGAGAGTGTGTGTATGTGTTTGTATGTACGTGCGTGCGTGCATATGTACGTATATGTATTGTGTGCATAGCATATATATATATATATATATATATATATATATAGAGAGAGAGAGAGAGAGAGAGAGAGAGAGAGAGAGAGATTATGTGTGTGAGTGTGTGTTTGTATGTGTCTATCTATTTATGTATACATGCATGTACGTACGTACATACGGTACGTATGCGTATTCCGCACAAAAAACCCGATAATATATATATATATATATATATATATATATATATATATATATATATATATATATATATATATATATAAATCGAGTAAGCGACGTTGGAATACAACCGCCACCTAAGTCCGCTGTACCTAACAGGGGAAAGCTGGGTTGTAGAACAAGAACTACCAGACCATAAAACTACATCCTTCCCAGCCAACAAAACACCTCCAACCCCCACCCCACCCCCACCCCCAAGCACCCACCTACCCACCCACCCATACAAACACACACACACACCTTCAGTTCCCTCAATAATCCACTTAACACACCCCATTTACAAGTTTCGCCTCTAGAACGTGAAGACGAAAAATGAGAGTCCATACCAAAGAAGAAGAAGAAGAACAAACCAACAAAAATAACCTTACTTTCCAGCGTCGATAATTTATTAAACTGTCTGATATATGGTACTCATCTTACACCTCTTGCATTAATAATCTTCGAGTGCTCGAGTTAAGATCGTCTCGGCAGATGCATAGACAGGGTTATTAAGTGAGACCAAGGAGTAACGGTGGTAGGGGGGAAAATGTCAAAGGGTCAGACTGAATGGAAATGGATGTGGCAGTGGGGTGGGATTTTTTGGGTACCGCGCTATGAAACAGGGTCCAATGATTTGCTGGGGAGGTTGGTTCTGGTCTGGTACGTGAAATAGTGTGTTGGGAGTTTTGAGTTGGGTTAAACTAATGTTGTTGTTGTTGTTGTATAAGGGGGGTACTGACCCGTACATGAAACGTGAAGGGAGTATATGAAGGAGCAAGTCCATGAAAGAAAGAGACAGACAGAGAGAGAGAGGGGGGGGGTAGACAAACAAACAGACAGACAGAGAGAGACACACACACACAAAGAGACACAGACAGACACGCATACACACACAGAGACAGACAGACAGAGACAGACAGATAGAAACAGTTCCACACGTGAACATCAAAACAGGACCGGGAAACTCATCATTCACTTTGTCTTTGTGTGAAGTTTTTTTGGTGATGCAAAAAGAAAAAAAAAAAAAGCTGTTGAGCTTGCGGACTTCCTATTATCATTATCATTCTCTTTTCACAGCCTTCCCGAAAGTTCACGAACATCATCACAGAAGAAAGAAGACAGGCGGAACAGAAGAAAAAAAATATCATGACAGGAAGGAAGGAAGGAAGGAAGGAAGAATAAGTGGAAGAAGAAAGAAAGAAAGAAAGAAAGGGGAGGAGACAAGAGAGGGGCAGGAGGACATGAACTTTCGTGGAGGTTCGCAATTTCAGTGTCCTCTCAGTGGGGGGACTGGGGGAGGAGGTGGGGGGCCAGGGGGCGGAGGGAGGGGAGTGCGGGGCGGCGGGGAGGGGTCGGGAGGGAGGAGGGTTGTAGTGGCGGGTAGAAAAGCGGGGGGGTTGGGGGGGGGGGGGGGGTAGAGTGGGGTGGTGGTGTGAGAAAGAGAAAGTGAGAGAGAGGTGCTGGGAGTGAGTGTATGCGGTGGAATAGCAGAATTATGATGACAGTCAGGCTGCGATCAGCTACGGGTCTGGTTAGTGGTGCTTTTTTTTTGTTGTTGTTGTTGTTGGGGGTTCTGATCAGAAGGTGTGGTTCTGACATTCGGCTCATTGATCGATTTTTCTTTCTTTTCATTTGCTGGTTTTCCGTTCAATAGATTGTCCACGGAGAGAGATCAGATAGTTGTTGTTGTTGTTGTTGTTTCTAAACGCTATGTACTCCCCCCCTACCCCCCCACCCCCCACACACACCCTTTTTTTTCTTCTTTTTTTTGTTTTTATTAAGTGACTGATTTGTGCCGTTTAATTGAGTGAGTGAACGTGTCTGGTAAAAAAAAAAAAAATGTCGATTTAATTATTGAGTAATATTGATGGCTTATGTTCATGAGTGATGGTTGATCATTGATTGATTGATTGACGTGTTGATTGGCTGATTGATTGGTTGATCGATTGAGTAATTGTTTGATTGATTTTTTTTTTTTTTTTACCTGAATGGTTTGTTGATTGGCCTGATTCCTGTTTTGATTGTTCGTGTACACTCTGTAGCCATTGTTTGGATCTGGATTACGATCTACATATATCTGTTTGCTCTCTATGTCTCTCTGCATGATTTCTGTCCCTGTTGTGTATGTCTGCCTCTCTCTGTCTGTCTCTCTGTCTCTCTGTCTCTCTGTCACTCTCTTCCTCCCCCCCCCCCCCACACTTTATCTGTCACTTTTTCTCTTCCCCCCCCTCTCTTTCTCTCCCCCCCCCCCCACCTCTCTCTCTCTGTGTCACTTTTTCTCCCCCTCTCTCTCGCTCTTTCTATCTATATCTCTCTGTGATTGTCTGTCTATTTCTGTGCCTGGGTCTATATTGTATCTGTGCCTGTGTCTCTGTCTGTCTCTGTCTGTCTCTGTCTCTCTCATCTCTCTCTCTCTCTCTCTCCCTCTCCCTCCCTCCCTCTCCCTCTCTTCCACCATCGTCGCACGCTCGTTCACCTCAACGACATGAAAAAAAAAAAAAAAAAAAGCACCCTCGTACATTCTAAAGCGATCGTCACTTTCGAGTATTGACAGAACCACACACGAAAAATAGCATTCGGCTTTCGTGAATCATTATGGTAGTGCGCCAGAAAGGGGTGGGTGTCAATGTGCCTCTCCCACCCCCCATTCCCTTCCCGCCCCCCCCCCACCCCCAGCCCCTTCCCCCCCACCCACCCCGCTTCCACCTCTCTCTCTCTCCCTAAGGTGCCAATCCTTTCGCCGTACACCCCTGTAATCCGTGTGTTTATGTTCTTCTGTTCGTCCAGGTGTCGGCTCTCTCTCTGTGTCTCTCTGTCTTTGTCTGTCTGTCCGTATGTCTCTCTCTCTCTCTCTCTCTCTCTCTCTCTCTCTCTCTCTTCTCTCTCTCTCTCTTCCACCCCCAGTGCCCTGGTTTTGACATTGTGGTCCACGGCCAAAGTTTATGGAAACATTTTCGTTCGTTCTCTCTCTCTCTCTCTCTCTCTCTCTCTCTCTGTTCATCCAACTCAAGGTTTGGTTTTCATGTGTGTGTGCGCGCGCGTGTGTGTGTGTGCGTGTGTGTGTTCAACACGTGCATCCATATGTATACAGGTCGGTGGCCTTTCATCAAAACAGTTCTGAGTCCTGGGTACTGAGTTCTCTCTGTCTCTCTCTGTCTCTCTGTTTCCGTCTCTGTCTCTCTGTCTCTCTGTCTCTGTCTCTCTCTCTCTCTCTCTCTCTCTCTCTCTCTCTCTCTCTCTCTGTTGTCGCTTCAGTGTTCAGTGTTTTCTTGTTGCTTCATCGGAGAAGAAGCCACATAACACACACACACACACACACACACACACACACACACACACACACACACACACACACACACACACACACACACACACACACACACACACACACACACACACACACACAAAGGAGAGACACAAAAGGGGAAGGTGAAATCCGGGTGGGCGGGTGGTGGAAACGGTTGGGAGTTCTGAGTTCTCTCCCTCTCTCACCCTGTCTGTCTGTTTGTCTGTCTCTCTCTCTTTCTCTCTCTCTCTCTCTCTCTTGTTGCTTCATCGGAGAAAAAAAAAAGATACAAAGAGAGACACAAAAGTGGAAGGGGAACTGCGGGGGGGGAGGGGGGGGGGGGGGGAAAGGAAGGGAGGGATACCCCGGATATATTGTGTGGACCAGCCAATGCTCTTTGGGCAATGGAAGGCAGTGACGGACTGATTGTCGCTGCATGTCGACAAGCCTGCGTTGTTGGACAATGATTTATTATTGAACTGGGAAAAGGGAAGGGAAGGAAAAGTTGTGGAGTTGGTGGTAGGGGGGGGAATGAATGTGTGTGTGTGTGTGTGTGTGTGTGTGTGTGTGTGTGTGTGTGTAGTGGTAGTGTATGGGAGCGAGGGAGTGAGGGGGAGGGGGGAGGGAGAGGGGGTAGAAAGGCACATGCAGGGTGGTGTGGGGGGAGATGTGAGTCATAGGTTGTTGTTTCGTTGTTGTTGGTGGTGGTGGTGGTAGTGGTGGTGGGTTTTTATGTGTTTTAGTTGTTAGGTTGTTTTTTTTTTATTGTTGTTGTTGTTTGCGCATTTGCATTTCACATCTTTTCAGATGTGTTTGTTTGGTGGTTACAAGTAGAGAGAGAGAGAGAGAGAGAGAGAGAGAGAGAGAGAGAGAGAGATGGGGAAGAGAAAGAGGGGGAGGGAGGGAAAAAGAGGCGGGTAGGGGAGAAGGGGGGGAGAGGGGGGAAAGAGGGACATAAATAGACAGACAGAAAGACATATAAACACAATTCTAGACACAGTGAGTCAAAAGAAGAAGAGACAAGAGAGAGAGAGAGAGAGGCAGAGTAACAGACAGACAGACAGACAGACAGGCAAACAGAAAGAGATATAGACTTGCAGAGAAAGACAAACAGACAGACAGAGACAGAGAAGAAGACAGTTCTTCAACCGTTTGATTTTAAGTTATAACGGTCATTTTCGAAATTGCACTGAAAAACAAAATCTGACAAACGAACAGATGGGTTAAAAGAAATAATTATATGTGCGCTCACTCTGTCTTTCTCTATCTCTGTCTGCCTGTCTGTGCAACTGTCTCTGTCTCTCTCTATTCCAGTGTCTCTCGGTGTTTCTCTGGCACTCCTCCTGTCTCTGTCTCTCTGTCCCTGACTCTCTCTCTCTCTCTCTCTGACTCTCTCTCTGTCTCTCTCTGTCTCTCTCTCTCTCTCTCTCGGCAATATGACGACATACTACCGGATCAGTTTCAGAAAATCGTTCAACGCAAAGCATACATAAAAAACAGACACACGTCGTGACAACACGGATTAACAACAACAACAAAGTCAAGACCAAATCAAGACCGCTATTTATTCATTTATTTATTTATTTCAAAGAAATAAGGTACTAAACTCCTTGCTAAAGGAAAGAGAAACATATTTGAAAAAAAAAAAAAAACAAAAAAAACACCCTTCATCAATTATTTGCCCTGTCCTGTAAGACCACGTGGAAGTTTAATTAATTTGTGTTCATGTCTTTAAGGAATTCGTTTTTTTAGTTCAGCCTCATCCTTCAATCCCCATCCAGCCCCTGACCCCTCCCCTACA
>NC_134880.1:24294745-24297245 GCF_041734735.1 Babylonia areolata
TGTGTGTGTGTGTGTGTGTGTGTGTGTGTGTGTGTGTGAAGAACTGTGACTTTTCAAACTAGAAGGCAAGATTTCCCTTGCTTTTTAGTGCTGCAGCCTTTTTTGGGGGCGGGTGTCCCTTCATCTTCAGAGGTCTCAGTTATGCCCCACACCGTCAAAGTACAAGTTAGAACCTACAAGTGTAAGCGAAAACCCCGGCGTAACAGTCTGAATCCACACACCCCACCCCCCACTAACCACCCCACCCCTCACACACACACACACACACACACACACACACACACACACACACACACACACACACACACACACCCCATCCCCCATGCTGGATGTGACCACGTTATCATTCTGGTCTAGCTAGCCTCGAACAACACTAGCTCCCGAACCCTCCTTAAACTGACCCCCCATCCTCATCTTCATGACTTTATGAGTTCTTCTTCCATTACCTGCACTGATTCTAACTGGACAAACTTTACTCTGGGGGTTCGGGATTGGGGGTGGGGGGTGGAGGTAGCCTAGGATGGTCTCCGTATTCGAGGAGAACAGGTGTTGGAGGGGAAGGGGGGGGGGAAGGGGGGGGAGAGTAAAATCCAAATGGTGTGTGTGGGGGGGGGGGGCGGAGGGGGTGTAGTTCTGACTGGTTGAAGTTTACACCTTAGGGTCTGTCCAGGCCAGTCTACGTAGACCCCCAGGCTTTAAAAAACCGGTTCATCAGCTCATTATTATGCATTAAACTGCTTTGTAAGGGAAGTAACTCCAACGTAACTTCCTTCTCACTGGCACGCGAAGTTTCGTTCCAAAAATCGAAAGGATAGTGTGTTTGTTTTTGTTTTTTTGGTTTTTTTATCCGGTTTTCCGCATCGATAAAATTATGGTAAAACATCAGAGGCTTACTGCGCAGTTTAGAGCTCCATGAAATTATGATGGACTCTTGCAGCGAATTCTTTCGATAATTCATGGGAAAGTGAAGAAGATAAAATTGGCAACCAGTGTAGACAATCAAGTCGATAGCCCACAGCCTTCAATATCAACAGAAGTCGACATTTTACTATTTCTTTTTTTTTAATATTTAAAGTTACAAGTATACTATTATACCCTTTGTCTTGAGACTTCAGCACTTTGTGTCATAATTACATTTCAGTCATGGTGTGAAGTTCGGTAGCTATTGGTTGAGCGGCTGCTATAAATTTGTGCCTGAAGTGAAGCACCCCTTCCTGTTGATGCAGCCAGGACAAAACATACTAGGCTGGGAAGGCTGCACAGGCAGACGACCTTAAAGGGCTGAAAGGGTTCATCTGGGCCAGCCAGACTCAACCCCACCCCCGGGGGATAAAACCCAGTGGGGTTAGGAAGAGGCTGCTTCACCGGGACTATCTCCCTGCTCCACAGCAGTAAGACAACACAGAGAGAGACAGAGACAGAGAGGAGGAAGTGGATAGTGACGCATGACAGGAAGTGTTCTGTGCACCACGGGCACGTGACAGGAAGCAGACTGCGCGACGCAATGCATGCTCGGACATGGACGGGAGCTCATTAGCAGGCACTGCTTGTTTATGGACTGTGATCAATCGCGTCGATTCCCTGTGTGTAAACATGCCAGTCTTTTTTTATATGTATAGTAATTAATGGGAGAGAAAGACTGGCACACACTGACGGACGGACAGACAGACAGGCAGAGGCTGATAGATAGGATGGACGTTTGTGTGTGCACGCTAGAGAGAGAGAGAGAGAGAGAGAGAGAGAGAGAGAGTCATATGGATTATGCGCAAAAAGACCACTACCGTTAATTAAATGTACAATGGACACACACACACACACACACACACACACACACACACACACACACACACACACACACACCCACCACCAACAACAACAACAACAAACAACATGAAAACACACACACACACACACACACACACACACACACACACACACACACACACACACACACACACACAGTGTTGCTGTATCAATCCATTTTGTTTTCCTTTCTTTCTTTCTTTCTTTCTTCCTTCCTTTTTTTTTCTTTTCCCCCTCTCTTTCCCATTCTTTTTGCTATTGTTTTGTTGTTTTCTTATTTTCTCATCTATTGCGACTGTTTCTTCTTTTTTTTCCCCTCTCTCTCTTTTTTTTTTTCTCCCTTTTCCATCCTTCTTGTACTTTTGTTTTCCTTTTCTTCTTCTCTTTCTCTGTGCTTACCACTGACAGCATAACCCTTGTAGAAAGATATCATCACAGGTAACAGCACACATCTTATCAGGTAATGCTTAATGATGTTGAGACATTTCCTTGAGGACTGGACTTTCAAATTGAGGGTTCCGGGTTCGAATCTTGGTAACGGCGCCTGGTGGGTAAAGGGTGGAGATTTGTTGTTGTTGTTGTTGTTTTTTTTTCAATCTCCCAGGTCAATCTGTGTTAGTCAGACTTGTCAGTGCCTCCACCCCCTTCGCGTGTATACGCACGTTAAAGATCCTGTAATCCATGTCAGCGTTCGGTG
>NC_134880.1:24299745-24302245 GCF_041734735.1 Babylonia areolata
TATGCAGGATGAATGTACAATGAATATGTCTAATGCTAACGTCCATAATCTAAATATATTTCTGTTTAATAATTACGGTGTAATAATTAATTGCAATGTTTTTAAAAAGCGAATATGTGAAATGCTTTTATTTGAGAACATATGTTTATTACTCTTGTTTAATCAAGTTATCCGCGTGTGTGGGGTGGGGGGGGCGGGGGGGGGGGGGGGGGGGGGCGGTGCGGGTGTGTGCTGATTATTTGGTTGTGGTTTTCCGCAATTCATCTTTATTCTTATCTTATCTGTCTATTATAACCAATGTGCAGTATAGTAGGCTATGTTTATAATTATATTCAAATAATGTTTCTTAATTCTTTCTGTTTTTACATTAAGAATACTAGTTATTACCTGCAGTGTGTGGATGTATGTATGAAACGATGTATGTGATATTTTTTTACATTTGTATCTTCGTAATATTTGTTGGGGCTGTTGTTGGCTTTTACAGTTATGGTCCCCATGTTGTTTACTTGTCTATGTTGTGATAATGCACCTGACCAAATTTCTCCAGTTGGAGATAATAAAGTTATTCTTATCTTATCTTCTTATCTTATCTTATCTTATAAAACGGAGAAAACACAACAGTGCAACAGAATGCAATACAATACAATGACTGTTACCCTTTGAAACTACCTCGTGTCAATGCTAGAACCTATGGTGAACGTTCTTTCTTCTTTGTTGCTCCCCACATCTGGAACAACCTTCCTCATCATATCCGTGCATCTGATTCAATGTCTGCGTTTCGCTCATCACTAAAAACTTTTTTTTTTTAAACCTATCTATAAGCACCCTCAGCTTCCTTGTTCTCCAGCACCACCCATGTCAGCTCACTTTGGATGTATGTAAAGTGGGATGGGGAGAGTGTGAGTGGTCATGAATGTTTTATGTGACTTGTAATATTTTTCTTTCATGTAAAGCGCCCTGAGCTCTAAGAGAGAAAGTGCGCTATATAAATATACACTATTATTATTATTATTATTATTATTATTATTACAAAAGGCTTATAATACAATGCAATATAGTGCAATGCGACGCAGTACAATACAACACAAGACAACACAAGACAATACAATACAATACAATACAATACAATACAATACAATATAATACACAAGTCGCCTCTCCACTCAGTACGAAACACAGGTCAGAGCTAATTGTACTCCACAGCAGATAGTGTGGTGCGAAATCGATCTTTTGATAATGTGGATTGTTTCCCGACAACGTGGAATTTCTCTGCAGCATGCCCCCCCCCCCCCCCAACCCCCCCCCCCCCCCCCCTCTCTGTGTCTCTGTCTCTGTCTCTGACTCAGTCTCTGTCTCTCTCTCTTTCTCTATCTCTGTCCGTCTGTGTGTCTGTCTCTCTCCAGTTAACTTTTTTCCCCACCAATACCCCTGGGACGCGTAGCTGATACCGTCGACGGCTAATTCTTATTTGTGGACTGCAAGATTTGCCAAATAGCGAGTCGACGAGTCGCACGTAATTTATGTTTCCGGTTCTCGCTGTTTGGTTCTCATTCGATGTCTCTACCCCCCCCCGGCCCCCCCCCCCCCCCAACACACACACACCCACACTCCCCCACCATCACTCTGTCTCTCTTTCTTGCAGTGCTGATGTATTTATGTTGTTGTTGTGTTGTTAGTGGTGGTGGTAGTGGTGGACATGGTGGTGGCCTTTTAGTTAACCAGACAGTTATTTCCCAGTCTTTTATTTTAATTTCTCTCTCTCTCTCTCTCTCTCTCTCTCTCTCTCTCTCTCTCTCTCTCTCTCTCTCTCTCTCTCTCTCTTTTTTTGTTTGTTTATAGTTTCAGTTTCAGTAGCTCAAGGAGGCGTCACAGCGTTCGGACAAATCCATATACGCTACACCACATCTGCCAAGCAGATGCCTGACCAGCAGCGTAACCCAACGCGCTTAGTCAGGCCTTGAGGGGAAAAAAAGATAAATACATAAAAAAAGAACTACTACTACTACTACTACTACTAATATGTATAAGGCGCAAAATCTTGATGAAGTCAACTATAAGCGTACAACACACACACACACACACACACACACACACACACACACACACACACACACACACACATATATATATATATATATATATATATATATATATATATATATATATATATATATATATATATATATATATAACTCAGTCTCTGTCTCTCTCCTTTTTTTTTATAGAACTGTTTTAGTTCACCAGACAATCATTTCTCTGTCTTCTTTTTGAATTTGTTGTCGTTGATATGAATTACTGTAGACAATGGGTGGCTTACAGTGTATGTCAGTTAGGCTTGTCAATGTGCCGACAGGAACAGGAAAGACAACAACAACAAAAAAAACCCGAATAACAAAACAAAGAACGCGGAAAAACGATGAACATTTTGTGGTGTGGTCTGGAGTATTTCATATAAACACCATTTTCTCAAAAAACGACAACAAAACTTGTTCGTGTATTT
>NC_134880.1:24312245-24314745 GCF_041734735.1 Babylonia areolata
GAATGTAACAATGAATGAATAAATAAATAATACCCATTTTCTTCATTATCCCATCATACGTAATTTTAACCCTTTCCCGGACTTTTTTTTAATTTTTTATTTTTTTTATCTAAACACTAAGCTGAGTAGAATGCGTAGAAAAAAAATTCAAAGATAAACAAGATAGAAATGTTTTCATTCATTCCTGTAATCTTCTGCTTATGAGATCTGCTTATAAACTTGTGCATAATTTTTTGGAGGATTTGTGTTTATCTGTTCAAACCTCCTCCTTCCCTCATCCCAACCACCCTCTCTCTCTCTCTCTCTCTCTCTCTCTCTCTCTCTGTTGTCTGTCTGTCTGTCTCTCTCTCTCTCTCTCTCTCTCTCTCTCTCTCTCTCTCTCTCTCTCTCTCTCTCTCGTGTTTTTTCTTCTTCTTCTTTTTTTTTTTTTTTTTAATTTTCAGCTGCTCCCATGCCTGGAATTATCAGATCACTTGAATTTCATTGTTCGTTCCCTGGGGGTTAAAGAGGAAAACATGCTGTGCTGGGTTTTTTAAAGCGTAGGCTGCTTTATCGTTAGTCCCCTTTTTGATTGCCGTTTTGTTTTCGTGTTTGTAGTGTAGTTATTGTTGTTGTTGTTGGTGTTATGTGTTTTTTTTTTAATCTTTGTTAATTCCTCTTTATTTGTGTCGTGTTTTTGGTGTGTTTTTTTTTTCTTATTTCATTTTCCCTACTATTTATTTATTTTTATTTTTATTTTATTTTATTTTATTTTTTTTATTGTTGGTTTGATCTTTTGAACAAGAACAATAACTTTCTTTAAGGTTTTTTTTGTGTGTTATTTGATTTACCTTCTTCTTGCCTGTTCTTACTTTATGTCTTTCTCTATTCTTACTCTTATCTCCCTCCCCCCCCCCCCGCCCCCCCTGTAACGCCCCCACCCCCCCCACCCCCCCTTCTCTCTCTCTCTCTGTTTTTTTGTGGGGTTTTTTTTCATACATTTCTTCCTCGTTCTACTTTTTTTTTTTTCCTGCCTTCGTTTATTCTTCCTTCCTTCACACTTCGTTCCATTCTTCCTCTTTTTGTTGATATTGTACATGTTCGTCCTTCTCTCTCTCTCTCTCTAAGGTGGTCCCCTCGTGCTCCTCTGCTTCGTTTTATTTCCTCTCTCTCCTCAACACCCCTACCCACCCCCCCCCTCCACCCCCTCAACCCTGCCCCCAAGTCCAACCCACATGAGCACGGTTGTAAGTAAATACAGGAGTGTTACAGCAAGCAGCGCTCACATTCTGAATCGTGTAGTTTTGTAATATATTGTATTGAATTGTATTGTATTGTATTGTATTGTAATTTGCCACAGCATAATTATCTGGATGATATCCAGGATGCTCTCATCGAAGAGAGCGCACCACCACAATGAAAACTCACCCTTTGTTGTTTTTTTTGTTTCTCTCTCTCTCTCTCTCTCTCTCTCTCTCTCTCTCTCTCTCTCTCTCTCTCTCTCTCTCTCTCTCTCTCTCTCTCTCTATCAAAGTAGACTACTTTCCTGCAAAAAATAATTCCAGAAACATCCTCAGAGGTTGCTGTGGATAGTCTGAACTGTGCTACGAGCAAGCTACACACACACAGGACTTCGGTTTCTCGACTCATCCGAAAGACTAGATTAAGGCCTGGGTAAAAAAAAGAACAAGACTCCATCAGTAACCCAGCTCTCAAATAGTGATCGTCTTCGGAGGATTCCTCTGGTGGTTTTTTGTTTTTTTTTGTTTTTTTTTGCTCGAATGAGGATGGTTGTTTTAGAAGAAAGCAGCAGACCTACTACAGCAGGACAGAGCACTCACAAAGACACCCACGTAAAAGTTGATAAGAGTCATGCCCCCTCATTGCCAGAGGACTCAGAGTTCTTCTCTCTCTCTCTCTCTCTCTCTCTCTCTCCTCTCTCTCTCTCTCTCTCTCTCTCTCTCTCTCTTCTCTCTCTCTCTCTCTCTCTCTCCCCCCTCCCTATCTATCTTTTCTCTCAGTACAAGTTTGAACCTGAGCGACCAAAAGAGCGGAAATGACCCTACCGTGCAGCAGGGCCTGGGAAGCGGAAATGGATATTGACGTGTTGTCAGGACGCGTCCTGTGCAGCAGGGCACGTGACAGGAAGCTGGCCGATGACGCATGCCTTGACTGGGCAGCGGAAACTCGTTAGCGGCCATGTTTTTTTTCGGTTTGTTTAATAGATTTGTGAGTTGATCGTGTCTGTTTAGGTGTTGTAAACAAATGATGGTGTTCTCTGTGGTGTTGTTGTTTTTTTTTTTTCTTAATCATTGATGAGATAGAAACAATCACAGAGAGACAAACAGACACAGCCACATCGAAACAAGAGAGATATACTGAGCGAGAATGAAATAGAGACAGACAGACAGACAGACAAAGAGACACAGAGAGAGAGAGGGTGGATGCATTAATCATAAGGACCACTGCCGCTTGATTTTAAAAAACAAATATTGGCAAACACCTTCTTTTGTCATTTCTT
>NC_134880.1:24317245-24324745 GCF_041734735.1 Babylonia areolata
TATTGGATGTGTGTGTGTGTGTGTGTGTGTGTGTGTGTGTGTGTGTGTGTGAGGGACAGACACACACACACAGACAGACACACAGACAGAGAGAGAGAGAGCACGTGTGTGTATGCCCATGTGTTTTTTCGTGCGTGCGTGTATGAATGCACATTTCCTTACATACCGAAGCGTTTGTGTACGCATGTTTCTCTGACTTATTTGGACAGACATGTTACATGGACAATCACATGGACAGACATTAAGGCACTTAAAGAGAGAAGGAGGGAGGAGGAGGAGGAGGAGGAGGAAGAGTCACAAGGTAAAGACGGAGACAGAAACACAGAGAGACAGTTCTTAAACAACCCGATAACTTTTTTGATTTGCATGTTCACGCAGTGAACTTCCTGGTTTGCTGTTCTACCTTGACTTATAAATCTAATACATCATCAATGCAAAATAGACTAGGCTCTATTTCCATAACAGGAAGAAGAGTCACACACACACACACACACACACACACACACACACACACACACACACACACACACACACACACACACACACACACACACACACACACACACACACACAAAGATGGGTAGGAAACAGAGCAACTGTGAAGTTCGGAAAGTGAAGTAAATATTATATATGATACGAATACGGATGATGTATCCATTACAGACCGTAAATATAATTTCAAGTCTTGAGCGAGTGAGTGAGATCGTGAGTAAAGTTAGTGAGGAACGTGTACAACAAAACTACGAGGAAGACATACGCACGTCTGGAACAACCTTCCTCATCATATCCGTGCATCTGATTCTATTTCTGCTTTTCGCTCATCACTAAAGACTCTATAAGTACTCTCAGCTTCCTTTTCTCCAACACTACCCATGTCAGCTCACTTTGGATGCATGAGGAGTGAAAAAGGGAGAGTGTGAGTGGGGGGAGGGGGGTTGAGAAAGAGTGGTCATGAATGTTTTATGTTGCTTGTAATATTTTTCTTTCATGTAAAGCGCCCCTGAGCTCTTAGCGAGAAAGGGCGCTATATAAATGTACATTATTGTTATTGTTGTGTTATTATTATTATTATTATTATTATTATTATTATTATAAAATACGCACAGGAACACACGGAGATGGACGTTTTATCAAATTCATTACGGACCAAGTATTGTTCTAATGTCAAGTGCATATGCTTTAGTAACCTGGCAATTGAGCATATCATTTTTGACTGTAGCTTGATGAAGCCTTATGTACACGAAAGTGTGTCCTCACAAGTGACTGAGAACGTTGATGTTTTTGACTTTTTGCATTCATTATCAGTTTGTTTCGCTTGTCAGTTTAACGACTTCTCTTTTATGAAGTCCTTTAAGTAATTTCCTGTAATTGTATTTAGATTTTTGATCAAATTTCACCCACATTTCACCCTTATTTGCCCAGTTTCCCCCCAACCCTCCCTTCATTCACATCTCCCACCCCTTCTAACCGATAATACTCAAATGTATTCATAAATACTTGAACAAAATGTATTCAATCAACGATATGTGTGACGGGACATTAAACAAAATTCCTCCCTGGACATTTCAGTTCAAAGTTCAGTTTCAGTCTTAAGGAGGTGGTGTCAAAGTTTGATTGACTGGTCTACATTCGCTACACAATATTTATCATTTGAAAAAAAGAAGAAAAAAAGAGAGAAAAAGAAAAGCAGATGCCTCGTCTTCGCATAAACCCAACGCTTTGAGCAAGGCTTTAAGAGCCTAATAAAGGTTTCTGTAAAGTAAAGTATTAGCATAGAATTGACATAAAAACACACAGGCGGAAACACACAGAGAAAGTGAGAGATGGACAGACAGACAGACAGACAGACAGACAGACTGAGCTTCGGAGAGAGATACAGAGAGATAGATACAGAGAGACCGGTATATAAAGAAACATCATAAAAATACACACACAAAAAAAACCCATAATCAAAACGTTCAAAGATTAACATGGCTTTGTTCATTAATGCTATTCTCTGATCAGTAAATCAGTCAAAGGTTTGCCGAGGACTTTGGTTGTGTCTGGGTGTTTTGTTTTGCTTTTTTTTGTTTGTTTTTTGTTGTTGTTGTTGTTGTTTTTTGTTGGTTTTTTCTTTGGGGGGGGTTGTTTTTTTGTTTGTTTGGTTTTTGTTTTGTTTTGTTTTTTGAAATTTTATTTATTTTCTTTTCTTCTTGTTTTATTTCAGTGCATTTTATTTACGATAATCGTTTGACCACAACACAACTTAAAAAAAAAAAAGGAAAAAAAAAGAAAAAAAAAGCTACGAATAGCTAAAGGAAGAACACCACGACTATCTCTTTGAGCTCAAGTTTTTGACTTTGAAGCGAGGTCACGAAGACAAGTCAGAAATTCTCAGAAGGAAGTCTGCACATAGAAGAGGATGGGTGGGGGTGGGGTGTGGGTGGGGGGAGGGGAGGACTGTGTGGGTGGGGGGGGGCAGGGAGGATAAGGTTTCTCAGAAGCCTGCACAGAGGGGAGAAGACCCCAGTTTTCTTGTACAGGGACACCACCGCTGGGAGCGCGGATTGTCTGCTGCAGTAAATTGGAAACGATGGCGTCCGAGGAGAGAAATTCGTGGGGAATGGGATTACGGGGACTGCTGGGGACTAGGGACTTTGGGGTTGGGTGCGGGTGGAGTGAGTGTGAGGGGGAGAGAGGGGCAACTGAGGTCTGAGAGAGAAGAGAGGGGAGATTGTGTGTGTGTGGAGGGGTTGATCGTGTGTGTGTGTGTAGGGGGTGTGTGGGGTGTTTATGTGTGTGTGTGTGTGTGTGTGTGTGTGTGTGTGTGTGTGTGATGGGGCATTGAGGGAAACAAGAGGGAACGGAAAGAAAGAATAAGAGAGAATAAGAGGATGAGGGAATGAATGAAAAAGTGTGTGTGACTGATCAGGAAAATAGACTGGGCTGAGAGAGAGAAAGAGATTAAGAGAGAGAGAGAGAGAGAGAGAGAGAGAGAGAGGAGAGCAAGCGCAGCTGAGCGTGGGCGTTTGATTTGCATTTCTATCCAATGAACGTGCTATTTTTCTTTTCGTTATCATCTTTAACCCCCCCCCCCCCTCCTCCCACAGTGTGTCTTCTGACGGAACAAATCTGAATCGATGAGTTCCATTTAGAGATGTTGGTGAAGTGAGAGAGTGATGGAGAGAGAGAGACAGAGACAGAGAGACAGAGGGAGACAGAGGGAGACAGAGAGAGACAGAGGCAGAAGCAGACAGAGAGAGAGATGAAGAGACAGACAGGTATACAGACACTTTCAGAGATGAACAGAGGACAGAGGGATAGACAATAAATATATGTAAAAAAAAAAAAAAGAGACACAGACACAGACAGTGAGACCTCGAAAGTAGCGCGCGCACACACACACACACACACACACACACACACACACACACACACACACACACACACACACACACACACACACACCGATGGAAGGAAAAGTTTTTTTTAAACATAAAGGGACGCTATTCACCGAGAAAAGATACCGATTCTACCAGCTTGCTATACAAGATTAATAACCTCTACTTTCTTCCGTATAAAACGTGATGAGCTGAAGACAAAGTATAGTAAAAAATAATGTTACATGCATCTGTGGTAAACAGTTCAGCTTAATGATATTATTATTATTATCATTTCTATCATAATGATGATTGTTATCATTAATTTGAAATCGACATTTCTGTATATTCGAATGAAAAGGGGGGTGTTTGAGGTGGAGAGTACAAAATCTAAAATGGAGAGGGTGAGTGTCAGTGATAGGAGAAAGAAAAAAAGATAATATTGGAAGGGTGTGTGTGACAGGAGGGACGGGGGAAGCGGGATTAGGACAAAAAAGATATCAATAATCAAATATTGTATGCACTACGTATGTAGATTATTATTTGAAAAGAGGTTCATGTGGGGACCTACAATAAACAACCAACTGGACTATTTAACACATAGCTAGCTAACTTTAATACAGAACAGTTTGAAATATATAACTTTTTTTCAAAAAAATGTTAACATTTGAAACTGGTAACACGTGTTCCGTAATTTCTGGAGGCAAAAATGGTTTCATAACCAAACAGCGGGTTAAAACGTGCTCTACCGTTAAACGTCCCTTGCAAATGCATTCAATATTTTCACAATATTTTGTGTATGGGGCATTTCGTAATAACCTAAATGCATTGCTCTTAACAGCCCTGCCAGTTCTTTTAGCATTTAATAAGGCAGAAGTGTTAACTTCTAAAGACATAAAGGAATTTTGCATATTTCTTTCAACAATATTACATATTTCAGATGATGATAAACGATGAGGAAGTTCAATTGCATTTAAAGCGTTTTTAGCTCCAAGCTTTGCAAGATGATCTGCACGTTCATTAGAGAAAAGCATACAGTGTGAGGGAATCCAGCACATTTCAATAGTAGTTCCTATCATTTGAATACAGTGATTCAAAAATCTTATTTCAGAAACGATGTTATAATTAATGTTCGTACAACCTGATTTGATAGACTGCAGAACTGATTTTGAATCGAAACAAAATAAACTATTAATCAAGTTTATGGGCAGATCAATTAGATGTGTTAATGCCATAAGGACGGCAATTAATTCAGCTGTAAAAATTGAGAAGCCCTTTCCAATATGATATGACTTTTCAATTTTCAAAGCAGGAATTGCATATCCAGAACCAGCAAACTGATTTTCTAGAACAGAACTGTCTGTATATATTTTAAGTGGTGGGGGTATGTTTCAGACAAGTGTGATTTGACTCGAGAAGCTAGTATATTGGGATTTTCATCTTTCTTAATGTCACAATATTGAATATCAAAAGCTGCTCCCGTTAATTCCCATAATGGAACTGGCGAAGTGCTCATAATCGGAGCAACAAAATGTGCTTCAGAATTTTGTTAATGGTTTCCGATTACTATTTATTATCATTATTGAATTGTTACTGTTAAATGTAATTGCATGTTATTTATGCATTTTGGGGGGTAGTTTTTCTAACTTTCTAAGTTGAAGAACGGAGACAGAAAGTGACAGGTAAAAAATGACAAAGTAGAGAGAGAGAGAGAGAGAGAGAGAGAGAGAGAGAGAGAGACCGACCGACGGAACAATTACAGTTTCAAGAAATTTTACACACTCGGTAATTAAAATCGCGACATCTCTCTTTTTAACGACAACAAAAGGTGTGTGTGTGTGTGTGTGTGTGTGTGTGTGTGTGTGTGTGTGTGTGTGTGTGCGTGCGTGCGTGCGTGCGTGCGTGCGAGCGTGCGTGCGTGCGTGCGTGCGTTTTTCTCGCGTTTTTTCTTTCCCTTTCTTACTTACCTTTCTTTCTAACTTCATTTCTTCCTTCTTTCCTCCCATTCTCGCTTCATCCCTTCCTTCTTTCTTCCTCCTTTCATTGCCTCCTTCCTTCCTTTCTTCCTTCCTTTCTCTGTACTGTCACTTCACTTTCTCAGCAAAAGATGAGAACGCACGCGCTAAAACGTTGAGTGAAAAAAAATAAATAAAAGAAGGAAATTCCCAGAAATTAACCACTCTGTCCAATGTCTCGCACGTTCCACTTTCCCACAACTTTTTTTTTTTTTTTTTTGGTCTTCCTCTTACCTATTATTTCTGTATCTCCATCACTCTTCCCTGTTCCAACCACGGAACCTCCCCCCTCCCCTCGCCCTCCCACCACCTCCACTCACCCCCCTAGCCCCCCAACCCTCCCTCCACCCTCCAACCCACTGCCTCTCTACTTCCAGCATCCTAAAACATCCTTGTCCTTATGGTTCCCAGGTCTAGCGCCACAGGCATGTAGTGCTGCTGTAAGACTGCGATCGATCTTTTGATAATGCAATTGTTTCCTGACATCAAGGAATTTCTCCGCGCGCAGCTTCCATTCTCTGTCTCTGTCTCTGTCTCTGTCTCTCTCTGTGCCCCATTCTCTCTCTCTGTGCTCCCTTCTCTCTCTCTCTCTATCTGCACCCCCTCTCTCTCTGTCTGCCCTCTCTCTCTCTCTCTTTCTGTGTGTGTGTGTGTGTGTGTGTGTGTGTGTGTGTGTGTGTGTGTGTCTATGTGCCCCATTCTCTCTCTCTGTGCTCCTCTCTCTCTCTCTCTCTCTCTCTCTCTCTCTCTCTCTGTCTGCCCCTTTCTCTCTCTCTCTCTCTGTTCTCTTCTCTCTCTCTCTCTGTCTGCCCCTTTCTCTCTCTCTCTCTCTCTCTCTCTCTCTCTCTGCTCCCTTCTCTCTCTCTCTGTATGCCCCTTCTTCTCTCTCTCTCTCTCTCTCTCTCTCTCTCTCTCTCTCTCTCGTTTACTTTTTTTTGTGTGCGGTTATATGTCTGGGTTGTGTGGTTGACACAGCCGGGGGCTAACTCTTATTTGTGGACTGCGAGATTTGCCAAATTGCGAGTCGACGAATCGCACGTAATTTGTGTTTCCGTTCTCGCCCTCTCGGTCTGTGTGTGTGTGTGTGTCTCTCTCTCTCTCTCTCTGTCTCTGTCTCTCCCTGTCTGTGTCTGGCTATCTGTCTGATTGTCTTTTCGTCTGTCTCTTTCTTTATTATCCGTCTGTGTCTGTCTCTGTTGGTCTCTGCCTGTTTCTGTCTTTGTGTCTCCCTCTCTCTCTCTCTCTCTCTCTCTCTCTCTCTCTCTCTCTCTCTCTCTCTCTCTGTGTGTGTGTGTGTGTGTGTGTGTGTGTGTGTGTGTGTGTGTGTCTTTCTTTCTCATTGGCTCTCTGTCTGTCTCTGTCAGTCTGTCTCTGTCTGTTTCTCTCTTTCTGTCTCCCGGCCTCTCTCTCTCTCTCTCTCTCTCTCTCTCTCTCTGTATCTCTCTCTCTCTCTCATTGGCTCTCTCTTTGTCTCTGGCTGTCTGTCTCTCTTCCGGCCATTGTCCTGCCCCTCTTCTCTTTCTCTTTGTTTTCTTTTTTCTCTCTGTCTCTCTGTCTCCCCCTGTCTCAGTCTTTCCGTCTCCCTCACTCTTCGCTGAATTCTTCAGTGCCTCAAGGGCTTTTCCTGCCATAGTTGTGTTTGTTGTTGCGAAAGTTAGTTTTGAATGCGTCAATGGGTGTATGTGATGTACGGGATCGATCGTCTGTGTGTCTGTGTGTCTGTGAGGGATGAATGGGGGATGGGGTGATAGGGGGTGGGGGTGGGGGGGGGGGTGTCCTTTGAAAGTCTTTTTTGTTTGTTTGTTTTTCTTTTGATGTTCTCGGAAAGTAAAACTGCGCGAACGTGTCATTGTTTATAATAATTATATGATATCACCTTCAGCTGCCATTAGACACCTTTGCCGATGTTCTTGAATTGAGTGTGCCTCTCTCTCTCTCTCTCTCTCTCTCTCTCTCTCTCTCTCTCTCTCTCTCTCTCTCTGTCCCCCCTCTCTCTCTCTCTCTCTCTCTCTCTCTCTCTCTTCTCTCTCTGTGTGTGTGTGTGTGTGTGTGTGTGTGTGTGTGTGTGTGTGTGTGTGTGTGCACTCGCACATAATTATATGTGTGTATGTGTGTTTGTGTGAGTG
>NC_134880.1:24329745-24332245 GCF_041734735.1 Babylonia areolata
CGCCGTCTGCTAATCTTTCTGTTTCTATCTCTCTGCTTCTCTCTGCCTCTCTGTCACTGTTTCTGTTCTTCTTTTACTGTCTTTGTCTGTCTCTCTGTATCTTTTTGTAATTGTATGTGCATAAGAGAGAGAGAGAGAGAGAGAGAGAGAGAGAGAGAGAGAGAGTTTGTGTGTCTGTGTATCTGCGCGTGCTAGTGTGCGGTGTGACGCCAAACACAACGATCGATTTGTGTGTGCGTGTATGTGCGTGTGTGTGTGTGTGTGTGTGTGTGTGTGTGTGTGTGTGCACGCGCACGCGCGCGTGGTCTGCCATGCTAATCGTTTTCTCGTTAACGGTCAATTTAGTTTCCAGACAGAAGTCTACTGTATTTTCTTTCTTTTTTTATTTTTTTGTCCACGCGACACGCCCTTTACCTGAGTCCCTCATGACCCCTCATCACATCACACGCTTCTTCCACCTCCCACTCCCCTCCCACTCACACGGACACCACACACACACACACACACACACACACACACACACACACACACACACACACACCCACAACACCCACATCCACTCACACACACACACACACACACACACACACCCTTCCCTCCACCACACGCACATACACACACAATATGCACACCCACCCTCACATAAACCAACTCACCCACCTTCACACACACACACACACACACACACACACACACACACACACACACACACACACACACACACACACACACACACACACACCGACCGCCCCCCCCAAACCCCTCCACCTCTCCCTCCCCTCCCCCCCCCCCCACATGTCACCCTCGACCTCCTCCCCCTCCGCCCCTCTCCCTCCTCCTCCTCCTCCTCCTCTAAGTCTGGGATTGTGCTGATGAGGCTGAAAGACTTGGTGGTGGTATAGTTTGTGTGGGGGTCAGCCCGATACTCCCCCGTGTCGATACTGCCCCGCGTCAATACTCCCCCGTGTCGATAGTCCTTCTCACAAATATCCAAAAACAGTCAAATAACACTTATGGTTAAAAGACGCTAAACTGAAGAAGACTGACGACAGCAACAACTGCAGCAGCAACAACCACCACACACACACACACACACACACACACACACACACACACACACACACGGGGGAGTATCATCGACACGGGGGAGTATCGACACGGGGGAGTATTGACGCGGGGGAGTATCGACACGCTCCTGTGGGCTTTGGCAAAAGAACTGAGTTCGCGGAAGGGGGACGTGCTCGACGAAACGGAAGTAACATGTCACGATTGAATCGCTTTATCGCTGCCTGAGTCTGTCTGTCTGTCTGTCTGTCTGTCTGTCTGTCTTCGTCTTTGTCCGTTTGCTTCTTTCTCAATGTCTGTGTGTCTCTTTCTCTGTATCCGTCCCTATCTCTGTCTCTGTCTCTGTATTGTATCTGCATATGTATGGAGGGGGTGGGGGGGTTGTTTGTTTGTTTTTAATAACAACTCAGGAAGCATTAAGTCTATTACATTGACGAAGGCCACCTAGTATCTGTCTGATGTCTATAAGATGGACATTTTCTTGCCGTACTTAGTCTTCAGCGTTTGTGATGGTATGTCAGTGTTTTTAAATGACGTAGTGTATTAATTTTTGTGTAAATGTGTGTAGTAATCTCATTTATATAAATGCATTTACATACCGCATAAAGCAAACGGTCAATGAGCGTTATGTTCACATTAGGAATGGACAGAATAGTCTTTTCGGGGGTTATTCCCTTCTTTTCTCAATTACATATGTGTGTGCCCACATATATGCCAATCCATCACTTGATCATGTGCATACAAAGAAGAGATAACAACAAAATAAAAAAAACAAAAGCACATCAGTAAAAAAAACGCCCTTCATGGCTGTCTTCTGTAAACCGGGGGGGGGGGGGGGGGGGGTTAATTCAACCCCATCCTCTTCACACGCTTCCCGAATTTATATGTTGTTTTTGATTACACGGACAACAATAAATGAAATGATGTATGTGTATTTTGTTTGCGGACATTCAAACCTATCGTCCACACACCCACACACGCGCTTCTTCTTCTTCTTCTTCTTCTTCTTCTTCTTCTTCTTCTTCTTCTTCTTCTTCTTCTTCTTCTTCTTCTTCTTCTTCTTCTTCTTCTTCTTCTTCTCCACCGCCTTCACTTCCCTCCGTCTCTTCCTCCTCCTCTTCCTCCTTTTCTTCCTTTTCCTCCTCCACCTTCTTCTTTTTTTTTCTTTCTTTTTGTTCTTTCTAGCTGTTACCTACACCCTGGATCATTACGCAGACCAGATGACCACTGATCAAGGGTCAACCAGCGGCTAGCTAATTTGTGCACTGCAAATGAAGTGCCAAGTTGTGTGTGTGTGTGTGTGTGTGAGAGAGAGAGAGAGAGAGAGAGAGAGAGAGAGAGAGAGAGAGAGAGAGAGAGAGAGAGAGAATGCGAAGGTAAGAGAGGGACTGATATCGTCAGATATTCACACATGCCGTGTGTTACCGAGTTTCCT
>NC_134880.1:24339745-24342245 GCF_041734735.1 Babylonia areolata
CTTCAGTTCCTTTTCCATGGTGTGTGTGTGTGTGTGTGTGTGTGTGTGCTCCTAAAAAAGCTGAGGAAGAGGATGCAGGGGATATTCTAAGCTTAGCACATTTGAAAGGAACTGCATTCTAAAATGAAGAACAAAAATGCCAGAGTGCTTTCTGGGCAACTCTCTCTCTCTCTCTCTCTCTCTCTCTCTCTCTCTGTCAGCTAAGTAAATTGTTGGATTGTGTAATCAGAGTCCAAGCAAAATTGTAAGGTACTAGAATACTGTCTGTTATTGTTGACTATGTTAGGAGCCTGATGACTTGTGAACATTAAACCATCTGGAATCTGGAATCTCTCTCTCTCTCTCTCTCTCTCTCTCTCTCTCTCTCTCTCTCTCTCTCTCTCCTCTCTCTCTCTCTCTCTCTCACCCCATGTACTGCAGTAGGTCTTTTCTCGAACAAATGCTGATTTTGGACATGACCTGGATCTTGTTTCAGTTTTCTGACTCTGACGTGTTAACACGCAGGAAATGATTGAATACATGGCATATGTATATATCTTATTTATCAAGACGTCTTGCTGTAGCACACATTCTTGATGCTCTGCACTTGCTGATTGTGTTCTAATACCACACATTCGTGGATCCAATCCCAAGTTGCGGCCCTTAAATTGGCTCAACCAATAACGTATTTCTGCCGTGGATATCAAAGAATCAGAAGGCACTGTGTACCTACCTCGCCGTGCTTGAGCTCGTGTTGGCGTGAGCCATCAGGCTGAAGGAAGGTTGTGGCTGTCCAGTTCTCATCACGATAGCCAAGGCAGCAGAGTTCATCCTTCTCAAAACAGACCAGATCTATCTCTGATCTATTGGATATATTATCTGGACAGGTCTTCGAAGCAACGTGCGCAAACAAGTAGATCAGGGCAGGAACCTTTCATTCCATGGTCGAGGAACTAGACGTGTAGAAATCAACATGTGTGATGGAAAAGGGGAGGGAGATTTGCTGGTCCTGGGATGATCTGATGTGGTTAGGGTCAGGGGGTGGTGTGGGCTAGGGAGCAGGAAAGAAGGATTTCCTTTATTGGCATTCTTGCGTGTGTTGCGTGACTCTTGCTCTGCTAGACAAGTGTTGAGGGGTGAGTGTGAGTTTGCTGACGGCTTTGATTAGTCCTGTACACTTAGGTTCCTTTTCCGTGGTTGGTGTGTGTGTGTGTTTGGGGGCTGGGGGGGTGGATGCGTGGGTAGATGCGTGCGTGCTTCTGTGTGTGTGTGTGTGTGTGTGTGGGTGGACTAGGATGTAGGGGAGGAGAAGGGGTAAATGGATGTGTCCTAAGCTTAGCACCTTTAAAGTAACTGCATTCTGAATGGAAGAATGTAGAAGCTGGGGGCGCATTCTTGGCAAACTCTCTCTCTCTCTCTCTCTCTCTCTCTCTCTCTCTCTCTCTCTCTCTCTCTCTCTCTCTCTCTCTCTCTCTATCTATCTCTCAAGAGTTTGCTCTTTATCTGTATAAAGCACTCAAAAGTGTATATGTTACATCATGAAGACTTTTGAATGTGTGACTTAACATTTTACTGTATACCCCCCTTCAAAGGGACTGTGGCCTATATGAATAAACCATCTCAATCTCTCTCTCTCTCTCTCTCTCTCTCTCTCTCTCTCTCTCTCTCTACCTCTTTTTATTTTTATTTTTATTTTTTTTTTTACTGTTTGTTTTGATTGCTTGTTTCTTAACTAACTAAATTTTCTTTCTTGTTCTCCCATGGCTGTGTGTTTCGTTTTGCTATTTCTTTTTCTTTTTTTTTCCCCACACATGCTCTTTCTTTCTTCTTCTTTTTTTCCCCCACTCCTTTCTCTGGCTTTGTGCGTAGAATTTTAAAACTTTTTTTTCCCCTCGTATTTTTTTTTTTTTTTACTACACTTTTCTCCCCTTGCCTTGCTTTCTTTTGGTTTTTACTTCAGATTTGTTTTGTTTGTTTGTTTTTCTCTTCGTTTTACTAAGGATTTGTGTGTGGGGGTGGGGGGGGGGGGGGGGGGGGGTGTGTGTGTGTGTGTGTGTGGGGGGGGGGTCAACTTGACTTTCTCTCCAGTCCCTGGAATAGTCCCATTGCGGTTGGGTGGGCTGTAAACAACGTGATTGGATTTGCCGTTCTTTCGTCTTTTGTTTCTTTTTCTTTTTTTTCTTCTTTTTTTTTGTTTGTTTTGTCTGCTCCTTTGTTTCTTTCTTTTCACTCATGGAGACTGGGAGACGGACGGATGAGGAGCTTGAGGTACGTTGGGGGGGGGCGGGGGGGGGGGGGTTGTGGGGAAGGGGAGGGGCAGTGGGGGACGGGAAGGATTTAACAAAGCAGACGAAGAAGGGATGACTTTCTTTGGGGCGATGTGGTGTGGCAAGCAAGCAAGTCAATTAGTGAGACCAGCCAGTGACAGCTGCGGCGCTGGGTTAGCAGTTCTCATGGGGTTATAGGTTCCAATCCCGTTTTTGGGTGGTTTTTTTTTTTGTTGTTGTTGTTGTTTTTTGGG
>NC_134880.1:24344745-24357245 GCF_041734735.1 Babylonia areolata
TGTGTGTGTGTGTGTGTGTGTGGATGGGGTATCTTTTAAAGTTTCTATATTGACATATAATGGAACGTGCAACGCTGCAAAGTTCTCCAACTGTAGCTCATAAAACACTGCCCGCTCTGACAAAATACACAAACTCCTACAATACCATAGCGGAATGGCATTCACCTTGTCGAACAGCTAACTTCGGAAACTTTACGTAAGTTTTAACTCTCTCTCTCTCTCTCTCTCTCTCTCTCTCTCTCTCTCTTTCTGTGTGTGTGTGTGTGTGTGTGTGTGTGTTTTGTTTTGTTTTTTGCATGCTGTAGATATATGTGTGGCATTTCTTTTATTATTATTATTGCGAGGAACATAAATCATGACATACTGATTGAATTTGCATACTTGTGTGACATTTTCTGATTTTTAATGAGGAACATAAATCACGCCACACTGACTGAATTTGTATTATACACTGCGATAAAAAAAAAAAAGTGTTTCCACCATTTGTTATTCAGGTGTTCTAACCACGTTGGTGATCGAAGCGAAGACGCTGCTTGTCTAGTCTAGTCTAGACTGCCTTACGTCACAATATATCACAGACGTCAAAGCCGTCTATCTACTGACCTTAAAACCACTGTCTAAAAATTGATGGATAGCACATGCCTTCTTTGAACCCCTTTTGCTATCTGAAGCAAGTGGAAGTGTTTAATCAGCCATTTTACTTCTCGTGTCAGTACAGCGCGAAGCGGTAACCTCTTATAATTATGTAGCCGAGCGTTCAGCTGGCTACGATGTCTATTTACACAGCAAGCTTTCACTTGCTCGTGGCATTCCTGCGTGTGCCTCCACAGCAAGTTTGCGCTACATTTCACTGCACTGTTTTCGTGTAATAACTTTGGTAATTAAACCATTGGCAGATACCAATCAAGACACAACGTTCGACATGTCGTGAGGGCAAGCATAACACGATTTCATCGAAGATACACGGTTGCAGTTCAGAAACAACAAACAGTTAGCAGACGACTTCTCAACGGACGGACAATAATAGGATGAGAGTGTCAGTATGGCGTCCAGTTGTCTTCCGCTTTCCTGGCCAATGAGCTGTCCATCTATTTTTGGAGCAGTGTAGGGCATGTAAAAGCGACTGGTCAGAAGAATGGAAGTCACACAAACTGGCAGAATTCACCCTCCATTCGCCTGCGCCTGTTGTCCCGCCTGGAACATAGGCCGCCAACAAGCTCAAGACTATTTCCAGCCATCCCGCTTTACAAACACAAGAGTCATATGCACAACAGGCTGTTTATACCTGAGTAGAGCCGACTGACAGCTGCCCTTTGGCTCTCATCATTCAATTACCTCTCTATATTCAGTCACGCTTCAATCACAAACACGCACGCACATGCATATCGGATAGGGTCTGCTGGTTTTCAAACAGCAAAAAAAAAAAAAAAAAAAAAAAAAAAAAAAAAGGGAGTAATACACAGACCTGCTTTGAACTTCAACAGCGCTTTTATATCAGTGAAACAAAATGAGAGACGGAGATCGAAAGGATGCAATCATTTGCTGTAGCTGATCAAAGAGTGAAAATTCACGTTTTGACCGATATCAACGGGCGTTCTCATTAGCTGTAGCTGATCAAAGGGTTAAAATTCACGCTTTAACACAGAGAGATGACAGCCAGCGAATTGTGATCTGCCAATCAAACACAAATCCGTCATTGATGGGGAAAAAAAAATGTGCGCCACTTCCAAACTGCATTACACTGTCCTGCATAACTACACTACACTACAGTAGATTACACTGCACTGCGCTGCTCTACACTACAATACATTACACTACACCACACAGCACTGCACTGCACTGAACTGCACTGTATTTCTACACTGCACTGCACGACCATGCACTACATTACAACGCAGTATACAGTACAGTATAACTTCTAAGGCAGCGTAACAACAACATAGCGCAAAAAACTATTGCATCATAAACAATAATGCAGACCGGCGCAAAAGTGCTCACACACACACACACACACACACACACACACACACACACACACACACACAGAAACTATTTCACGAACTTCTCTTCCTCAGCTACCGGTTTAGTGTGTGTGTGTGTGTGTGTGTGTGTGTGTGTGTGTGTGTGGTTGTGTGTGATGCACGACGCCAATATTCCAGTCTGCACTTCGTCTATTATGCCTCAAGCTGTCTCTTCAAAGGTTCTGGTTCTGGACCTGCATCAATAACAGACATCATACAAGACATGCCCCAGCCGTCTCCGATTACCTTTTTGAGTTCTGTCTGCCAGATTCACATACCCTGTCTTCCCAGATAACGTCTGGTTCTCTTTTTTTTCTTCTTTTTTTTAACACACACACACACACACACACACACACACACACACACACACACACATGCTGAAAAAGAAAGACACACACGCGTGCACACGTTCGCACACACACACACACACACACACATGCTGAAAAAGAAAGACACACACGCGTGCACACGTTCGCACACACACACACACACACACACACACACACACACACACACACACACACACACACACACACAAGTACATACTACAGTTGTACAGCCAGTTGTGACCAAGTATTATGGTCTTGGTGTAATCCTTACTGTGCCACACAGTTTCTTTTGGATTTCTCAGAGACGTGTATTGCAAACCGGTCGTTACAAGGAATACGAGGCAGCTAAATAGAGGCTTGGTCGGAAGAGACAAGTCGATCTTCGTAGTAAAGAAGAGTTTATGTTTGCATTACGCAAAGTTGTCCCAAGTTTACGAAGTAGACAGATTTTTTTTTTTTTCGCTTAATCTTCTGTTCTTAGGAAGGGATGGGGTGTGTGTCACACACACACACACACATACACACACACACACACACACACACACACACACACACACACACACACACACACACACACAAATTCATTTTCAGTTTGGTGCATTGTCAAAACATAGTGTCCATTATGAAAAATAATAATAATTCAATTATGTGCTTCATTACCACATAGTGTCCAAAAAACCTTCATGATTTGTCTTAACCCATTCAAACCTGAGGAGAAAACAACGGCCCCAGCATGTTGATGCGAAAATACTATAAAAAAAAAAAAAAAACTACACTAAAATCGGCTGCTTTTTCTTCGAAACTGACACCTGTGGATGCAGCAGGAAATACTGTGAAAGTTAGTTCCATTTGCTTTTATTTTATGTATGTGTAGAAACGTATAGGCATTGTTAATCAAACGAATTTTGACATCTCAGCAGTGTTTTCGGACTCAGGGTTGAATGGGGTTTAAAAAAAAAATTAAAAAAGGAATGAGTCTGTACCGGATTCTTTACGAGACACAAGGCACGTATTGGTACGAAACACACACTGAGAGGGGTGGTGGTAGTGGTGACCTGTTGGTTTTGGATACTGACGGCAAACCTCATCATCCAAGCACGACATTATCTACATTGTTTCACTGACATGGCTCCCACGCCGCTCATTCAGAGCTACCCATTTATTATCATACGCAGCCATACCCGGGGTTCGTTCCTCTGTCGGAGTCTTAGGGGCGGCAGTAAACAAGGAACTATGTCACCAGGAGGCCTCACAACCAGAGGAGACCCCGCACTGTTGCTGAGTAACTTCGATGGAGTTCAGTTGGCTAAGTTCCTGTTCTGATTTAAGTTTGACTTTTGCAGGACAGCACATCCACTATGCGCCCCACCCACTGACGACGACAACAATCTCTTAATCACGGAGCCAGATTGAATTAGTCCCTCCCCCTCCCCCCCCCCCCCCCCCCACACACACACACAACAACCCACGGTTAAAAAAAAAAAAATCTCCAGAGTGGAGACCGCCACCACGTCACGTCACGTCACGCCATTGGCATGTTCCCAACTTTAACTACTGTTGAATAACTTAGGGATGGCGTGGGGTTGTCGGGGGGAGGGGTGGGGAGAGGTGGGGGGGGGGGGGGGGGGGGGCAACAGCAGCAACACACAGAGAATACACCGATGCCTTTTTGAGTGATGTCCTGAAGCGAAAGGGGGAGAGATAACAGCATCAGGGAGACTGACAGCATTTTAAAATTTCAGCCAACACAACAACATCCGTGTTGTCAGATTACCATTGCAGTCTGTCATTCCCCCCCACACACTGAGAAGACCGTGTATTGTTCAATCGGGTAGTGCTTTCAGTTTCAATTTCTGAAGGAGGTGTCAATGCGTTCAGAAAATCCATATACGCTTCGTAACATCTGTTAGGCAGATGCCTGACAGCAGTATGACCTGATGCACTTAAGTCAAGCCTCGAGTGCATGCGTGTGTACTTGGGTACCTATCTGAATAGATTTCTTCTTACTAAGGATTTTGCCAGAGGACAACACTCCCGTTCAATGGGTTCTGTCTTTTTTTTCAGTGCACCAAATGCGTGAGGCACACAGGAACTCAGTTTATCATCTCATCGGGATGTCCTGAAGCTCAGTTTGATATTTTCCAGTCAAACTTAGGAGAAAGGGCAAGGGCGGGGATCGAATCCACGCCTTCACGGGCACTGTGTATTGGCAGATAAGCGTCTTATTCATTCTGCCACCTTCCTCCTATCGGGTAGACCGAGTTGAAATCAAGTGAGGAAAGTTCCTATCTTTCCTTCCGCCTCTGCAACATCTATTCTGGTTTATGGCAAGAGGAGCGTGTACAAAGGTAAACCAAAAAAAGTAAAGAACAAATAAAATGAAATGTTGAAAGAAAAAAAAAATAATATGTTACAAAAAAAGAAAAAAAAAGAACACACACACACACACACACACACACACACACACACACACACACACACACACGCGCGCGCACACACACACACATATATATATATATATATATATAGAGAGAGAGAGAGAGAGAGAGAGAGAGAGAGAGATCCCATGTGTGTGTTTTTCTGTTTGTCTCTCTGTCTGTCTGTCTCTCTGTCTGTCTGTGTACTAGACTCGACTCATAGTTCGCATTAGTAGGATGCTCACGAGTAAAGCTATAAATGTAATTGTCCAAACATAGACGCCTCATGCCGCCAGAACAAAACTAAAAACCAGTACAGCGGCTTACAAGCACACAACATACATAACGATACGACTTCCCCACTCCCGCCACACACACACACACACACACACACATACACACACAGATATATATATATATATATATATATATATATATATATATATATATATATATATATATATGGGAGGATCCAAGCAAATGTTTTATTGATTGCACAGAAATCATCACTATCTTCTATGGAAAAGAAAGTAGATCAAACGATGCTGTATACAACCCAGACGACTGAAAAAAAAGATGGGCGTCATTTCAGGTCCCAGGGATCCATAAACCCATCTTCGGAATAGCGTGATATGGAGCTCTGAGGGTAAATCTATCACAATGAAGAGATAATGGATACGGTTGTTGCTGTTTTTGGTGGGGATTTTTTGTTCTTGTTTTTTTTTTTTTATGTTCATGCATTACTTCCCAACTTACCATTCAAATTGTCTTCCTGTCATGAACTCCTCTGAATGAAGACAAAGGATGACCGAATACGGCTGGAAAGCCATCAAAATCCTCTCCGATCAAACAAAGCACAGCACAGCAAGCCGTTGGGGGAAAAAAAAGGTTGATTGTTTTGTGTGATAGGTTCCGCAAAAGCAACATTGTCTTCAGTGAAAACTGTAGAGAGAGACAAAGACACACACACACACACACACACACACACACACACACACACACACACACTAACATACACACACACACACACACACACACACACACATACACACACACACACTAACATACACACACACACACAAAGAATGAATGAATGAGAGAGAGAGAAAGAGAGCACAAATAAGATCAGTCATTCAATTTCTAGATCCTGCTCGATCTTCAAACAAAACCACTTTCTTTCTTTCTTTTTTTTCATGTGAGACAGATACTTTTCAAAGTTTTCTCATGAATATAACGTGTGCCATCGGCCGGAGTGTTCAATAATTTATGAGTCTTGTATCTCCATCGAAAGCCTGGACAATAAGTTAGGCGTTTGTTGTTTTTTTCCCCCCATCGTTATATCTCCTTATATCATTAAGCCTCTTGGGTTCCGGCTTCTGACTCGTGCGTGCGTTGGCATGACTCCAGTTGCTGTGCTGCTTGGGTCGAGCAGTGAGTGCACTGAGTGTGAGTGTAGTTCTTGGCAGTGTGTGTGTGTGTGTGTGTGTGTGTGTGTGTGTGTGTGTGTGTGTGTGTGTGTGTGTGTGATAGTGTGTGTGTGTGTGTGTGTGATAGTGTGTGTGTGTGTGTGTGCGTGTGTGTGATAGTGTGTGTGTGTGTGTGTGTGTGTGTGTGCGTGTGTGTGCTGCATGCATACAGGGGGTGAAAACAACACTTTTGGGAATTTCAACAAAATGTTGGATAGAGCTCAATGTTGTATGAGACATCTTCTCTCTCTCTCTCTCTCTCTCTCTCTCTCTCTCTCTCTCTCTCTCTCTCTCTCTCTCTCTTTCTCTCCCCTTCTCTCCACCCCTCTCTCTCTCCCTCTCCACAACGGCAGATGTGTAAGTCGGCCAAAGTGCTAATATCTTCACCGTTGGAAAATAAAGATTCATTCATTCATTCATTCATTCATTCATTCTCTCTCCCTCTCTTTCTCTCTCTATTTCCTTCATTATCTCTCTCTTCTCTCTTTGTCACACTCCCTCTTCCTCTCTCTCTCTCTCTGTCTCTCTCTATCTATCTATCTATCTATCTGTCTGTCTGTCTCTCTCTCACTTCCCTCTTCATCTCTTTCTCTCTCTCTCTCTCTCTCTCTCTCTCTCTCTCTCTCTCTCTCTCTCTCTCTCTCTCTCTCTCTCTCTTGGCGAAGATGCATTGTTGAATAAGTGAATAATGGTGCAAAATAACTGTAACACTCATGCCATAACGTTAATTCATAATCCACTATAGTGATTCTCCCACAGAAGCAAAACTGTCTTGGAGAATGCATGCAAATGACCCAACATATTATTGACACCCCGTGAACATTATTCTGTATTATGATACGTTGACTGATAAACTGTGTTGCTTGGTGTGGGAGGTTATCGAGTTGTACTTTCATGTTCTTATATGAGTGAATGAGAAATTTATATATATATATATATATATATATATATATATATATATATATATATAAAATATAAAATATATTTATATTATCTTGATATATGGATAGGCAGATTAATAATAACAATCATCATTATGATAGAAATTATAATAATCCAAATAATAATAATAATAATATCATTTATTTTCAGTCTAATATCATCATCAAAAGACTATAAATAAATAAACGAACGAACGGATAGGCAGACTGACAGACAGACAGACAGACAGATGGATAGATAGATCGATCGATCGATCGATAGATAGATAGATAGATAGACAGAGAGATGTGAGGTATATATATATATATATATATATATATATATATATATATATATATATATATATATATATATATACAGCATATATAATTATGGTTCAGATGCAAGAGACGGGGAAAAAAAAATAATGAGAGAAAAGCGCTTATTGATTGTTTGGCGCCTATCGATTGTACCATCATCATTGATGTCTTGATTATAAAGGAGCAGACTCTCCACTTTTCCTCTGCCAATCTTCAGAATAGAACGATCTGGATCTGGGAGGGGAGAGGGGCGGGGGGCGGGGGTAAACTGATTTCAATGAAGAGCTAGCAGAGAGTGAGCTTTTCATTCTGTGCATATTTATGTTCTCCACTCGCAACTTAGGTCTGCTTGCTATGGAGAAATGATCTGAAGACCGAAACGACAGAAGAGGTCACGGAAGCCAACAAGATACCTCCCCTGCCCCCCTCAGATCAAAGCAGTGTAAGTCGTTTGTCAGCGAAGGGAAAGCAAGATTGGGCTTGCTGAAAAGGTATATGAGGTTTCACGAAAAAAAAAAGAAAGAAAGAAAGTTGTCTTCAATGTAATTGGAGAAAGAGAGAGAGAGGAGGGGGTCTTGGGATGGGAATGAGAACTTCAAAGAGTAGCAAAATTCCTGCTGTGGTGTGTGAGTCCATCTCTATGCTGAATAAAGGTCTTTTTGGAAAGTATACAATTTGCCATTGAGAGAAAAGAGACAGAGACAGACAGAGGCAGAGAGCGAGGTGGGGTAGGGTGGAAGATTGGAGAGGAGAGAGACAGATCATAACAAGATACACTGTTGGATTCATTATAGACACACCCCTAGATCTCATATCAGACACAAAAGCAACTTTTTCATACAGGGAAAGGGAGAGAGACAGTCCTTTGAAGATCCCACATGAACACAATAAGCCACGGACTGTACGCGTGTTCAATATTTTAGTCCTTTATCTCAACCCAACGCCCGGACAAGAAGTTGCGGTGTTTGTTTTTTTATTGCCTTTTTTTTTTTTTGCCTTTTTTTTATTGCCTTTTTTTTTTATTGCCTTTTTTTTTTTTTTTTTTTTATTGCCTTTTTTTTTCCTTTTTTTTTTTTTTTTTTCTCTTTTCCCCTCCCAGCGTTATATCTCCTTATTAAAGCCTCCGGGGCTCTTGCGTCTGTGACTCGTGCGTTGGCATACCTCCAGTTGCTGCTGTGTTGAATAGAGTGCATTGAGTGCTATTGGGGGATATAACGTTTTTGCACGTGCCTGCAATGGGATGAAAACATCACTTTAGGGATTCCCCGTCCCCCCCCCCTCTACACACACACACACACACACTCACATACGCACACACACTCACACATACACACACACACACACACACACACACACACACGCACACACACACACACACACACACACACACACACACATTGGCGAGAGCTTTAAGGATGTACATGCAGAACTTCTAAAACACTGTTACTGAACTGAGTGTTGTGGATCTTTGTCTCTAAATCTCTGTCTCTATGTGTCTCTCTCTCTTTCTGTATGTCTGTGTCGGCCTTTTTCTCTGTGTCCTCTGTCTCTCTGTCTCTTTTATAGGCCTGCCATCTTATCCGTCTCTGTGTCTTTCTCTATCTGATTCTCTGTCTCTGTATATGTTTCTCTGTCTGTGTAGGTCATTGTCTCTGTTTTGTCTGTCTGTCTGTCTCTCTTCTCTTTCTCTCTCTCTCTCTCACCCTGTCCCCCTCCTATCTCTCTCTCTCTCTCTCTCTCTCTCTCTCTCTCTCTCTCTCTCTCTCTCTCTCTCTCTCTCCCCCCCTGTGCATCCTTCCTTAAGAAAGAGTCTTCCACTCGAAGCGTTGCCTCCCACCCCCACTCCCACCCCATTATCATAACGAACCTTTAATTTTGCGCCAATTATTTTTATCTTATTTTTTCTTTTCCTTTTTTTTCTGCCCCATCATCTGCACCGTTTCAGTGGCATTACCCCCCACGCCTCTCATTTAGATTCCCCCAAACACGGCCACACCGCAGGGAACCATCGATGTTAGGTCGCCAGGAGGCCACACACCAGAGGAGACCCTGCACTGCTGCTGAGTCACTTCGGTGGTGTTCAGTCGTGCCTGTTCTGATTTAGCGTACTTAGGACACCACCTACTAAGCCCCCTTCTAACGACAATAATGGTTTAGTCGCGGAGCCAGACTGAGTGAGCGTCCCTCCCAGAGTGGAGATCGCCACCACGTCCTTCAAACAACAGCCTCCGATGATTTTTCATTTCCTTGATTACTATATAAAACAAAAATGTCAATCACCAGGTTAATGGAACACATTCAGGTAGGAAAGGTAAACAGCAGATTTAGAAGAACTAAGAAATCATGTGTGGGGCCTACACCAGAGTCGACCCCCGTTCCCTATGTGGCAGGATGGTGAAGTTGTAACAAACAATAGGACATCAAGATAGCAAATGACCAGACTGTGCTTTTATTAGTCCAGACATAGACATCTCATGCTCAGGTTGGTGTGCGAGGTATGATGTGAACGCCTACAAAATCAATACAGCAGTATACGATAAGCACACAGAATATGATAGGATGCCCCAGACATGGGATAAGCAGTGAAAGAGGAAAGGAAGATACCCATAATTTTTCACTACCAACCTCCAGAATCGCGCGACGGGGGACTGGGATGGGGGAAGTAAGTTGATCATCATAATGGAAGACTAACGGAGAAGTGGTATTTGATTGGCGCATTTCTTCTCCACTTTATGCTCAGCTCTGTCGACGATTTAGAAACCTTTTGAAGACCAGACCAGAATGTCCGGTGATGTCATGAAACTTACAAATCCCTCCCATATCGAAGCGCGTTATGTCGTCGTCAATGGAAGGAAAGCAAGGTTAGTTGCTGTAAGATATGTGAGGTTTGGTACGCCGAGAAAGGAAAGTTGTCTGCGATAAAACTGGAGAGAAAGAGAGAGAGAGACAGAGATAGACAGACAGATACAGAGAGGCAGAGAGAGAGAGACGGGGGTGGGGGGGAGGGGAGTTATGGTGATGATAATGATGCTAATTATAATGATGGGATTGCACAATTGCAGCATCCACAATCTCTCTAAAATTTGTGAAGAAGATATGTGTTTGTGCAGGAAAACTTTAGAGTTGTTTATTATCTCTGTATATTGCTAATATCTTGCGCTTCAAGGAACAACAAAAACAACAACAACACACACACACACACACACACACACACACACACACACACACACACAAAATTGCTACTGTATATGTCCCATCAAGGTCCACAATCCAAAACTGACAGAGGGCGGGTTTTTCATTCTGTGCATATTAATTTGTGTTCTCCCCTCGCTAGTTAGGTCTGCTTGCTATGGAGAAATGTTCTGAAGACCGAAACGACAGAAGAGGTCACGGAAGCCAACATGATTCCCCCCACCCCCAACCCCCTCAGATCAAAGCAGTGTAAGTCGTTTGTCAGCGAAGGGAACGTCAGGATGACCTGGTTTTAAGTGGAATTTTGGTTTTTGTTGGGGGGGTGGGGGGGGGGGGAACAAAACCAAACCAAAACAAACATACATCGTTTTACTACCAGCTTTGCATTGAAGAGGGTCTGTTTTTAACTGAGGCTGCTGTTGATGCTGTTTGGTCCCTCATGTTGGAGGCATACTGGCGTACATCCAGCTGGCGCTGCGTGAAACTGAGTGCGTTGCGTCGTGATCAGTGCGCTTGTGCACATGCTTCTTACAGCAGGGGAGATGGCGAAAAGAAAGAGAGAGAGAGAGAGGGGGGGGGGGGGGGTAGGGGAGGGGGAGGGAGAGAGAAAGGCAGTTGAGGGTGGGGTAGGGTGGTTTGGTTGGGAGGGGGGGCGGGAGGGGTGGTGGGGGGGGAGGCGGTGATGGATGGGGGGGAAGGGGGGTTGCAGGCAGGGTGTGAAGGCAGTCGACGAAGGGTGCAAGCTGTGGACTGTTTAACAAACAAGGGAGAGTTGAGTGCACGACAAACCAACTCGACAGCAGGCAAAATGAAATGAATAGATAAATAAATAAGATAAAATAACTGGGGGTTTCTTGCGTGGTTTTTTTTTTTTTTTTTTTTTCGTGTTTTATTCCAGTCTCAGCTACAATATATACGTATGCCTGTTTGTCTGTGTGTCTGTCGCTGATTCTCTCTCTCTCTCTCTCTCTCTCTCTCTCTCTCTGATTCTTCTCTCTCTCTCTCTCTCTCTCTCTCTCTCTCTCTCTCTCTCTCTCTCTTTCTCTCTCTGTCTGTCTGTCTATCTGTCTGTCTGTCTGGCTCACTGAAAATCATTTCTTGTCACACACACACACACACACACACACACACACACACACACACACACACATGCACGCACAAGCGCCACAAACGAGCGAGCGCGCGCGGGGGAGGAAAGTTGACATCTCAGTACTTCACTGTCAGTTACCATACGTTCTGAAACGAGAAGTGGGCTGAAGGGAAGATGACATTTTTTTTGAGAGAGTGAAAGACATACAGACATAGAAAGGATGAAGAGAAGAACAACAACAACAAGAACAGCAACAACAACAACAACAACAAGAGCAAGAAAAATAATAACAAAAAGAAGGAGAAGAAAGAAAAGGGGGATGAGAGAGAGAAACTAGTTGAAAGTAGGAGAGAGAGAGGGGGGAGGGGGTGAGAGGGAGATAGTAGAGAGGACCGGAAAGTGAGGTCAACAGAGAGAGAGAGAGAGAGAGAGAGAGAGAGGAGAATAAAACCAGAATCACAACAAAACACAACCGTCATCAAGCACGCTTGCAGAAAGTCATGATAAAGAATGTGGAAAATGTTTTCTCTTCTGCCACCCCCTATCCCCATTCCCGACCCTGCCGCTCCCCTCCCCTCGCTCTCTCTCTCTCTCTCTCTCTCTCTGTTTTGTACTTTATTTATTTATTTCTCCTTTCTCTGTTCAATTACCCACATGCAGTGCAGACAACGCCCCCCCCCCCCCAAAAAAAAAAAAAAAAAAAAAGAAGAAAAAGTACACAAGAAGAGAGAAACAACACGAGTC
>NC_134880.1:24364745-24367245 GCF_041734735.1 Babylonia areolata
CCTCACCAAAACCCAAATGTTTTAAAACTTTATGCATATATTTCCAACTAACTGAATCAAAAGCCTTTTCAAAGTCTATTGAAACTAATAGTCCTGGTAGATTTTTTTTCCTTCAAGTAATAGATTATATCATAAATAAGCCTTAGATTATCTCCTATATATCTGCCAGATACAAAACCCGTTTGATCTTCATTAATAAGTTTATCCAAGACTGTTTTCATTCTATTTGCGATGCAGGTAGAGCCAATTTTATAATTTACGTTTAACAGAGATATTGGACGCCAGTTTTTAAGATATTCTCTGGGTTTATCTCCTTTTGGTAGGCAAATTATGATACCTTCTCTCTGTGTAATGGACATCTCTTTTTTCTCAAACCCTTCATTTAAAGATCGTACAACAATACCACCTATCTGTTTCCAGAAAAATTTGAAGAAATCAACTGTCATTCCATCTGTTCCTGGGCTTTTACCATTTTTCATATTTTTTAGTGCTAGTGATGCCTCATTCAAAGTTAATTTACCTTCTATCGAGTTGGCTTCTGTCTCTGTTAGTTTAGGCGAATTATTAACGTACTTTTCTAACTTAATGTCTTTTACTTCCTGCTCCTCATACAATTTGTTGTAATACTCTTTCGTTTCTTGCAGCATATCTTCTATCTTATCTAAATTTCTACCATTCTTAGATACTAGTTTAAACATTTGTTTGCTAACATAATGTCTCTTTTCAAGGTTACAAAAATATTTTGATACCTTTTCTCCTTCCACTGCCCATCTAGCTTTGCTTCTTAACAATATTCCTTGTATTTTAGTTTTTCTTAGTGTAATTAAACTATTCTTCTTCTCTTGTATTTGCTGTAAATCTTCCTCAGATTTACAACTTTTACTTTCTAAGCTTGTAATTTCTTCTTCAAGTTGCTTTTCTGTTTGTGTGTCCTTTTTCTTCTTTCTAGAACTATACTCTATTGATTTTTTCCTTATTTCCATTATCAAGGTATCTAAGAATAACTGATCCGATATGGTAAATTGTAAATGTTCTATGGGAATATTACATATTTCTGATCTATTATATACTAGTGCAGCATACTGTTCTTTTATGTTTTCAATTGTATTATTTATCATATCTACATATTCTTTATCTTTTAAAAGTGATGAGTTGAATTTCCAAAAATTCCTTGACCGAGTATCTTTTCTAAACTCAAACTTTATTGAAATAAAAGAATGATCACTCCTATATCCGAACAAAATGTCTACATCTTTTACATTAGCTAGTGAATTTTCGGATATTAAGAAAAAGTCTAATCTAGCTTGCTGCAGTGGATTTAATCTTCTCCATGTAAATCTATGTATTTCTGGGTTTATTTCCCGCCATATATCTACCAGTTCTAGATCACCTGTCAATTTAATAACTTCTGTTTGTGCCTTAGGATTGTTAACATGTTTGTAATTACTGTAATCTAATGGTGGATTCAAAACTAGATTCCAGTCCCCTCCAATTACTATTATTTCGGATTCCAGTTCTTTAATCTTATTACTTAATTCTACATAAAACTGAGGATTATCCCTATTCGGACCATAAATATTTACCAGTGCGATATTTCTTTCCATAGTTTGAATTGATATGATCAGATAGTTCCCATGAACATCCTTAATTATATTTTTTACTTTGAAATCAAAATTATTATTAAACAGAATTGCTACGCCTCTTGATTGTGATGTATATGATGCAAAAAAGCATTCATATCCCCATTCAGCTCTTATCTGTCTCTCTTGTTTACTTACAAAGTGGGTATCTTGCAGGAAATATATTGACGTATTTTTTTGTCTAAGAAACTGAAAGACATCACGTCTTTTTTGAAAGTCACCTAGGCCCTGAACATTAGCTGAAATTATTGAAAGACTAGACATTAATTATAGTCTAAAGATTTCATATCTACCCCTCTGTACATGATCTGATAAACCCTGTCTGTTTTTATCAAAATCGAACATAAAAATAAAAAAAGAAAAGAATGGTTCAAAGTCAAACATAAAAATAAACAAAGAACAGAATGGTTATTACACGTATATAATGTTCCACAGAAAATACACATACATATAAAACAAAAACAAAACAATACGGCACTAACACTGAGTACTGAAAGAAAAAAAAGAAAAACAGTCAAAAAGGCTGATAATCTGGACTTTCGCTCTCGAGCAAAAAGTGCAATCCATAATTTTTTGAACAATATTCTTTTAAAGCATGGACAGGAGCTAACCACAAAAAGGTACATATATAAATAAATAGATAAATAAATAAAATTTAAAAAATAAAAATAAAAGAGGTTTGCTTGTATGTATGTGTGTGGGGGATCGGGGTTGGGTAGGGATGAGGAAGGGAGATGTGTGTGTGTGTAGGTGTGGGCGTGCAGGGAACCGAAACAGGTTCCATCAAACTGTCCTTTATCCATCCAGCTGGGCACAAACCATGTTCACTGTTCATCCTGACATGCCTCTGACCTTGACCT
>NC_134880.1:24392245-24399745 GCF_041734735.1 Babylonia areolata
CTTCCGGTTTTGAGAAATTGGAATTGAAAACTGATCTTTGCTGTGGGCAGGATTTGTTCTGCTTGTTTGTTATGAAATTAATGTTGTCTTTGCTTATTTTGTTTTTGATTATGTGATTATTCGACAGCTTCTTTACACTGTTTTCGAGATAAGTCTTCTTGTCATTGTCGTTTTTATTCATTGTTATTGATTCTTTTCTTTCCTGATATTTAGACATTCCACAAATAGTTAAGTGCGTAGACAGCATGTAACAATATTCTTCTGACACATTTTATTAGCCTCCTTTCCCCGCTCCCAACTTTTTTTTTTTTTACCCATACAACCAACCGCACATTGACAAATCCACTTACACTGTTTACTTAACCCAGAGAACCGAAGGGGCTGCAATACACTCCGCCAAGACTGTTGAGCTGTCAGCTGTCAAATAGGTTTGAGTTTTGTAGGTGTAGGTGTTCCCAGGAAAGAAGGAGAAGAAGAGGAAGAGACACATGTTCAGGGCTTGAAGGGCTTGACGAGGACTACTTCTATGGTGGGGGATGGGGATAATAAGAGTGTTGAGGGAGCCTGCCTGTCGTCTCTCCAGAGCCTACGAGCAATTAGGTCCTGATTGTAGAGTCCATGTCTCGCCACGTTAAGCTGCAATTGTTAGAGGAGGCCAGCCCCCACTGTTATTTGGAGAAAAAAAGGTGAGGTGGGAGGGTGGGGGAGGTAGAGAGAGAAAGTCAGGTGGGCGGGATGGGGCGGGGGATGGGATGGGTCGCGGAACACGGATTCCAATGACGTGGTCCTCTCCGCTTGTACCTGTCCTAGCTGCGGGGGCGGAGGAGGGGAGACTAACACCAATTATTATTGTCTGTTCCAGGCCGCCCTCACCCCCACTCCCTCCTCCACGTCATCTTCCCCAGGAGGACATCTGTGGACTCTGTGGGTAACGAGGCCTGAAGAGGAGGGCTAATCAGCTACTTGGACCGGCTTCCCCCGGATGCATCCAGCTACACCCCACGCCTGATCCCCCGGTCAATTACAAGCTTCTGCAGAGAAAGAAGATTCTATGCGTCCGGCGATCCATTCTACGGAAGAAAAAAAAAGAAAAAAAAGGGATCAGAGCACTCTCGCTTCGTTTAGCCGCTTTCCAGAGTTGTCACCCCTGTGAGCACACAGCTCACGCTTGGGTGAGATACTGGTGAGGAAAAAGACGCGGACAACATCGCATCGCACGATGGTCTCGCCGTGCTAAATACACGTGCTTGTCAAGTCACGCGTGAACGACAGCTGTTAAAACTCACGCGGATTCGGAGTGAGGGTTGTTTTTTTGGTGTGTGTGGGTTTGTTTTTGTTTTTTTCTTCTTCACACCCTTTTCTTTGGGAGGTTCGGGGGAGGGGTTAGTCCTTTCTTGCAGTCAAGAGTCTGTTGACTCGGTTGTGAGGGTTTTGTCCTGTTCCCGAGAACGCGTGTGGACTGTGAAAGCAGCCAGAGCTTCCTCATGTGGGTACAATGAAATTCAGTTGGAAGTGCTTGAAATGTGAGCCAAGGACGAATGTCGTTCCTTTAGCGGAGTCATTCCTTTCGCTTTTACGCTGTTCATCGGGATAAAAAAAAAAATAAATAAATAAAGGAGAGGGAGAGAGAAGAAAGAACAAACAAACCAAGGCTAATCCTCTGCTGCTGTTTTATTACTGAGTATTTTTGTTTTATGTGCGTCATGTTGCGTTATAAGTATGTGATGCGACGTTACTCCTGAGAATGATAAAAAACTACACATTCACAATAAATCCACGTTGAGTCCTGTCTTCTTTTTTTTTTCTTTCTTTTTTTTTTTTTTTTACTTTTTTTGTGTGCAAAACTTGTGCTCGAGGGAGGACGTACAATCAATTTGGTGGTTGTGGTTGTTGATTTAAAGATTGTGTGGAAAATATTTGTGTGATTTACGACTGAAACAAATCTCAAGTCTCTCAGAAAAAGAAGAAAAGAAAACAAAACCACCACAAATATTTCAGCAGTCGCGTTTCTTCTCTGTGATGTGAGGGATTCAAATATTTACGATTCATTTGAGGTAACTGTGTACATACACACAGACTATACTTGTTGAAAACAAAATCATTTATAAAATTCATCGTTGTTGTGTCTATAATTGTATTTGAAGGAAAGAAGAAAAAAAAAATCAAGACCGAAACAAAACAAAACAAAAAAAAGGGGGGCCGCCACAGTTTTTCATTTTTAAGGGGGAAAAAAGAAAGGGTTCTTTGAAGAGCCAGTTTGTGTTGTAGTCGTTGGTGGTAGTGGTGGTCAGGTGGAGACTGAGAAGGTGCCTGGACTTCTGAAGCCTGTGTGTGTGGATAAAGCGGGTGGAGTGGTGGTGGTGGAGGAGGAGGAGGAGCAGGGGGCTCTTGAGAGCTGCAGTGTGGTGAGTGTGAGGAAGGGCTAGTGTGCTATGAGGACGTCGCCGGTTTGTCCGCCGCACCTAGCCGAGCCTGCGACATGAGTGCCGCCCCAAAGAAACTGGCCGCCCCGCACGGAGTATGTGTCGGCGCTTTACTGCTGGGCTTGTGGCTGTGGGTCGTCTTGTCGGGCGGTGAGTAGCAACTGAACGCACCCGGCTGTTGCTTGTACTGTTGCTGTCCTGTGCTGTGCTGTTTTGTTCTGTGCTGTGCTGTGCTGTACTGTGCCGTGCTGTGCTGTGATGTGCTGTGCTGTGCTGTACTTGTCTGTGCCACAACACTATTTGTAAAGTCTTGTGGACTGTCCTCAGTTTAAGTTTCGTCCCAATGAGTCGTTTTGTGAATCTTTTTTTTTTCTTTGTGTGTGTGTGTGTGTGTGTGTGTGTGTGTGTGTGTGTGTGTGTGTGAAGTAACTTCGTCCCTTCGTCTCTGTCTGTCAGTCTCTCTGTCATTGTCTCTGTCTCGCTCGGTCTTTCCGTCTCTGTCTCTATCTCTCTCTGTGTGTCTTTCTCTGTCGCTCTCTATCTGTCTGTCTGTCTCGCTCACACAGAGAGAGAGAGAGAGAGAGAGAGAGAGAGAGAGAGAGAGAGAGAGAGAGAGAGAGAGAGCCTCTCTTCTGTCATTGTTCTCGCATTGTTTTTTTCAGTGTTATCTCTTTCCATCTTAACTTTTCCTTTCCTCCCTCTATTTCACCATGCTCCTGGAGTTACTTCTGTTTGTGCGCATGCGCGCACGCTCTGTGTTGTGGTGTGTGTGTGTGTGTGTGTGTGTGTGTGTGTCGTGTGTGTGTGTGTGTGTGTGTGTTAATGCGCATGTCTGTTCGCGGCTGTGTGTTTTGTGATTATTCTTGTGCATGACTTCCAGACTGTCAGACAAGATTCGTTTTTCTTCGCACCAACCCTCTCTAATTCAGTCTTTTTCTGTCTGTCTGCGTGTCTGTCTGTATGTCTCCCTGTCTCCCTCCAACTGTTTATATCTGTCTGTCTCTTTGTCTCTATGTTTCTCTCTGCCGACCCCCGACCCCTCTCTCCTCTCTCTCTGTCTCTCTCTCCCTCCCTTCCTCTCCTCCCTGTCTCAGTCCTTAATTATAGATATGTCTGTCTGTCTGTCTGCTTGTCTGTCTCCAACTCCCTTCCTCACTCTCCCTTCCCTCCCCTCCCCCCCTCTCTCTCTCTCTCTCTCTCTCTCTCTCTCTCTCTCTCTCTCTCTTTCTCTCTGTGTGTGTCTCTTTCTGTCGGCAGATTTATATTTTGTCTGCCTTGTGTACACAAGAACACTACCCTGCCCCCCCACACCCTCCCCCCCCCCACCCCCACCCCCACCCCCCACCCCCACACACACACATGCCTCAATAAAGACATGAATATATAAACTGATCATAGATAAAGAAAGAAAGGAAGAGATAGATAGATATATGATTAATCAGTGAAACAATGAATGAATGAACGATTAAATAAATAAATACACAAACTGAAAAAAAAAAAAAAAAAAAAAAAAAACGATTCAATTACCTACCGAAGTTAACTCTCACATTGACAGGAAGACACGGTGTATGTATATACGTATATACGTATGTATGTATGTATGCATGGTTGAAGGAACTGCGAGAACTCGATAAACCTTTGACCTGAACACACCCCCTTGGCCCCCCCCGCCCCCTTCCGCCCCCCGCCCCCCGCCCCCCTCACCCCCATCTTCCGCTTCCCTCTTCTCCTCAACACTCCGTCCGCCCTCTCCCTCCCCCCCCCCCTCCCCCCCGCCCCCCATCCCCACCACTAACACCCAAGATCCCTCTCGTGGTACTTTCCTTCGCAACTATTTGCGTAACCTCACCCCACTCCTTTTACATCTCCCTACTTCCTTTTCCCTCTCATACATACATCCCCACCCCGTGCCTCTCTCTCTCTCTCTCTCTCTCTCTCTCTCTCTCTCTCTCTGTCTCTGTGTGTGTGTGTGTGTGTGTGTGTGTCTGTCTGTCTGTCTCCGTCTCCGTCTCTGTCTCTCTCTGTCTCTGTGTCTCTCTGTGTCTCTCTCTGTCTCTGTGTCTCTCTCTGTCTCTCTCTCTCCGTCTAACCCCCCAGTTCCCAGTTCAGGCTCAACTAGTCAGATACAGAGCCGTATTGTAAATCTAAGTTGTGATCTGTGCATTTGTCTATTCCTATTGCATTGTACCAGACTGATGATTACATTTGGCCTTTTATTTCATTTTATTTTTCCCCCATTTGTTAATATTATCCCCCCCTTTTGTTTTTTTTCTTTTTAAATTATCTTCGCTCTTCCTCTGTGGCCGTCATCCTCTTATTGTCATGTTTCCTTGTTTCTCTATGAGTCAAAAGAGTTAATGGGAATAACCAAACTCTGAAACTCTGTCTCTCTCTCTCTGTGTCTCCGTCTCTGTCTCTCCGTCTCAGTGTCTCTCTCTCTCTGTCTCCGTCTCTGTCTGTCTCTCTGTCTCCGTCTCTGTCTGTCTCTGTGTCTCTGTCTCTGTCTGTCTGTCTCTTTCTCTCTCTCTCTCTCTCTCTCTCTCTCTCTCTCTCTCTCTCTCTCTCTCTCTCTCTCTCTCTTGTGACGTCTATCTAGCATGCAGCAGCAAAAGACTCGGTGCCATCTCTTTCTTTCTGTCTTTCTTCTTTTTGTTTTCCTTCTGTTTTCTTTTTCTTTTTCTTTTTTTTCTTTCTTTCTTTCTTTCTTTCTTTGTTTCCCAAGCGCTAGTAGCAAAGAGGAAGCAGACAAACACTGACCAGTCATTAATTTCTTTTCCTCCCCTTGCGTATTTTCGTGAACGTCAGTACCACTCGCCAGACCCTTCCACCTCCGGCGGACCCCTTCACACACCCCACCCCCTCCTGTCCCCCCATCCATCTGCAGCCCCCTATCCCGCCACCTTCCTCCTCCGCACGCCCACTACCCCTCCCCACCCTCACCCTCTCTAACAGACCCCCGCCCTTACCCCACCCACCCCTGCACCCCCTCCTACCTCACCACCAGACCACCCCTACTAACTTCGTTCTGCTGGCATTGCAGGAGGTACTGGGCTTTGATGTGTGTGTGTGTGTGTGTGTGTGTGTGTGTGTGTGTGTGTGTGTGTGTGTGTGTGTGTGTGTGTGTGTGTGTGCGTGAGTGTGTGTGAGTGTGTGTGTGTATGTGTGGGGGGGGGGAGGGAGAGGATAGCGGGTGGGGGGTGGGGGTGGGGGGGTAAAGGGGTATATGAACGGTAATTCTCGGTCTTCTTTCGTTCACGCGCGCGCGCGCGCGCGCGTGTGTGTGTGTGTGTGTGTGTGTGTGTTTTGGTTGGCCGTTTTGTAGGTTACTGTTTGTTCATCTCTTATGGTTTACCTTTTATTTTTCTTCTTCTTTTTTTATTTTTATTTATTTTGTTTGTTTGTTTTGGTTTTGGTTTTTGTTGTTGTTGTTGTTGTTTGTTTTGTTTTTGTTTATCTTCCAATTCCTTAACTTTTTTGGTTGGTTTTCGTTTCAGGGCTCAGGGCGCTTTACATGAAAGAAAAAAGTTACAAATTACATGAATCCTTCATGATCACCTTCTCACAAAACACTTCCCTGTTTGAGAAGAAGGTATAGTGCTTACAGATAGGTTTCAAAGAAAAAAAAAGAAAAAAAAAAAAAAAAGATTGGTGAAAAGCGAAAGGCGGAGATCCAGAATCAGATGCACGGATATGTGGAGTGATGGCCTAGAGGTAACGCGTCCGACTAGGAAGCGAGAGAATCTGAGTGCGCTGGTTCGAATCACGGCTCAGCTGCCGATATTTTCTCCCCCTCCACTAGACCTTGAGTGGTGGTCTGGACGCTAGTCATTCGGATGAGACGAAAAACCGAGGTCCCGTGTGCAGCATGCACTTAGTGCACGTAAAAGAACCCACGACAACAAAAGGGTTGTTCCTGGCAAAATTCTGTAGAAAAATCCACTTCGTTGAAAAAAAAACAAATAAAACTGCACGCATGAAAAAAAAAGGGGGGGGGGGGTGGCGCTGTAGTGTAGCGACGCGCTCTCCCTGGGGAGAGCAGCCCGAATTTCACACAGAGAAATCTGTTGTGATCAAAAGAAATACAAACACAAATATGATGAGGAAGATTGGTCCAGATAATCATGAGGGATCAGCAAAGAGGAAAGAACGATCACTATAGGTTATTATACAATACGTGTGCTATTTGTGGTCGCACTCCCCGATGCGTGCAACAGTCTTTGGCCTCAGTGGTGAAAGAGAAACCGAAAGCAGATCAGACACAGAGACATTACCTGCTTCCGGCAGGGGAAGTAAGGAGAGAGAGAGAGAGAGAGAGAGAGAGAGAGAGAGAGAGAGAGAGAGAGATGGGTTTTGGGGACGAGCGGGGAGTGCAGAAACTGACGAATGTGTCAGACTCAATCAGGGTCAGGTGTGTGTGTGTGTGTGTGTGTGTGTGTGTGTGTGTGTGTGTGTGTGTGTGTGTGTGTGTGTGTCTGTGTGTGTTTGTGTGTGTGTCTGTGCATCTGCGTGTGTGTCTGTGTGTGCGTGAATGTATGTGTGTGTATGTACGTGTGTATGCGTGCGTGATATCTCTCTCTCTCTCTCTCTCTCTCTCTCTCTCTCTCTGTATATATATATATATATATATATATATATATATATATATATATATATATATATATATATATGTGTGTGTGTGTGTGTGTGTGTGTGTGTGTGTGTGTGTGTGTGTGTGTGTGTGTGTGTTGTAGTTAATTTCCCGTTCACGTCAGGATCGAACATCCACCTAAAAATATAATACATAACTGAAAAACAAAATTCTCATTTCTCCCCCCCCCCTCCCTCCCACCCCCTCCGTTCACGCATCCATTACACTGGAGAAACCCACATAAAAGGCCGACCCAGTTCTTGAGTGCTATATATCCATTATACTCAGCTTAATTAAGTTTTCTACCGAAAGGGAAATAGCATGACTGACATTCACCAAGGTAAAATGACTTCGCTCCGCTCTGCATTCTCAGCGTGCATCATCTGAAGTATATATATACGCTCGTATATATATATATATATATATATATATATATATAGAGAGAGAGAG
>NC_134880.1:24424745-24427245 GCF_041734735.1 Babylonia areolata
ATAAACAAAGCGGTCGCACTCGTAAAATGTTACGTGTCTGTATGAGTGTGCATGTGTGCATGCCTGGAATCTGATTGAATGACACAGGAAACGAATGATGAGCGCCCAAGGGCAGCCGGCAATCGTCTCTACCCAGGCAGGCAGCCTGTTGTGCATAATTATGACCCAGTTTCAGTTTCAGTTGCTCAAGGAGGCGTCACTGCGTTCGTACAAACCATATACGCTACACCACATCTGCCAAGCAGATGCCTGACCAGCAGCGTAACCCAACGTGCTTAGTCAGGCCTTGAAAAAAAAAAAAGCAAAAAAAAAAAGCGGGGGAATAAATAATAGATAAGCTTACATAAATAAATAAATAAATGTGTGTGCTTGTACAAGTAAGTGTTCATCTCTGTGAGTGTGTATTTGTGTGTGTGTGTGTGTGTGTGTGTGTGTGTGAAAAGCTCATGGAACGCATGATAGCCAGGAAACTTGCAAGCAATGACCCAGTGTTTGTAAAGCGCTTAGAGTTTGGTCTCCGACCGAGGATAGGCGCTGTATAAGTATCCATATCACCAATATGTAGTTGTGGCATTTCAGTACAAATAAAAAGCTTGGTTATCGGGCTGTTGGAAATACCTGTAAAAACTAAAATGATAGAAGAATGCAATCAGCTAAGCGTTGCGAGTACAAGACGTCAATTACCAGAACTCAGAACTTCGATTTCTGCCAGTGACATTATACGAGATGTAAATACATTGTCATGATCTCCATGTGACCCACTGTCAGTGGTGTGTGTGTTTTAAAGATGCTTAATGACAAATGACAGCTTTGTAAGTGGGGCATCTGTGAACTTGTGTGTGTGTGTGTGTGCGTGTGCGTGCGTGCGTGCATGTGTGTGTGTGTGTGTGTAATGGTATTTTGATCCTTTGGCCTTGCCTTTTTTTCAGGCAGATGAATGTGCCCTACGGTGAGGATGTGTGTAACACTGTGACATTATTGACATGTACAGCATTTTCACCAATAAAATACACTGTCAGGGTGAAGGATGCTGTGGGTCTTGTGTGTGTGTGTGTGTGTGTGTGTGTGTGTGTGTTGTTGTTGTTGTTGTTGTTGTTGTTAAAACTGTTGTTGTTGTTTACAAATAGTAAAGAGTGGTAACTCTCTCTATTCACAAGGTACACAACTTCAAGTCAGTGTTGCTTACGCTACCGATTCAGCTAGCACACTGTTAAATAAAAGGTGGTTGTTGTTGTTGTTCTTCTTCTTCTTCTTGATCAGTTTCACATCAATATTCAACCACCTGCTTTCTGTGTAACACTGACTATGTTACAACAAGCACGTGCATTCAGCTTCTGTACCACACGGCCAAACATAACTGGAAAAAAAACAAAAAAACCGGGAATGTAAAGATGGGCAGTAGTCTGTGCGAGTTCCCTCCCTTCCAAGCTCTTCTGTTGCAGCCTGCTGCTGAAAGCCACGGCTCAGCTCAGCTGTCTGTCTCGTGCTTTCAAAACCGACCTTTCTTTCGCTGCTCGCCCTGTCGCCTTGTTGTCTACAGAGTTGGTTTTTTTTGTTTGTTTGTTTTTTTAAACCAATGCTTAACATTAACATTATTACACAACGCAACAAATCTGGCCTCATCATTCTTCGTGATGAATTCGTGAGTCTTCTTGTTTCCCCAATCAGCGCGCGGTACAAGTGGGGTTTTCTGGGGGGGATTTTTGTTTGTTTGTTTGGGTTTTTTGGGGGAGGGGGGTGGGGGTGGGGCGGGGGGTTCTTTGTTTTTTGTTGGTTTTTTTTTGGTTTGTTTGTTGTTGTTGTTTTTTGGGGGGGTTGTTTGTTTGTTGTTGTTGGTTTTTTTTAAGAGCATTCCTGAGTTCGTGATAAATACCTCCTTGTTTATTCTCTGCTTAGAGGTTGCAATTTTGTTTTTGTGTGTGTGTGTGTGCATTTCACCAACCCTTCCCCCCAACCCCCCCTCCCCCCCTCCCCCGCAGCCTTCTTCCTTTCTCCTCCCTTTCATCCTTCCTTCCATCCTTCCTTCCTTCCTTCCTTCCTTCCCTCCCATGCAACTCATCCTATGACATACGACTTTTGCCGTCTTAACAATGCTGCTGCGATGGCTTGTATTGCAAAACCAGCCAGCCAGGCTATACTCTCCTCTTTGCAACAACAAAAAAAAACAGCAACCCCAAAACCCCACAAAAAACAACAACCAACCAACCAAACAAAAACCAAGAGAGAGCTCGACGACTCAAGTCTGATTGACCGTCGAGGTTCTTTCAACCGCCCCAGCGAATGCAAACAGCCCGATTACACTTGATAACCGTTTCTTGGGAGTGGAGGGGGGGTGAGGGGGGGGTGGGGATGGTAGAACTGGCTCTGTCCTGTCCTGTCCTGTCCAGTCTTTGCTGCTGTAGTTTGTGGTGGGGTCTTTTTTTTTTTTCTTCTTCTTTGTGGGATTTGAGGTTTGGTTGCTTTCTTCTTTTCTTTGTTCTTTTTGTTTGTTTGTTTGTTT